>NW_008824543.1:820664-868628 GCF_000699105.1 Pygoscelis adeliae
CCCAGGCACAGAGTAAGATGATCAGCAGTACAGCAGTACAGCAAGCAGCAAAAGCAAAAAGCAGCCACTAACGAGCTCTAGACTCTAATATACAGTAAGGCAAGCAAGCCCCATGGCAAGCACAGGAGCCTGCCAATTAATAGCTGAACAGCAATAACAGCTATAAATTCAATCCAGCACATTCCAGTCAAACCTACCATTATCTTGAACCCTTCGAGCCCCATGTTGGGCGCCAAAAAGACTGTCATGGTTTAACCCCAGCCGGCAACTCAGCACCACACAGCCGCTCGCTCACTCCCCCCACAATGGGATGAGGGAGAGAATTAGAAGGGTAAAAGTGAGAAAACTCGTGGGTTGAGATAAGGACAGCTTAATAGGTAAAGCAAAAGCCACAGGCAACCAAAGCAAAATAAGGAATTCATTCATTACTTCCCATCGGCAGGCAGGTGTTCAGCCATCTCCAGGAAAGCAGGGCTCCATCGCGCTTAACGATTCCTTGGGAAGACAAACGCCATCACTCCAAACGTCCCCACTTCCTCCTTCTTCCCCCAGCTTTATATGCTGAGCATGACGTCATATGGTGTGGAATATCCCTTTGGTCAGTTGGGGTCAGCTGTCCCAGCTGTGTCCCCTCCCAGCTTCTTGTGCACCCCCAGCCTGCTCGCTGGTGGGGTGGGGTGAGAGGCAGAACAGGCCTTGACTGTGTGTAAGCACTGCTCAGCAGTAACTAAAACATCCCTGTGTTATCAGCAGTGTTTCCAGCACAAATCTGAACCATAGCCCCATACTAGCTACTGTGAAGAAAATTAACTCTACCCCAGCCAAAACCAGCACACCCTTGTACCTCCTACCGCACAGGCGGGCTTTCCCGGGAGCCACCAGCTGGGTCTGGCCCCTGCTTGTCCCAGGGAAACCACGAGGAAAGCAGCTCTTGTGCAGGACCTCCAGCACAGCTGCTCATGTCATCTCCACTGTTATTCATCAACCTGCTGATTCAGGAACAGCTGCTCCCAAGTCATTTTAGGTTTGCTAACGCTGGTTTTTCTTTCCTGTACTTACAAATGTCCTGCCTGCAGCTTCCACTGCTGTTATTGTAATGACCTGGGTAAAATCTGTCATTTCTCAGAGATTTTAGTGACTTGAACTTGGTAAATGGTGTCCTACTAGTGATTTCAGTTGGAAAAGGTGATCTTTTGAAGTCTAACTACCTGATCTTAGCTGGAGATCAGCAGCTCAGTTACAAAATTTACAGGCATGAAAAAATATTTTGAAAAATATGGAAGATCCTTTAAACTCTCGGCATTGTATCTTTGGGCAGAGGCAGATGAAATAACATGCACACCAGAGAGAGTTTCACTGCTACCATGGAGTAATAAGTATGGGTTCATAAACAAGCACACAAGCTACCTCCTGGCCCATCCAGGCAGTAGGCTTGGAAAGATATATGTATACACAAATAACACATGGCTTAATTTGCATACTAATTAATCTGTAATATTTTATTTGCATATATATTAATCTGAAGGTGCTATATAAAATACAAACTTTTAAGGAGTGCTAGTGCATATTTGACAGACAGTCATGATAATCTTCATTTTAGGTTAAAAAAAGAATTAATAATGACTTTGGTTAATATTAAAGAGCAAGTTCAAAAAGAGAAATGGAAAACATCTGCAGCCTCGAGTCATTAGGGTAAACTCCATCGAGGCCAAGGAATTTATTCAGCCTTCGCAGTTCAGCGAGGTGACTCAGAGCTTCCTCCTGCCGAGTCAGACGGGCTCATCGTGGCCCCATCTTCCCCTCGGCAGGACTTTCGTGCAATCAGCCACAAAAGTATGCCATGAATGTGGGTAATTCACCCTCAACTTAATGTTGTCTTTTCTCCTGGAGACTGCAGCAGCCATCACAGGCAGAGCTGCAAACAAACAAGCGCAGAGGGAGAAGATGTTGCCTCAGCTAAGTCAAGGCAAGGAAGAGGTGATGGAAAAAGCTGAGGTAGTTCTGCTCAGCTCTCAGCCTGCATGGGGCCCAAGGTGGCAAGGTGGAAGTGTGAGGAGGCTACATACCATTGCCCCAACGTGGCTGAGTGTTTATACTGAAACAACAGGAACCAGATATGCTGCTTCATCAGAAATGCAACATTTTGTGGAGTTACAGCCAGTCCAAGGGCAGTTTCTTCAGGAAAGCTTTGGGGATTCAAGCCTTCCAGGGCACTTTGGACCACATGCGAAGCTGGACACAAACTCTCGGGTTTCTGACCCACATGCCTGGGGATGGGGTTTCATTATGGGAAAGGGAATTCTCAACTAGAATGTCTTAAAAAATGCCTAAACCCATAAAAAAATTATTTAGTGGCACTGGTCTGCTAAATCTATGACCTCAGACATAGACAACTTATGTTCACATTACTGTAGGGTGCGGGTGGGCATCCGCTGCTTGTCCCGAGCAACACATATGGATGGGGAGAGGGCTCCGCAGAGGGCACAGTGGCTGGAGAGGCATCCTGGCTGGGAGGACTCTCGTTGCCTTGCCTTTTGGGTGGCGTTTCTATTCACAGAAAGGAGTTTGCTGAACAGGAGCAATATGATTTTAAGACAACTATTATTTACTGTGCAAGTTGCCATTGCAAACTCTGATTAAAGGTGCTCTTTTTGCTAAGACACAGCTCTTTTTTACTGCAAGCTCTGCCTTTAAATTCTCTGATATTTTGAAAAGGACAGGATCAGAGGGAGAGCAATGGGGGCAGGAAAGCATCTCCAGGCAGGCCAGGTTTAACTGGATGCAAGCACAGTGCACCCTTCTCCTTGGGGTGAAGGTGGCAACTGTGGTGGCCAAGGGGGCTGATACAGCTGTGCATTTTGGGAAGAAACCTGTAGTGTTTGCATTTCACAAAGGGGAAAGCTCACGTACCGAGTGATATGTTCCCAGGTGGTTTATAGGCCAATTTAATCCAAAAAATATTTAACAAATCTATACTGACATCAGCTCCTGGTAGGCTCATACGTTATGGTGCCGTGGAGATAAAACCAACCCCATGTGATTCCTGTCCTCTTTGGTGGGGTGATCGAAGGGACTTAGGTTACAAGACCTGGCAGCTGGGGGTCACTTTTGGGGACCTTGGGCTGCATCATACAGCAAGAAGAGGGGAGAGGAGAGACGAACATCAGCCTGCTTAATGCTCTTGCTCTGGGACATCTTGTCCTGGGGGAAAACCTTGCAAATCCTGCAGCTTGCAGAGCCAAGACGGCATCCTGCAAGCGAGTAGGCTCACGTGGAGGCAGCTGCCTTCTTCGATCCTGCCCGGCCACAGCTGTGCTGGCAGTTCAGCCAGGGCCAGGGGGAATCCTCCGCACAGAGCGCTGCTTCCTTTTCCTCTCTGCAGCTGGTCCCTCTGACTGCCATCTGGAAATACCTTCCCTCCTGCTTCGGTGCCAAGGAACAGCTTGCTTACACCTTGCTTCTGCACTACCGTCCATAGCCCTCCCTCTTGCCAAATTCCTCCGTGCAGTCCCCAGCGAACGGCACAACTCCCACTTCACTTATTTGTTTTTACTGCCTGTCTACGAGCTTTCCAAAGAGCGCTTCATCCTTAGAAAAATATCCTTCCTTTTAGCACTTTGGATGCTGTTAGCCTAGCAAAAACCTTTAAGGGATACGGATTCTGGACCGCCACAATTTTAAAGAGGGCCTAGAGAGATCATAGTGTTAATTTTAAACAGATTGGCCTTGACACTAAAAGATACCTTGATTAAATTAAATCTGTGCTCAGCAAAGCTCTGACATAACTACAGTGACCCTATTTGTAGGAGATGCCATTGTACTGATAATCTGTAACACACGTACTTTGCTCAGGTTCAGTTTGGTATCGCCTGAAGGAAATAAACAGCACTGTGAAAACGTAAAATCTTTTTTTTTTTTTTTTTTTTTAAAGTGAGTTAAGCAGCAGGTAAGGGTTTTTCTGTGAGGAAGGAATTACGCCCACGTAGCAAATGCCATGGGAACGGCGGTGCTCCGAGTACCCGTTCCCAGCTGCCTCCACAGGGAGCTCCCCAGGGAGGCCCAGCCGTGCCGGCTCCTGTGCCTCGGAAAACGCTGTAGCACTGGAGAGAGCTGATAGCAAAAATGCAAAATATGCATTTAAACTTTAAAAATTAATGTTGACATTTATTTTAAAATGTGAGTTGGCAGCTCTCCAATGGTTCACTGAGTACATTAACTTAGTCAAACGCCCATTACTTCCTCCCCTTCCTACTAACAAGAATGTTTTGAAAAGGCAAGCTTTGCAAGCTTTGCAAGCCCTGCAGCAAAGCGTATAACCCTGTCTTTTTTTTTTCTCATCTAAGCTGCTGAATGCAGAGACTATTTATAGAGAGTGGATCAGAGACAGGCTTGAAGAAAATCTAGATCAGGATGCTTTAAAATTTAGAAGCGAAAAAGGATTGTCTCAGGGCCAAGATTTAGAAAACAGAAATGAGGGCTCGGTCCTGACTCTCCTCTGCCTCTGTGCATCTCAGCAAGTCACCCAGCATCCCAATACTGCTTCCCACCAGCCCTCCCTGCAAAGCTAGGAAGCCTTGGTACTCTTCTTCATTCAGTGGGCTCTGATCTTCACTAGCATCTGTGAGAGTCACAGTAATACAAATAATTTCCCAGGAAAGGTCATACCTAATGTTGTCCCTAGATGCTATGCCGACACAGGACTGACCCTTGGGTCTCCAGCCAGGGCTGTCCCTCCCTATGCGAGCCCCGGCTCCCAAGCTGTTCATGTCAACAAACACCAAGTCCCATGATTATGCAGTACCATCTGTGATATTTGGGGTGCAGTAGTTCTTTGAATACAACTGTGCAATAATGAGCACATTTTACAGCTGTCTTTTGGACATGGGAGATGTAACTACAGAGCTGCTCAGGGAATTTCTAGTGCATCCGCTGTTATAATATCACAGCATTCAGACACATGAGCTGACAAATTTTGTGGCTGTAAACAGCAGAGGCTTGCTGAGAATCTGGACACTAGTGTATAAAATGGGAATATTTTCCTAATGTGAAGACAAGTGAAATCCGCATGGTCTTTCCAGGCAGTCTCTCAGCGCACTGGAAAGCCTGCAGCTGCTGTATGGGAATAGTGTAATTCCAATATTGCCAGCTCCCATAAGGACCTAGCACTGAACAGTGCATTAGATAGTCGTTTCAGAAGCTACTTTTGTAAGCCTATGGAATAGGTTTTAGGTTACGCAGCTAAAGTAATGAAATGTGAAAGGAATACCCTTAAATAAATCTTTTATGATTATGGGTATGTCATCTATAGACCTCTGATATCCAGACGTGCTCTGAGCAAAGAAACCAATTAATCTCCAGAAAGAGAAGACAAAATCACCTCCAACTGTGCATTTCCCAGTAGATAACAGGCCAGGTTCTGTGCTCCTTTACTACCAAGGAAAGGCAGAATAACTGGAGTCTTTGGCTTCAGTTCCACAAAGTTACTTCAGGGTCACGCCAAATCAACAGAAATCAGATTTTGACACAATTACAGCTTTTAATTATTTTTCCCCTCAACATATGTTTTGTAAAATTGTTGTGCATCCAAAAAAAAGGATGTGGTTTCATTTTCGAGGAAGTTGTGGGTTCCAGAGGGAGGAAGGGACCAAGAGAGGTGAGGCTCTACACACTGTGCATCCAGCCCACCTCTGCATACTGCCAATGAATGCAAAATCCATTGGTGATGCATCCTTCTACACATTGCTACTTCTCCCATAGGTTACATCCACGTTACCAAATTAATTAAGGCCAAGATGGGACAGGTCAGCACCTCCCGTGCGATGCTCAACACAAGTGGGCAGTGTGCGTTGCAATGGGGTGTCACGTTTGGGGGCCTCTCCTTCCCCCTGTGCCAACCACAGCAGCAACCTTGGGGCTGATTTGAGATGAAACTCCTGCTTTATTGACACTGTGCGCTTCTCCTACACAAAGAACCTTTACATCGCTTTGGAGAGAACGGGATGGATTTTACCCAGATGGCAGGAAAATAACATTGCAGATAACTGCCACTGAAAGCCCTGTTAGACTCTTTTGCTGTGCAATCTCTGCCATACATTTTAGCAAAATACTCACCCTCCACTCCAAAATCTCATTAAAAAACAAAATTAAAATGGAAACATTCACCCTTCCTATCTCATAAGCTTATTGCATGTGTTATGTGTGGGTGGTGAGCATGTTAGGTACAATTTAGAGCATAATTTCCTGAGAATTGAAATGTCACCAAGAAAAGGATTGTAAATAATGAAACTTTGAAAGGAATCTGTGATCTTTGTAACAGATAATCATATTTTAATTCTGACTTATGGCTCATCCAATTGCCTACAGTTAGGGAAAAACAATTCTTTTTCTTATTATATGGAAATCAGATGAATCAGATGAAAAGCCATCAACATCACAGCTTGGAAAACATATAACAATGTTCAGTGATGTGAGCAAAGCCCATGAATCTGCTTCAGTTTGTGGCCCTTTTTATTGGTTTTCCTAAAATATTTATAAGAGATCTATGTTCATAAAAATGATGGTTGAAAAGTTTTCTAGAGATACCATAGATCACAGAATTGTTGGACTGGAAAAGCAACATGGAACAACTCCTACTGAGTTAGGCTAGTAGGAGAAGCTGGAAATCTCTTTTCCTCTCTGTAGATTTTTCAGAGAGCCAGCCAAGTACAAGATTAGTATTAGATCACATGGTTGCTCAATCATGGAGTTGGAAGAATGACTATTAAATGGTAAATAGTCAGAGTGAATAGTTTATCCATAGCCCCAACAGGCAGGAATATGCTGGCATAATGCTTCGGATCTGATTTGAATATAAAAAAAAATACAGAGACATCAAACACTGCTTTAGTATAATTAGCAAGAGTAAAAATGGACAAAATGCATCAAATAAATTATTGCAAATGCTTTGCCTATGACTGATACGACAAAGACATGCTGCAGTGTCCAACAAAAACAAGGCCAGAGGATTTCAATGCCTAGACATGTTCTGATTTTGGTTTAAGCCCATATCTCCCATTGTTTTCAAAAGCCTTGAAACTTTATACTAAGCAACTGCCAATAGCTGGAGCTTCTTGCAGCTGGAGGACCAGATCAGTGCGAATTTCTGATGTGAGCACACTTTCAGCCCATCACCAACAAGCCAACAAGGTAAGACAACCCAAAAGGGTAAGATTTTGTGTAAAGTCCATCACCACTGCAAAGCAAAGCTGTATCCCAGATTGTCCATCAGCACAAGGACGAAGAGGGGAGGAGGATCTCAGGATGCATTTGCCTCCCCTCCTAACTTCTTAACTTTTGCTACAGCTTTTTGAAGTTCCCAGTTCCCCTTGGCAACAGCTGCCGAATTATACACATGTTGATGCACATACCCATACAGACACATCATGCAAAGGAGAAAAAAAAAATAGCTGCAGAACAACTTCCAAATAACTCATTTCATTCATTATGTTCTCCAGGACTCTTTATTTCTGGTCCTCCACCATCCTGCATTTTGCTAAACAAAACCAAGATAGGTGCTTTATAATTCTCTTCCTAAAAGGGACTGTACAACGCTGTGGCAAGAGCCTTAAGTTATTCACCCAGGAACACTCCACAAACATAGATGGTACTACAGGAATGCAGAGCAAGTCCTCATCGGTCCTAATGGCTGCATCCCAGTTTCCAGTGGCCTTGCACCAGGGTCCCTCATTCACCCACAGAGCGGCTGGGGGGGGCCCGCCGGGGGGGGGGGGGGGGCCCCAGGAGGCGGCTGGAGCTGGGGAATGCCCGAGACACACCACAGCCCTGCAAATAGCTGGTTTTCCTGTTCAGTAGCTAACCCAAAAGTTAGGGGGGGGAGGAAAGGAAAATACATCACTTTGTATTGATGCAAAGCAACATTTTTCCGTGTTTCCTTGGCAAGAAATAATTAAGCTAACAAGCCAAAAAGAAAACAGTATTTAAGATCTGACTAAACTGTCCATTTGTGTGTTTGTTAACCCTACTCCTGATCAAATCTGGGCTACTCTGTACATGAGAATATAATATTGAAAATTAAAAAAAAAGGGTCCATTTTTCCCCCCTTCTCTTTCCTTCTTTTCCATCAGCTAAACTCCCAAACAGTTCACTGCCAGCCACCCTTTGCATCTCCGTGACCTCCCTTCCCATCCTCATCTTCTTTTTTCCAAACTTTCCTTTTGGCTGAGAACCCATCCTTTTGCGGGGAGATGTTTTGCCATAAAGACATGATTGTTTGAGATTTCAATATTGGCCTAGTTTAGAATTTGATGTCATTCCTTCAATTACTGGCACTGAATAGCCTTTGTATTAAACAGGACAAAACCAGGGAAACGAACAAAAAATCCCGTCTATGCTGATACGAGACCCAATCAGAAACCATCAGACATACCAGCTTCATTCCATATCCTCCAGAAAAAACAACCTTTCCGCAAATTTAGACCCCTGATGGCGACCACAGGCTCCCCCAGTTTAACACAAGGAGCCAGAGCAAAGCGTTGTTTTGGGGCTGTTCTGGGATGATTTGGGCCAGCACGTGAAACTGTTTTACTGTCCAAAAAGGCAAGTATTTGTGTGAAAATGGAACATTACCAAACAAGAGACAAGGTGAATTTCTTACACACTGCAAAACTGACTAGTAAATTTTTTAAATAAATACCTATGGTTTATTATCTTGGACTTTTTAATGCCTCACATCTCTAATTGTAGTAGTAATTATTAGCTCAGTTAATGAAAGCTTTGGAAACAAGATTGTGTGGGAGTATTTCAAGTCATGAGTTAAGTCTTTTAACTCAGTAATTGCCAATGATTAATTCATCTTTCCATTTAAGTGCTGAAAAGCTGAAATATTATTTCCTTGTACTATATTTGTGCTTGGCAGTTCTGAGTTAATTACTACTCTGTGAGCACCTTTAAATCAAATTCAGAGGTTTCCAGGTGTATGTGTCATGAGGTCCTGGTAAATCCTTCAACATCCGCTTGGAAAAGGATTACTGAACTTGACTGATGGTGCTGTTCTTCTGAAGATCTATCCATTACGTACCTACAGCCATTAAAGGCACTACAAGTGCAATAGCAGTAAATAGCTTAGGCTTGTGGAAGTTCTCACATAAATAAGGATTATACTCATGAATGTCTGGTTTGGAAATCATCCACCTTAACTTTTCTGGATGGGGACAAGGTCTTGGTCAAAGCTTTGGAAAAATACAAGTATGTGCATAAATCACCTGTTCACTGGCTATGGCTGGTGGAAGAAGCCACACTTCCATAAGGAACTGTAACAACTGCAGCTCACCGGTGAGCTAACCTAGCCTGGGACTGGGGCTGATTTGGCCCATTTCTGTAATTTTAGCTCCAGATGTGGTTCTCTTACCTGAGCAGCGGGGACTGAAACAGTGCACAAAGAGAGGGACACACAGGGAGGACCAAGGAGGTACAAAGGGTGCATTGCACTGCTGGAGCTCTGGCTCCCCGCACATCCTCAGTGCCACAGAAACGGGGGCTCGGGGCAGCCCAGCAGACAGGCAAGCACTTAATCTGCTCTCCTAAATCATGTTTTTCCCAGAGTACTCCCCAGTTCTCTGCCAGGACCATATGGAAGCATCTTTTCCCTCAAAGACAGAAGGACTGAGGACAGGAAAGAGACCAAAAGGGCATTTTTTTGCAGCGGCAAGGAATAATTTTTTCAAAGCAAGAGAAAGCCTCTCTATCAGAGTGCTAATCCTCCTGCTGCGTGTCAGCATGGCTCTTTATCTGTCCCTAGCGGCAGATTTCCTCTTCCTTAAGGATTCTCCCAAGCACTAACACGTCCCCAAGCTGCTTCCTGGCCCAGTTAAACTTTGCTTTCCTGGTTCAGGGCTTGGGAACTGGCTAACCCAGCATCCTCCTCTCCCTGAGGGGGACAGTGGTGCTTGTCAGTGCAGCACTCTGCCACGACATTGCAGCAGAGGAGGAGTACCACCACAGGGGAAAGAAGCAGCCGTATCAGTAAAGGGACCAACATATGTTCTGGGCCTTGAACAACACATTTTGCAATTTCTGTAGCACGCTGAAGCCCACTCCTGGGTCCTGATCCTTGCTTCCAGCACAATTTCTGTATTTTCTCCACTGAGCCTCAAATATAAAAGACATAAAAAGCCCTAAGAGCAGAACTGGGACCCAACACTGCCCTTTTCAAGAACAGAAACAAGACCTCTAGCTTTCCCCGCTCACACAGAACAACCCCAAACCACCTGCAATGCAGCCTCGTGTGTTCTGGCTTGCCACAGATCTTGCTGTCTGCCTGGCCCAGCAAGGTGGATGTAACAGGAGAGGCAGACAGCACTGCAGCTGTGGCCTTGAGGTTAGGAGACTCTTTTTGGGAGAAGGGTTTGAGCCTGCTCAGTGTGAGGTAACCCCACCATTCCTCCTGCTCCCCCTTCCTTCAGGATGCTCCAGAACACTAACGCATCCCCAAATACTTCCTGGCCCCAGTTAACTTTTTTAAGCCCCGCCACCAAGCAATCATAGCAAGCGACCCTGGTCTGATCATCACAGCTTGCTCCATTTCCTTTTTTTTTCCCTGTTGTTTTGTTTTGAAAGAAAATGCCAGATGCTCACAATCTAGGTGAGCAAGCCAGGATCCTGATCCTAACTGCAGAGAGATCTCCACTTGCAGCCCTAATGCAGATGCCTGCACAGCGAGACAATATTTAAGGCACAGTCCTGTACTAGGTATCTCCTGTGGCTCACTCCAAGCTGGGGATGTTGCCTAGATCTCCACTCCACACTGTGGAGGGGAGAAGCCAGCCAGCCCTGGGTCACTGATGCCACCCTGGGTCTTACCTAGATGGTAGAAACGGTGGCAGCTATCTTGAAAATGCCCAAACCACTGAGCTGATCTAACCCTCTGCCTTTGGCAAAGCCTGGCAACGAGATGTGAGACCTTCCAAGCCAGAAAACTGTTGGAGCAACCTGCTCAGATACAAACCTACTCAGCCAGAAGTTGGATTTGGGCCAAAAAAGTCCTTCTCCCCTTTCAGCTCTCTAACTCAACTAGAACATTGCATTGCCATATTTGTTGTGGTCTATTACTTCTTATCGGTAATCCAAGATTTATTAAAAATTAACATCTGTTAACCATAAACACTAATCTCATCCAGACTTTTAAAGTTCTTGGGTGCAAATTATCCTGGACTGCTAAATCAAAAAAAATGTAACTCTACTAAATCTTGTTGAGCATTTTCTTCAACAGCTATTAAACTGGAAATTATTTCATTTTCCTCATCTAGGAATAGCATAGCTCCCTGCTTCTGTTCAAAAACAGCACAGAAAATTTTAAGCAAACTTGTTTGGTTTTCCTCTGCATCATTACACTAAATTAAATCAATAACTTTCAGGTGGGAGGGAGAAATCCATGATTTTCTTGTTAGCTCTTTGTGCAATCATCTTTCTTCATTAGAGACACCTGAGACCCATGTCAGAATGTATGTTAAAATATAGGCCAACTTTTAAACTGCTTTCTTTATTATTCATGTTTTTTGAGTGCTGTTGCTAACTGTCACATCAGGGGGCTGGCGGGTTATAAGTGGAATCATTAAAAATAGCTCATTTTAGTAATAACACAGCACTATTCATATTTTATTCAGTATTTAACAGTCCACAGAAGACTCTCATGCTTTCTTATTTGCCAGTGTCTCTTCTAAATGTCATTGTCAACCATTCACATCCAGTTCATCCTCCTGAGCAACATGGGTTTCATAAAGCCTACCATAACCAAAGAAGCTAAACAGATGGTACAATGCATCCCTGCAATTTCCTCAGGCTTGAGTTTCATCCCTTTAAAATAATAGCTCCCCTTGAAGTAAGCATGTTCCTTTATATTAAAACATGAAATATAATAATTACAGAGACTATGGAACAATTCACTCAGTCATTGAATGAGCAAGATAAATAAATGCAGGAGCAGGTAACTAGACTGGAGAGAGGTCTGCAGGTTTTCTGCTAGCATGTATAGTGTTGGTTTGTTAAAACAGCATGAAGGGTCTCAGCCTTGCAGGTTGGCCTTCGAAGTACCAGCTCTGAGAGACAAGCTCACAGCTCCAGCTGTGGAGCTTTTCCAGCTTACTGTCCCCAGCTGCCTCTTCCTCATCATGCAGAAAAGTGATGTGCCAGTCTCCCTGTCCTACCTCATAGTCCAGCGTTTAGCCTAAACCAATGCCAAAGATGACTATCTGGCTAATGCCAGACCATGAGCCACAGCCTACCATACCACGTACAGCTATACACCCCTTTTCCCTTGACCTAGCTGTAAGGGCTGTTAACAAACACCAGGCAACTGGTGTTTTAAACTATTGCAGCCCTGGCTTGTGTGACTGCTCTGCACACAGGCAGAGCTCTACAGCTGCCCTTGAGATGGTGTGCAGACCATGCCAGCAGCAGTTGGGTGCGTGATACCTCCACGTGCTCCTTGCTGGGCAAGACGGTGCCTGCAGATGGCCGTGCAAACGGTGCCTGGGGATCCTCCTACACACCTAAACACACAGCCCTGCCGCAGCATGGTGGTCTAGGTGGTCTAGGCTGTATACTGAGAACTAGACTCTAATTTAAGTCCCTGTGTTTAGACCCACTGGAACAGTGCTTGTCAGAAGCTAATCAACTCCCCCTGGCAATTCCTTATCATATAGAAGTGAAGAGAGTAAATATTTCAATACAAGATTCATAGAAAGTAGCAATGACCCAAATGTCTCACTGACATGTCACTGCTGGCACACATGCTATCACACCCATTTGCACTACAGCCTGCGAACAGTGGTCATGGCTGTTCCAGGGTGACACAGAGGCTTGTAGCACACAGTTTCTGTTATCTGCTAGCATAGCCCTTGTGCTTCGCCCCCACCAGGCTTCAAAATCTTAACCTGTGCTTCACAACAGCGAGGCATCATTAGTCACATAGGAAATACAACAAAGAAAAGTGAGGAAAAAAGTGAGAAGAAGCATGGGTACCTTTGGGTCCAGGCTTTTGCTCTGAGGGAAAACTAAACTGCAGTCCATTTCCTCTTGCCAGAGTTAAAAAAAAATAAAAAAAGAATTGGGGTCCTGCAGTCAGGGTGTGGGCAGCCTCACACGAACAAAACCACGGGCAGCTTCGTCCTCGGCAGGACCAGCCCTGCTCTGCCTTCCTGCCCTATCACCCAGGCAGCCTCTGCCATCCCACTTTCCATGTATGTTTGGAAGAAAGACAGAGGACACTGAGTGCCCCTCTGCTGTGACCTTGTCAGCCCAGCAGTGTAGGACTTAGCCCCCTTACAGAGCGGAGGCATTTACTCCCACTGGAATAAACCAGCTCCAAGCATCGGTGCCTGAACAGAGACCAACAAAGCCATATTTGGTCATCTCAACAGATGCTGTAGTTTAAACACTGACTTATGAGAGTTCAGCACCTCTGAAAATTCAGGCCATTTTGGGATGTTTGCAGCATGTCAAGCTCCCAAGCTAGTGCCAAGGAAGTGGCGTGTCTGTATGGCACAGCCACTGCTGCCCTGGCCAAGACTGGTGCTTAGGTAGCTGCATGCAGCTGGATGGAGAACTGTTGGTCTTCCCAACAGTACCATCAAAGGACTCAAAAGGTTCTGTGCATTGGCCCCTATCCACTGCCTCTCCAGGAGCAGCTCTCCCGGGAGATTTAACTCAATCAACATGCCATTCCTGTTCTTTGAGAAGTCCCAACCATGAAAAGCTGCCTGAGGGTATTTTGCAAGTTGGCTACCCTGAAGCCTGGGTTACAGAGGGGAATTAAAAATGTCGGTCCATGCAACCATAGCTTCTAGTTTGGGATGACCATTTCTATCTTCATCTCCTTGCCCATCTGATTTATTTGGATTATAAACTCCAACCCTTACTACAGTTTATACAGTTCTTAGCATAAGGAGATGCTAATCTGTGTGGGCAACTGTAATGTAAATGAGAGTAAATCAACATCACAAGAATATATTAGTTAAACCGTTTCATTCAAGGAGATTAAGAGAAGAAGATTATACTGGTATTAAACTTTTTAAAGTTCAATAAATGTAATCTACTTGCTTATTCCTTTTTCCAGGGATATTATTTTGTTGCAGGTTTTTAGAGTGTCCTTGCAATGAGCCATCCCCTTCTCTGATACAGCCACCTCTGGGGTTGGCCCACGACAGCTGTTCAGCGTCACACTGGGACACTAGTAATATTAGTACTTGCAGCACTTACATATCATTTTATACTTTCAAAGCTCTTAAATTAATTAGTTACAGGGCTACAGTATGGATTCAGGCAGGATGTGAAAAAGAAAATTGTATCCAGTGGAAACTACAGGGGGAATTTGGGGAAATGTAATGTAATTACCCACTTTGGAATCTGGCCAGAGCACCACTGCTAGAAACGCCATGGGATCTCTAATGACCACACGCGGTCAGGACCTCAGCTTTGCGTCTGCTCCAAAAGATGAGGAAAGCCCTAACAAAATGTTCTCAGTCATCAGGTACAGGAAAGGGATGATTATATGAAATCTGATTTCCCCCCTAGACGCCTCGCAGCTACGGGCGCTGGGCTGGGCTTGGCGGCGCCACGGGAGCTCGTGTCGACTCAGACCTCGGGAACTTCAAAATTCTTTTCAATTAAACAGTTCCAACTTTTGATGATATTTACAAACGATCCACCTCATAAGTCCATTAACTGGTCTTAATTGGGTTAAAATCCCCAAGCAATTAGTCATCTCAGCCATTCCCCTCTGAACCCCCCCAGCGCACACGTGTGTACCCTCATTTTAGCTAAAACAAGCACATCAGGTGGTTGCGTTGCTGAGCTAAAGCATTGCTCCGTGCCAATTTGGCAATGTTAATGCTGTGTAGACATGCAAATGTCACAAGGGGCCAATTTTAGGATACACAAAAGAGGGACCACTAATTGGAAGGAAGGGGGAGAAAGTGATTACAATTCCCAGTCACCTCAGTGGTGCCGCAGGAGAGAAAGCAAAATGCTGACAAAAACCAGTCAGTCTTGCCGACAGTGTTTGATGTATAGCACATATTGGGCTGGTGAGGAAAGGGACATTTCAGCTTCACAAAATGTGTAGGGTGGTAAGCCCCACGTGCTGGTTTGGGGCAGAACACCCACAGCCTGATTTTTTTTTCACACAGCTGGATTTCTGCAATGTTTAATTTCTCAGCAACACCTGAATGTGAATGCTGAGGGATCTTTGGCTGATTTTGAAACACAACATGCAAGGAGGGGCTCCTGGCAGCTGTCTGCCTGAGCAGCCTGGGAACTCAGCTTAGTCCAGAGAGTCCTGGAGCAGCTCAGGGATGCTCTGGGGAAAAAAGGGGGAGCCAGGCAGCCTGCCTGGCAGACCGAGGACCAAGGAGCCTCTTGTACCTGTCAAGGAACTTGGACTCTCAGGCCTCACTATGAGCTTTCACACTGAGTGCTGAAGGTGCAGGGAGTAATGAGATATTTTGTTACAAACATAAAAAAAAAAAGAAAAAAATTGGCAAAATTTATTTCTTTTTCTCAAAAAATGTTAAATTTTCTAAACAGATTTTTCCAGCATGGCAGAGAGCTGCTCACTAGCTCTTCTGACAAGTTGCTGCATCCCTCAGCTCACCAAGCGTTACTCAACCCTCCATGGCCGCAGCGCAGAATGAGTCACGGCACAACTTGCCACTCGGCCACATGCACGGCTCCAGCTGCCAGCAGCAGCTCCCAGCGCGGGAGGTGCAAGCAGCCTCTGCGTGCACAACCCGCTGCTGAACAGGCCGGGTTTGCCCTCAGAGCTCGGTGGAGCCACACTGTTGCTGATAACTGCATTGTGCCGCAGCCCTGCTCCTGGGCTCACCCACCTCAGTGCTGTACCCAACACATCTGCTCTTTCCTTCTCCTTGTCACAGCAGCACCTGAGAGCCTTCCAGGAGAGCCTCAAGGGACCTGAGCAGAGAGGACATATTTTCTCCTGCCTTACCTCTTTCTTAGGGGAAATTTATAAAGCTCACTCTTCCCATACGTGGACACCTCTTCCAGTGCACCACCAATGGCTATTAATTACATTCCCAATCTTTGCATCCCGCTTCAACATGTGAGATGCACAGAAGTTTTATTTTTGCAATGAATGTTGGTAGATAAACAATAGAAAGCACATGAAGGACAGCTCTTAATAATGTCACACCCTCCTCTGGCAGACTGCGGGGACTGTCTCCTCTCATTTACACTTCCATCACATAGGCATCACTCCACCAACTTCCATGGATTTATTCTTGATTCATGCTAGCATAAGTAAAACTAAGCTCAGACTTTTGTCTCCATTTTCAACTCTGGAAGATTCTCATCTCTTGCAGTCCTTTTCAATCCGTGGCTGAGCATATCTGTGGTTTATTTACCCAGTATATTAATTCTGGTTGTGTTTGCAAAACACTGTTACTGGTGGGGAATCCTCTCCACGCCTGAACCATTGCCACGCAAATGGCAACCCAAGCACAGGTTGCCCTGCATACACATTTTCACTCAGCACCACCAACACAGCCCCTTTTAAACAAAAATCCTCTGCTTACTAGTCTGTTCAGCCAGCTATAATTATGTTGTTCACTCAGTACCCGGCTTTGACACGCCTTTGGCAATCATCACGTTGGCATTTCTCTGCTGTGGTTTTCCATGCCTTGCTTAAGCAATAGGGGTGCAACGGGGACCCCGTTACCCCCAGTGCTAGCGTAACCACAATAGTCTCCTCCACCCAAAACAACCACATGACAGGAGCCAGTGTTTGAACATGGGACCTCCAAGGCATCTTCTATGACATTAGGATGTGGCAGCTGGTTTTGCATAGTTTAGAGAGCCTTTTTGTTGGATTAAAACTCATTGCTCCTCGGACTATAATTTGGAAGTGACCAAGCAGCAGGGAGCTGGAGGAGGAAAGACACCCCTTCTCTTCTCATTAGAGGTTGCTGCTTGTTGGGTGAAAATAGCAAGTCTGAACCTAAACAACTCTGTGTGACACAACGGAACACAGTGAGGATGTGGGATCCAATCTCAGCATGATGGATGCGTTCAGCTCTGCCATACCTATGCTGTAATGAGCTGCCAGGTCAGGGGGGCATCAGCAGCGCTGCTAGTTTGCTTTTACTGAAAAGGGCTCGGTGCTCTGGTTTGGGTAATGAGCTCCCTTGTATGCACAGAAACAAGCACAAAAAAACGCAGTGGGTGTCTTCAGCAATACAGGCTACTGCAAACACACCACATCTGACCTCCTGTCACTTCATCAGCCTTTCACAAAATTTGAATTCATTTTCAAGATCTCAGCTCTCATCTCTGAAGTGTTCAATAGCCCAACCCTAGGACACCCATGCGGACATTTAAACCTCCCAGGTACAAGGTGTTGCCCACATCGCTGCTGCTTCGGCACAATGGAGCCCTCCCTGAGCGGTGGGTTTGTCTCTGCGACACCAAATTTTCTGTTTGAGGCAGCTGGAGGTGGTGGGACAGACAACTGGAAGAAGCAAGCAGTGCGACACTTCCAGCACAAGGCTCCTCTTCCTGAATTAGCTATTGCTAATGTAAACAAGTATACACATATATTTCTAAAACTCTTCCAAAAACAAGGCATTACTGAGCACTTCTCTCCCAAAAGCAGTTACAGAAGGACCAAGGCACAGGCAGACGCACTGTGGGAGCTGCACAGTCACTGCCGAGAGGAGCACTGCACGGCAGCCCGCAGGGAAAATCATTTCACAGCAAAAACTCAAGGGGAGAATAACCTAAGGGAATTCAGCTGTCTCAGTCATTCCCGTGGCTTTGTCTGGGCTCCTTTTAATGAGACCCAACAGTTCACCACTGCCCTACCTCTCTCCTTACAGAGAAAGCTTTGTAAGGCCACGTGTCTCTCCTGATCCTCTGATTTCCCTCTTGCAGAAGCCAGAGTCTCACTCCACTGGGAGGCTGGTGGGGAGAGAATGGTGTACCGAGTCCTGGATTCTTCAGGGGGGATGAGAACATAAGAAAATGAGTTGTAGTGTACAATGAAGGAAAATGCAAGCCAACTACAAAAGCTAACAAGGTCCATCTCTCTGGGAGGGTCAGATGCAAATGTGAGGACAGAGACTTCATGGTGCCTGTTAACGGGGTGCACATAGAGGCATGTACAGTCCATCTGTACAGACAGCCTTTGCCCCCAGATATGCTGCCCTAAACTCTCTGCAGCCATGCTGGTGATGCAGGGCATGAACTGGTGGCTTTTGACTCTGTCAGATGGCACCAAAACTAAGATGCATCTTCTGTGGATGTTTTCATTTTTTACAGTTTTTGTAGAAGGATTCACTGGTTTGATCTAAGGTACTCCCAAGAGCATGGATACATTTCATATGCTTTCTTGTAAGTAGATACTTCAAGGACAGACTTTATGTTATGCCCAGTCAGGCAGTGACTGAAAAAGAAATTAGGGCACGATGCTGGTACACTGACTTTAACAGATCTCACAGCAACTTCAGTGGGAGTTTTGCTATGGACAGAGCTTGCCCTCGAGTGAGCAGGGTGAGAGAAAGAAAGGGCTGTGAGTGCATAGCCTGCCCTTGGAAGGGGCTGGGGTACCACGAGTCTGTCCCTAGTCCTGCTTTACCCCCTTTCTGGCTGCATATAGCAGTAGATGATCACAATTTTAAAATGGTGCAGCTTATTCCCACAGCCTTCCACAATTCCTAGAGAAATAAGCCAGTTTCTGCACTCATCCCAGGTCAGGGTAAGCCAAGGGAAGACCAGAGGAGGTCTGACTTCCTGAATCAGCAGACAACAATAACAGCACCTGGCTTGTTTCAGCACTGTTTTGCTACATACCGAAATCACTCTTGTAACACTGAAGCTTGGGCAGAAAACAGGTTGTCATCTCCCTGAGCTGTCAGCTCCCCGGGAGGCATCACCACCACCAGCAGTACTGGGGAGCAGTGCAATCCCTCTCTCCGGCACACAACCTGTTCCACACTTCCACGTGATCTTCTGTTACATCAACCCATTTTACTTTGCTAGATAAGTTATCTTTTGGTGAAAGGAAGGGAATTAGGTTTCATCAAGGAGCTTTTCAACAAGTTGTCACCATCTCAGTGATTTAGGGTAGGCAGAACACCTCATATTCCCAGCTGCCCTCATGCCACCGCAAGCTGCCAGTCAGTGTGAAAGCACAGCCCACTATAGCATCTGGAAAGGTCAGAGTTGAAGTGTTTTCATGGAAAGATAATCAAGCCATAAGATAAATGCCTCATCAGGAGGAAATGTTAGCTCCTGAATGAGGACAGTTATTGTATAAGACATTCCTTTACCTAAAGGAAGCAGGTTAATATACCTCCAAATTACTATTTATCACACCATATGATGTTCAATTTCCAGTGTAATTTCCACCGTGCTTTCTATAGCATGCGTGTAAATCAATTCAGAGATCAGTGAATCCTTACTTCTGAATTTTTACAGCAGCAAGTCAAAAACTAATTAAGAAAAGCCACAACAAAGCGAAAGACCATGTAACAAGGCAAAATAGTATTTTGAGACGGGCATTTAAAAAAATGGCAGTCCTATGCAAACCCTCGTCAGTTCAAATTTAACATATCACTTTAACATATCATCTTTTGCAGCTTGAATGGGAGAGAATCGAGAGGGAGCGTGCTTTGGGTTCCAGCAGGGAAGGCAAAGGGTGAGCGGAGAGGGGCTTAGAGCAAAAAGCTTGCAAGAAGCACAAAAGACATTTTAAAAAATGTCTTGAAGGCATCAGCAGCAGATGCTAGGTATAAAAGCATGAGAGACTTCACACAGGAGCCCTCGGAGAAGAGTCAGAGAGGCGGCTCGTTGTGAAGGAGGCCGACAATGGTGTAAGAATTGCAGAGGGCTGGGAAAAAAACACAAAAGTGCTGTGAGAAAAGAGGCCGATGCCACTCAGAACAGCTGAAAAGTTAAAGCCAAGTGCGTTTAAGAGCACCACATGTTAGGAGAGTGATGGAGTGACAGTGAATTTGAGACTCTCAGAATGAGGAGTAATTTCCTTTCAGGAAATATGCGACCTTTAAAAAAAAAAAATCCATTGATGAACACTTTCCAATGGGCTCTAAGAAATAAGCAACTCTTTTCAAGCTTTTAAATGACTTGCAAACCAGCCTAGATTATTTTTACTGCAATATCCTTCTCTTTCCTTTCCTGGGCTGAAAGTCCTCTTTCTCAGGTCCTGCTGCATGATGTGATGAGAGCCTGCTTATGGGGTCTGCTGAGACTGGTCGCCTCCAAAAGCCCTCCTTGCGCAGCCTCTACCCTGGGGTACACGGGAATAAACTTTCACCAGCTCAACCACTTCTCCAGTAATTAAAGAGAAAACAAATGATGCTCAGAGGCGTCACTTAGAGCCCCGCAGAACTAACACTGTAATATTGCTGAGCTCTCTCCTGATTTCACTCTAAATTTTACAGCCTGGCCCTACAGTTTTACATTTCCAAAAGCTATTCTATGACCAGCTCCCAAGCATCTCACACCCGATCAGGAGATTCAAACCGGCTGTATTTCCTCCTCAGCAACTCTCAAGTCGTTCAAGGAATATACATTAGCCTTGCTGACAAGATCTACTTTGGGCCACGTTGATTCTCACCCACCACCTTGCTCTAATAACAGTTACATTTTACAATTTTCAAAAGCTGTCAACATCATCGATCTTCCAGACTGAATGTACTTGTCTATTGTGTGTGTTGAATTACTTGTGCCACAATTAAGTCTTTATTTAGCTGAAGGCAGCTTACCTCCATGGCAGTGTGTCATTTGCTCCCTAGCAGAGTAGTAATCTAATCAAATAATGGTGTAGGTCTAAAAATACATATGTACATTTAAAAAAAAAAAAATACTCCAGCAGTGTCTTGTAAGATGGACACACTCCGCATGGTAAACTATCACTCTGGTAGGATAATTGGTTTGGTTTGATCAAAACTGCACGCTCTTACAGAACTGAGCGTCTGGCAGTACTCACAGCTCAGCATTAAAAGAGAAGATTGTCTTTGTCAGATCTGTCATGAAAACTGAAAAAGGAGAGACTGGACTATACTGAGCAAAAATGAGGGGATGTCCTCTAAATCCAAAAGACTCTGTGCCTTATTTATCCTGGTGCTACACATTTAGTCTCTACTGTAAGTTCTCTATGATCTCTTTTGATGTCCTCTATTAAAGAGAAGGAAAGCTGCTAGCAAAGACATCCCACAGAAGTCCTATCCATTTCTTCCTGCCTCTTTAGAAAGGCCACGATGACCTGAGCACTGTTACATCATGCAGGCAATGAAAAATGAAATAATGCTACCTGCACCATTAATTGGAAAATGCATATCATTTTATTGCCACCTAGTAAAATGACTCTTGAGGTCTACAGCTGCAAACTCCAGGTTTGCAGATGGGAAAGGAGGCAGAGACCATGGCAATTAGCAGCCAATATGGCCTCATCTCACAGCTGCAGTGCTTCCAAGCACCGGGTCCTGCTTGGGCTCCAGCATCTCTTCCAGAAAATCACCCCACCTTGGTGGAAATCCTGGAAACACACAGCTTGCCACTGCCCTGTGCCAGTTGTTTCTAAAGTCAGCTGCACTCCCTGCAACCACTGCACCTAGCAGCAAGTTTTTACTGATTATTCATCATGTCTCCCAGACTCTCTGCACCTGGATCCTTTGTGCTGATACTCAAACACTCCTGCCACTTAAGAAGATCTACATCTCGCTTGACAGACATTTGTAAAAGATGCTATGTTTTGATTTGCACAACAAAAACAAATTTGGTCTAGAATCCTGCCATCTGGTGACTCCAAATAATTCTTGCATATGGTTACAAGGGCTCGCATCTTTTACTTTGCTTTGCTGTATAACTTAACCACTTGCCACTTATCTGCCCTTCCACAGTCCTTTATTCTGTGTTTTACAAAGCTTTTTGAATAAAAAAGGGTCCTTTCAATGGAACACAGCACTTTTGTCTCTGTTTTACAAGCAAAAATAAGATGACGCACAAGGGCAAGAGACTTGGCCAAAATCACTCAACATGCCAGAAAAAAGGATGCCATGCAGCTCTCTGAATCTTCTGCATCCACCTTGAAACAACACTACCACCAGCCCACTAACAGGCCTGTTTTGTTTTTATAAGGTAAACTTCTACTCTGTTAAAATCAAGAGAGGGAGAAAAAATCAGCCAGTGTCTTCATGACGTTAGGCAGAAGATGCATCATCATCTTGACAAATGTAGTTTTGTGCCCTATTGCTCTGTGCAGTACAATAGAAACTGGCTTAGAAAAGAGCTGGCATGAACCCTGTCTCAGCCTCCCTCCACCTCTCGGGGCATTCACAGTGCCATTTGGGATATCCCTTCGCTGCAGATACCAGGCCACCACCTGCCTCGCTCCTGCCAGTACTGCATGGGCTACAACAGCCCCAGCTTACAAACATGGTGCTTTGGGTGACTAATGAGATACCCAAGGAAAATTCCACCTCAAGCCCACCCTGCTCCCTAGGACAGCCTCAGACATGCAGCCTGGCCATCTTTACGTGCCTCTCTTGCAAGGTGGGAAAGTAAAAGTTCCTCCTGACATCACCTGTTTTTAAAAGAAAAATGAGATTTCCATGCAGCCACAACCTGATTTGCTGATAAAACAGCCAACCCGACAGCCAACCTGCATGTATCGAGACAGGGGGCTCAGCTCTGCCCCCCAACCTGATGCTGTAGATGGAGCAGACACAGCCTGCATAAGCACCCTGCCTGCACCGCTGCAGTGGGAGCGGGTCCCACACCCAGGTCTGCCAGGCAAGAGCCCTCGCTCCAAGCCGCTCTCTGCTTTCTCTGGAGTGTGTCAGCTGGAGAGAATTTGTCTGTTGTCCCAGCCCACCAGAAGACAGCAGACCTCCTGATTTCAACCCTGGAAACAAGAGGAAAATCCAGCCCAGAGGCTGAGCCAGAATCATCAAGTGATGCAAACAAGATTTGATTAAGATTCAGATCATGTAATTCATGCAGCATGTGCTCTTCTGCGGCTAGAGCAAGGACCAGCTCTGCAGCTAGCAGTTCCTCCCACTGCCTTCAGGGCAACTAAGAGAGTTACACCTCCTGAGGATATATGCCATGGTTTTTTTATTTGCAAATTCCAGCATGTGCCACAATGACGTGAGCAGCAGGGCACAGGATGCTCTCTGCAGCAGAGATGTCAGACAGTCTCAGGCCTTTTCACAAACAGGCGAAAACACCATCCTAGAGAGTGACAGCCACTTTCACAACCCAAACCATTCCCTGCCTCTTCTGTCATCTGTCCAGTGGGTGGGAAGGAAGGAGGAGAGGAGAGAGTTACAGTTTGCCAGGGCACGTGAAATTGTATGCTCTTCTTTCCTTCTCCTCTCCCCCTTTTCGGAAGGGTCTTGGAGTGTGACTTGTCCCCAGAGGTGCAAACATATACGCTGAAGGTGTCCAGCTTGTTATTCTGCAAGGAAACTGTTGTTATTAGCAAAGAGGTGGTTAAACAACAAAACTATCTATCAGAAGCCTCCTTTCACAGTCAGCTCAATTTGTTAATATTTTCATTCCTAGCAAAGGGCTTGTGCGAACAGAGACTGTCGCTGATGGAGGAGGAGGGAAACTGCACTTTCTGCTGCTGTCACTAAGAGCCAAAAAACAAAAGTAGAGTAAAAATAACAGGCTGGCCTCAATGTACTATTCTTGAGATCCTTAGATGAAGAAAGAAGTATTATTATTGTCATCATTATTACCTTCCTTACACAGCTGAAGCACATGGCACCTGAATGTCACCAGCGCCCCTGAGTCAGTGCCCCAAACACTGAAGTCCCAACTGAGCTTTGCCCCAGGTCCTTCTCAGCCCTTCATTGCCTTCCAAATGCTCTGCTTGGATCCAGCCCCAGCACTGCAGGGAAAAATAGCACTCTGTGTCTCACAGCATGTGTCCATGAAAAGGCAAAGAGCTTGTGTGCTCAAACACACTTCCCCCGGCTGCCCAGCTTCAGACCGCCCATATGTTGAGACAAGGTTGGAGAATGGGTGGGAAGCCTGAGCTCCAATAGATGGATGCACGTTCAACCATCCTGAAGGACGGAAAGTCTGTGGCTCTGAGGTTTTGGTCCCAGTCCCATACTGGGTGTAGCAGTGAAAGCAAAACAATGTTCCCTAAAGTAAGCATGATTAGGCTTTCTCTATAAACGTTATTTATGGAGGGCAGGGCCGTGTGAGTGAAAAGCTGGGGAGAATTTCCATTCTGCCTGAACGACTCGTAAACCATAGATTAGGTGATGAAGTTTAGTGACTGGGAATCCTGCCCAGACTCAGTCTTAGCAAAGGAATTAGCAGACTGGTTTAATGGATCAATCTTTTAACTCCACCCCACGACGCAATGGCAGAGATGTGAAGTTTGGAGGCGGCTATGTAAGTCTCACAGAGATTTTCTACAGATTTGTGTCCGACTTGCGCACCCCCACGTGAAAGCGAGCTACTTCCCCCTGCCCGCGGCAACCTGGCAGAATATTATAACACAGTAATCCAACAGGTGAAAAATAATTGATCCTGCTTCCTAAATCTCTACCATTTTCTCACTCCAAGACGTATATTTTTGCAATTACCACACTGCCATGTTGAGCAGCTAAACAAGGATGTAAGTTCAGTTTTGTCTCAGTTCACTGCTTAATAGCCATAGCAATTTATAAATATATATATATATTACACTGTTCTCAAACGGTTTCTCCTGAGGGGGCAGGCAATAGCTGGTGCATACTCTTTGCTTTAGATGGATTTTTTTCCACTATTTGCAGAAAACAATAATACAGAACAGACAAAAAAATGAAACAGAGAAAATAGGGAAAAATAACAATCGTTCTGGAGGAGACGAAGGCAAGCCATTGATCCAATATGCTCTGCCATTTGATACCCAAAATGCTCACCTCTGAGCATAGCCCGAGACCTCTCACCACAGCTCCGATGCCCCAGTGCACTGGGTGATTACCCAAAGCTCATCTAAGTCTGTGGGAATGGATCTACCAACACAACTGGCTTTGGTTCAGCCTTTAGTCATGCATGTAGATGACTGAAAATTAAAAAAAAATATATTCACACAAAAATAAGGGTGCGAAAGGCATGAGGGGGAGGAATGTCTCTTGCACTCACATTTCTAAAATAACACTTCTCCTGCAGCTCCCACTAAAGCTGGGGCAGTGAGAGCTGGTTTAGGGAAACCTCTCCTCGAGGCAGCACTGAAGCATGTTTGTTCATTTGTAACTGAGCACGTCCTTAAATACGTCCGTTAATTAGGGACAAAGTGCTTAAAGCAGTTTGGATCCTACACTTGCCTGTAGGGGTGTTGTATGGAGGGGGAGTGAAAACTTCAGACAAATCCATGTGCAGCTGCACTCCATCTTATGGTGACTTGTTTTCATGGGAAAACCTGGGAGAAAATGTGAACAGCAAGATAAAGTGCCTTTGATCCTCTCTGAGAGCAATGGAACATGCAGCGGCTATGGCTGCGACCTGCTGCAGCCAGCTCCCACAGACGTCTGTTGGGGAAGCCAACACTGGTATCGCCTATATCACTCTGGAGACTTGGAGAGAGATTTACCAATTTGTGGTAATAAATATACTGCCACTGGGTGCCCGTGCTTCTGACACCAACTCTGTGGTCACCACAGTGTAAAATACAGGATACAAGAAGGCAGACACCAAAATTGTCATTTAGGGACCACACTCTACCCACAGCAAAACCCCTAAAAAATGACTTTAAGAGCCATGGAGGTGGCCATTAGGTGCTACCTGACCTCTTTGTTGAGCACCTCACTCATGGTGCTCTACCCCTGGGATCCAGGGAAGCTGGGGCCCCGTGTCACCAGATCCACAGGGATTGCTGGAGCTGCCCTGGGCTCTCAGGGCACAGAGCATCTCACTGATCTACCCATCAAAAAAATCTGATTTTGAAAATTAGTCCTGTGGTGTTGTGTTTAATGCAGGAGTGATATCCAGCAACAGACTGCCTGAGAAAAGCTGTGGAGGTGAAGGGAAATTATAGTCCTTCACTTACACAATTTTCTTGCATTTGATTAGCGCAGCAGTAGAAGAAAGCAAAGACGAATGCTCTTGCTCTCTCCCCCACGCACCCGCCCCGATCACCCCTGGCTCGTTATGAACTGCATCCTCACAAGCGCTGCTTAAGCAAAACTGTGTTCCCATGGTTACGCCGAGGATTTTCTGCCAAGGGCTGCACGTGATGCAAGCGGTGATGGTGACTCGGCTGATATGTTAAACACGAAGCAGAGTCCCCTTCCAGACCCGAGGATGCACCAGCTGCATGCTAGCAGTGTGCACCCCCGGGGAGTTAACCTCTCTGGTGCACTTGGGGTGGTGAATCGCTACAGTGGCCAGGCAGGGCTCATGTATTTTGAGCGACCATTTCCACGGTGCAGATAAGGGCATATCTTCTCCCATGCCACTGCAGGCTTCACCTGCAGGTTGCTCTTGCCACGGCACCAAGCACCCTCTGTTCACTCCTTCCAGGGTGGCTGCAGCCCTGATTTTAAATTAACACGCAGTGAAAGAACAGAGAAAATATTTCCCTCAAAAAAAACCCCAAACCAAACACCCCCAAAAAAGCAGCCAGAGCTGACGCTGTGGGTTATGGTACGTACCGAGCACCCCAGTGGGCCTAGCAAATTCAATAATGTAAGAAATGCAGGCAGGGCAGGTATCTTGCTGAATGACAAAGAGATACTGTCTGTTATGAATCACGAGCAGGAATCCAAGTCAAGACCTGAAAAGGATATTGTTGGTTCATATCACAGCTGCTGGAAGGAGGGAGGAATTTCAAGTCCCACGTGAAAGGTGGTTCCTCAGTACGGTGGGGCAGCACGCAACTCTACCCACCAAGCAATGCCCAGTGAGGGAACAACGCAGCCCATGCGATTCCCTGCTCCTAAAGCCAGGACGTGTCCACATGGAATACATTCTGCATATTGAACTACTTATGAAATTATTTCCCTATAAAAGAAGCGGCAATAACACATTTATATAAAAATAATCTGGAGTTTTGCTTTTCCTGGGTGTCTTTGGTGAGAATAATAGGAATAATCAGAAATAGGGCTGGAAAGAAATTCAAGGAATTACTTAGTCCATCCTTCTTCCCAAAGCAGTCTCAACCCTATGTATATACTTGTGTCAAATGTCCCTACATGTTTTTAAGGGCCTCCAGTGGTGGATATGCATGATGGTCCACAGAAAATCTATTCCATTCCTTTTTTAAATTCAAGTTCATCTTTTTTGAAAGGCTTTTGTCTCACATTGGTCACCAAACTACAATTACACACAGAAGAAGTCCTCCTACTCCTGGAACTTTAAAACCTTCTCCAATGTCATCTGGTGGCAGGCAGTGTGGGAAACAGCTCGTATTCACTGCATACTAAATCTTGTTTCTCAGCCTTCACTCTTCCTGACAGAAATGCTACTGAGAGCCTGCTTTGGGAATGATAATTAGTTTGTTGATTAATCATCAATGCTCAATGATACAGTGTCATTCCTTGTGCTTTTGGGTTTGGAGAAAGCTGTCCCCCTCAGCAGAAGGAAGCTCGGGGTGGTGCTACATCAACCCAGCACCTGGAGAAAGGCTCCAGACACAGGCAGGTCTGCAGGTATGCTGTGAGACCATCACCCACCCATGCTGGCACTCACCAAAACCAGGGCAGGACCACCAGCCAGCTGCTCTGCATGGTGAGCCCACAGTCCTCACTTGGCTCTACCCTTTACACCAATAAAGCATTTTAACATTTCCAGGGCAATTTTGTTGGTTTCCACCCCTTTGCAAACACTGTTAATATAAGTTGTGAATTTATTTCATTTTCTCCAGGAGCTCCCACACCATCAAGATCAAATTTAAGGTGTTAATTAAATGGAATGTGTAACACTTAACAGCCCAACAGACAACAATTTGGGCTAATGGCAATGGCTGGTGGCAGGTTACAGCCGTGGGCAGGCAAGGCTCCGATTGCCCCCCGTTGGCCTCCCACTAACCAATATTCCTGGTTTTGGATATATTCTCACACTCCCTGGATTTCAATAATTATTTGACTACACCTCACTGATGACAGCGCATATTCAATTTAAAGTCTTTACTTGTCAGCTTATACATGTTTATCTGCAAAAATAATTCTCCATGTTTATGGTTTTCAGCTCCTCAGCCTCCCAGATGTCTTTAAGTTCAAGTTTATTTTGCCATAGTCTTAATTCAACAGCTGCAGTGGAAGACACAGCAAATTCCAGGTTAACTAGTTGATGGGTTTTAGCCGAACATCATAACACATTCATGGTTGACCATAAACCCATCTGAGGTGACAGTGAATGCACCAGGTCAGAGTCTCTGCATGACAACAACCTGTCTGCAGCAAAATCCAACTGCAAACGCCTATCAGAAAAATTCCAGAGTACCCCAAAAGTGCCCCTGCACTGCCCTGGTCTGTGTACCTTGTATGCCAATATAAAAAATTATTTTAAAATAATTTTTTGTTCAGGAATTCTTACATAATAGTGGATAACGAAGTTTTCCTGATAACTGGAGGGATTCTATTTTCTATAAGCTTGTATTAAAAGTTGAGCTGATTGATTGGACGGAATACGATCTCTTCTAGGTATGAACTGTCCAAAAGCAGCATCAGATTTTCCAAACTGACTTACCAGCAGTCTGAATATTTTTCATGAACAGTTGAAGCTGTTCATAAGGCAATTGGTTTCTGATATGGGAAATAAGGACCTTGTTCATTACTTTGGACAAGATATATAGATAGTGGCATCTTATTTTGGTCACTCTTCTTGAAAAAGTTTCCAGTGTGTGTATTTCTATTGAAAAGTTCAAAATGTCTTTCTACACACATTCTTTGCCACCAACCTCTAATTCCCTGCTTATGTGAAAGTCTTTGCAAACAAACTGATCTGTTACAATCTCCTCAGAACAAAATACAAGATGGGTGCAAACACCAGCAAAGCCAGTCCAGGGTTTTATTTACTTATTTACATATAACTTGTTGAGGGATTCTCTCTGCTTCAGTTAACAGCTGCTTTGCTTTTTCTGCGGCAAACTCATCAATCCACCCCAGTGTCTGTCGTGGTGGAATGGAAAACCCAGCAGTGAAATGGGGGATAAAGTCAAGCGAATGCATTAAAGCAGCACACACTGCTGCCTAAAGCTACACAGTCCAGCCTGTATTTCAAATCAACATTCAGTTTTAGTTCAGTTTGTAAGTATGAACAGCTATACTTGCTCTACTAAAATTAAATGATAAATGTTGAAATAATTTCCATCAGTGTCCAGACCCAGCACCTTTTTATCCTTATAGTCCCTCACCACATCATCATACTCCTGCGATCACCAGCATCCCACACGGAACAGAATAGGTTAATTTTTCCAAGGCTGAATCATCACAGAATTCATCTATAATAGCCCATGCAGAATAAAAAGCTAGAGATGTATTTAAATACCCCCAAAGTAATTTGGTTAGTCAATGAACCACAGCATCTTCTCCCCACTCACTGGTTCACTTGGCATCTATCACTTTTATTTTGTATCAGATACCCGTTGCCTGGAGTGATAACAGATACGTGATCCAAAGAAAGGAACATCCCATTGAATTGCTGGCACAGAGCATAACACTGTCGTTATGCAGCATTGTGGTGCAAGCCCAAATACCCATTTGCAAAGAAACGATGGCACCCACAACTCTGCTACATAATCTCAGCAAGTTATTAAAACTGGTAACGCTCTTGATTTGGCTTTATCCTGAGTGAGCTAACATGGGTTGGTCTTAGTTTTAAACACCTAATTCCACAGATACAGATGATGCTGACACCTTTTTTTCTTTTCTTGCAGGACAACATTTTTAAAGTTGACATCAAGTTTTCAGAGTTTCACAGTACAGAAGCTGTGAGCACAGTCCTTACTCCTGAAAATACATACTGTAAAGCTGACAGTTTAAGAAGAGGTGAAAATTGGATAAACACTAGGAAAAAGGGCACAAATGTAACAGAACACCTTTTCACTTGCAGCTGTGGGCACCAAATGTACCCAGGGAACTCTGTTTCTTTTACTGCCATAGCCATAGCTCTTTCCTGTGGCTCCAAGCTGAATTACATTTCCTTCACATCTCCTTCCAACGGCTGCCTCGCTCCTCTCTGCTCATCCTCACCCCGAGCCTGTTCTCTTGAGACAAGATGTTTAGTGCATTGCACAGCAAGAATGTAGCACAGCATAATGGTTAAATATCTACAAATATTTCTACCATATTTTTCTTAGCAAAAACTTGTAGTCTGCCAAACACTCACTCACTCCAAGCTATGGCGACTCTATCCCACCATAGTGTCCCTTCTGGCACATGCCATCCAGTGAGCCCCAGCAGAGGGGAATTAATTTTATTCCACCATACACTCCAGGAACACAGATGCTTGGACGAATCTGGAGCAATCCAGCACCAAAACTTTATTCAAATGGAATTACCTGTCTCTGAACAAAGGCTGAAGTCACGGAGTCTAACAGCTTGCTTAACTCCCTCCACCCAGAAAATCTTTAAATCCAGCATTACTGTGCCAAGCCTATCACCGAGGAGTTAAAGCCTGCTCACAGGTAGCTCTAGGCAGTTAAAGCTGCTGTGTAGAGTCATGGGCCCTGCACCTAATTATATATATAGGATTTCTCCTTTGGTTAGGTGTTTCTGTAGTCTACTGGTCAGAGTGAGTCCTGCGAAAGGATTCAGACGATGCTTCTGCGGTAAAGCACAGAGAGACCTGGATCCAGAGAGACCTGGATCCCCAGAAAAACCACTTCGGGAAGGGCAGGGCAAGAGGCTGCAACAGCAAAGTTGCTTTTTGGGGCTATTGCACTTGCAACACAATGGGGAGGGCCACGAAGGTGAAATCAGTTCTTGTGGTGGGGGTGCTGCGGGGTGCGTGGAAGATGACCGAATGGCCCTTGCTACTCTTTCAGGACCTCTAGCACTTTCAGGTGGAAGGGAAAAAACCAGCAAGATCACAGCTTATTTCTTCAACCCGAGGAGAATATAAGAAAACCAGAGATGACTTAGCAAAAAATGCTCATACAAATTCTCAGTGGGGGCTGCCCTGGGATCCTGCAGCAACCTGGCGTCTCAGCAGGCACACCAAGTGCTAATCTTGTTTTGCAAACCTCTGAGCACCAAAACCAGCCAGTGCTCCAGCACTATATACATATATATCTATATCTCTCAAAGCTGAGGTTCAGGGTTTTGGTTTTCATTCAGACACGTCCAAACTGTTTTGGTTTGCTGATTCCTGGCTTACCAAACAGGTAAAGTTTAAAGGTTAAGTGAAACAGCAACAAAATCAAAGCCAAGGAGGATTTTCATTGATTTTTGAACAGGGTGAGGGAGCTCTGGTTTGCACGAGCTCTCCGGAAAGGGAATAATTGTAAATAAACAGCCTCCACACCTTCCTCCCACAGACACAGGCAAACACACTCTAAGCTGCTGTCTCATTTTATTCAGCTCCGACAGCTCCCAGTATTAAAGATAAATAACCCTTTTTATTATTATTTTCAATGTATGGCATGCTTACATTTTGCTCTTATATCGTTACACCCTGAGGCTTCTCACTCAGGCCAATTAACCACCTAGGATGGGGAGGGAAGCAGGAAAGAAGAGCTATCTTTACAGAATTATACTTGGCCAGCCCATCACACGGGGACACGTGAGCTAAACTGGGGGACCAACACTTCCCCTTCAATGCATGCAGAACCAGCACCAACACTGTATCCTCCTGCAGACAGCAGCCACTTGTGAGCAGCTGACCAACCTTCTATGGACTCAGGCACCATCATATTTGTCCCTACTGAGCACTGAATACTTCTGTTAATGCAACATTCATTTGAACCCTAAAATTTGAACCCGCTCCTGATGATCAACATTGCCTATTTAGGTTACTTTAGCCCAAAATAAGCCCTATGGCAGTGACTAGTTCTGGGGAATAAAGAAAGCGTATCTGGTTTCCACCTAAGCTCAGTAGAACCTGTATCTCTGCATTTGATCTCTTTCTTCATCACTAGCATTGTTCAGAGAGCTGGGAACACACAGTCAGTGCAGATTTAGAAAATATCAGATATAAAAAGATATAAAAGCCTGACATAGGCTCAGAGATTTTCCATACAGAACTACTATTCAGGCTCCCAAAAGAAGATACGTATGTATGTACGTATATACATATATGCACGTACCTATATATATGTATATAGGTACATGCATACATGCATACCATGGGCAGGGTACCTGGACACTACTGCACAGCAGAAATAAGTTATTCCAGCAGCCCTGGGGAAGGCTCCAGAAGGGTCCAGCTTTGCAGAGCTGGCAGCCGCGTTTGGGCTCATGGCAGCTCCTCTGGCTGTGGCAGTGGGCATGAGAGGGGGCCGCGTCAAGCTCCCACAGCCCTCTCCCCTGCCCTGCAAGAGAGAAGAGAACAGCTGCAAACCTCAGGAAAACTCTCCTGAGGAGCTGGTAACTCCCTGGCCATTCAAGCCAGTGCTCCTGCGCAGGACTTGACCCAGAAACAGCATCACCAGCCGACAACCTGTGAATTTCCCTGCACCACACAGCTGACCTCTTGCAGCAGAGAATTTCAGCTTATTTCTCATGTGGGTGTTTTTTCCATTTCTGCAGCTGCATCAAGGATGCTGACATGGCTGCAGTGCTGCCGTGCGTGCATGAGCACGGCCGGGAGCCAAGATGGGGCTGGGGACCAGAAAGTGCTGAGCCAGAGTTTCATCCCCTCGCCACTGTGCGCTGCTGGGGCCAGCTTCTCCACAGGGCAGGGGAAACGCTTGGCTGCTGTTATGAAACAGAGTCCAAAAATGGGTTTGTTCCATCATTAAATTATGACAGCCTTGACCTGCTTTGCAGGCATCCAGCTCTCTGCCAGGCTGGTGAATCAAGTGGTGCTGAACTGCCAAATCCACCAAACATCAAAGGAAATGAAGCTGTTCCCATGGGACTCGTTTTGCTCAGAGCTTCCCTTTGAAGAGCCAGGCAGCGAGGTGTAGCAGGATCCCCGGCAGCTCCTCAGCGGGGCTGGCCACCTCAGCCAAACAGGGCTTTATCTTCTCTGTGGTACAAATCAACATGTCTCAAAATGATTGTGAAAAATCCCTTGAAAACATAATAGGAATGAATAAAAGGAGAGGTAAAAATAGCTAAGCAAAGCAAAAAGGTAGTAAAAGAATTAGGGCCATTTGCAAATGGTTTGCATTTCCAAAGACATTCCTTACTGGTTGCTAGCTGTCTGAGCCCTGAAACTTGGCATAAATACAACAGACATTGAATTTGATACAGACATTTGGTTCCCCATATTAATCATGTAGAGTAGGAATGGAATACATCACTTATGTGTTTGCCTCACCAGCTAAGGCTTTATCCCCATTAGACTTAACGGAAACCTTCCCTTGACTTTCCTTGTGGCCAAGATTTCAGCTCCAGAGCACACCTCCAAGGAGACACCAGTGGAGGAAAACCCCCATGCACCTGCAGCCCACCACTCAACAGAGAAATTCAGACAGTGCAGGCTTATCTCTTGCATAGTCAGGACTAAAGTGAGCTGTTTTTTTATCCTTTACAGAGGACAGAAACCCAGAAGACCAAAGGAAAAGAACATCAGAATCAATGAGCTGCTTGTGCCAGAGGGGAGAGCAAGCGGGTGGAGGGAGAGCTGGGGAGCTAGAGAGCTGAGGGATGGCTGGCGCACCCTGGGCAGTCAGGACACCCCTCTCCGGGGTAGCGTTTGCTGGACCGGATTATGTCAAGTGAAGCAAAATGGTCCCTTGTGACCTTAAAAGACATTAAAAGGTCAATGCACATCTTTGTGGTACAGCGAGAAAGCTTAGAAGTACCACCAGCCTTGCCCATGGTGCGAAAGCCAGAAGGGGAAGAAGAGGTGATTCATTGCAGTATCTCTCCTTTCTCCTTCAAACACCAAACACCCACACAATTACTCTAAAACCATAACACATCAGGGGAGTTAGTATTATAATACATGCCTTATGCCAGTATTGTTCTAGAAATGTCTTCTTTCTTTCTTTCAGCTACTCCCACAGGGCAGTAAGCACAATACTTGTGCATGCATTTGGTGTGCCACAGACATCACAAAATGAGTCAGGTCCTCAGCTGGTATTATTCAGCTTGGCTGTCCTGATGGTTTTAATTTTTTTTTTTTCATTTCTGTGCCTCCTTCCAAACATTCTCCCCTCTCACATTTTGTATGCAACAATAGCACCATAATACATAATTGTATCATAAGCATCTATGCAGTCCCTCGCAGAAGAAAAATAGATGTGTAGACGTTGCTGACAAAGCAGCTATGGCTGTGTGGCGTTTTGCTTAACAATTCCTGACATCAGATTCCAAATCCTACCTTCACTTTCCTATATAAAAAGAGCTTCTCCTTCAATTCTGGTTATCTAATATACTAATCCTGAAAATATGCTTTTGAATATCTTTATGTTAGGAGTGGATTCTCAGGTTATTCATGGCTGATGCATGAATGCAAGTCCCTTCCTCTGCACTCACAAGTCTCCACACCACATCATTCCCCCTGCACCACTGATCATTTTGTCCCATTAGTGTTCCTAGAGTTCACTTGCCTGCTGGATAGAAATGCTCTTCTGATTTCCAGAAATGTAAAGCTTTTGCTAGAACATTATTAATTCCACATATAGAAGAGGGTATTTTGCTTAAAGTTCTTGTCATTGTTCTAGGGAGAAAAAGCAGTTACATTTTGTCCTCTGCTTATTTAAAAGGTCCTCTGATGATCTAAATGGTGGAGTTGGTTTCATGTTGCATTTCCATACCTGGTGGTAGACATTACCTCCTTTTTCTGACTCAGAGAACTCACAGCTATGCTGCTGCAACGCCCTCATGTGATTTCCAAGTCTGCGTCAATCATACTGAACAAAACCATTTGATTCTTGCAAAATGTTATGTTTTGTTCCATTACAATGCATCCCAACACAAGAATTATCATACCAAGTCAGACCAAATGTCATTCTAGCTCAAATCCAGTGTCTTAACTGCAGCCCAGGAGAGAACAAAAGTACAAGAAAAGCTTGTTTGCCTCAACAGATTGTCCTCCCTTCCAAACATCTGCAACGCAAGGACTTTCTAGAGGTTATATGTGAAGTGTTAGCATCAAAAACACCCTGCACAAGGAGTGCCACATTTCAACTGCATGGAAAGCATCTATTTCACTTGATGCTCTCCAGATCCTGCATTAGGGGAAACAGTAAATGATTATTTGCTGCTCACCTTCTTTATACTGCTCCACAGCTTCCCTGCTACCACAGTCTGCAAAGGAGTGCCAGAAGAGCACTGATAAGAGACAGTCATGACAAAGTTGCCATATAGCTTTATGACAAAGTCTTATGACAGAGTGTCTTATGACAAAGTTGTGGTAACAACTTTCAGTGTGGCCATTTGTCACCCTCTAGAGGTGGCTAAGCAACAAAAGGATTGATGCAGCCCAGCCGTTGGACTGCTCCCTCCACCTCTCCCTGCTGACAGCCAAGGATGCCAAGTTCGGTCTCCTAGTCCTGCCACCTATGTCATTGCAGGACATCATACACAAGGATCTGCCTTCCAGACTCCACACAACAAATACCTGAGAGACTTGAAACATGCTATTCTTGAAAATCCCGTGAAACAAATCTGCTCTTATAATTACTCATTTATTTAAAGGGTTATCCATAAACAAATACCATAGTGCGTACCCACCTTTTACCCCCACAACAATATCCATAAACAAATACCATAGTGCGTACCCACCTTTTACCCCCACAACAACTGACCTCCCATGGTAATCGTAAAATTATTTGGTTGTTGCCTGTTAATCTAGAATGACAGATTCAATCTCTGTAAACAAATACTGGATATGGGGAAAAAAAAGCCAAGTTATGAACCTCTTGCTATGTATCAATCTACTAGCAGTATAACAAATAGGAAGAGAGCTGAAAAGCTATCTATGTGTCTCATTTTACATATAACTCTATAAAAATAGACCAAACTCTGCAGGAGAAAAAGGAAACAAAATACTCTATTATCCATTTCTTACTTGTACTGTGGTAGTTCCTGAAAACATACCCTACTGTGCTAGGTCCTCTGTGAACACAGAAGGAAAAGATGTGTGCTAGCACACGTCACCAAGATAAAGACTGTGATACCGCTTGCTGTGGATGACCATAGCCCTCCTGCCTACCATGCAGCCACCTCCATTTGTACCAGCCAAATATCTTTCTCACGTTTCTTGCACTTAATATAAAGGAAGAACCTAGGCAAAACCAAAGATGGTCTCATTCTTTGGCATCTCTTAGTCCTAACACAACAAACCCCTCTGCCTCTGAGGAAACCACCAGGTGAAGTGGACAGACTCAGCAGAGCCCCTGGCTTCTGCCCCCAGAGGCCAACCCTTCTGGTGCCAACATATGAAGTGGTGCTGGTCCATGGCCTGGATCTGCAAAGGCTACACCACCAGTATCCAACTTACCAAGGAGCAAAACTTCCACAAAGGCTTTTTCTCTGTTGGTACCTGTATTACGGAGTGAAGTGCTTTCCGTTATAATGATTACAACCCCTGTAAGAAGTGCCACCATGAGCTGGGACATGTTTCTTCCTTGTCTGTGACCATATATAGCCATGTGGGGAAAAGAAGCTGGTGGCTGGGTGACAGCAGAATCATTCTCTTTGCACCACTTGGCTTTGTCTCACAGAAACCCTTGTGTATGGGAGGAGTACTGAAAAGCAACTTAGCAGAGAGGCATGAGGAAGCAGTGCAGGTGTTACCAGAGCAGTTTGCATAAGGTGACCATTGCATTACGCAAGCTGAGCTGAAATACTGGTCAGAGGCCAACCTGTCTGTCTCCTTGTCATTCCTGATATTTCATCGCAAGTTCTACTCCGCTAGAGAAGACAGCCATGCAAACAGTTAGGACAGCCTTTGGAGTTGAGCAGAATTGCATAACTCCAGTTATCTCACACATATCTGTACCTGTTTACATAAGAGGGGAGTCTGGTCCTATGGTTTCAAAAAAGCAATCAGCATCTGCTTCTGAAAATATTATTGCTTTATTCTCATCATTCTGAGGGGTCAGGTGAAAAAAAAACATCAGAAACCAGGTTAATGTGTTCTCTGCAAAACCTGCAATTCCTGCAACAGAAAAAATGTAACACATAGCTCCAGATCTCATTTTCCCTGGGTCACCTAGTGATAGTACCTTCCTTAAATCCATTAGCACTACAGTCATTTTCACCAGTGAAGAACCTGGATCATTACTCCCATTTAAAGTGGCAGTAAAGGAAAAATACATTTCCAGTAAAGCTTGCACCTCTATTCCCCTCTATTTACCCCATCAAAAGACATAGAAAAAAAATAAACTCTTAAACAGTCACATCTGAGATGTGAAGACATATTTAGAAGGCACCAAGTATTTTTTCTAATATACAAATTAGTAAGAGGACAGCTCCTGAATGCTGGCTGTTTTCCAGGGCACTTCCACCTGGCCCGTTTCACATCTTCAACCCTTCCAAAGTGACAGGATCTGCCTGTTCTCTCTGAAGGGATGTTTTGAAGTGTTGAAGTGTGTGTTGGCTCTTCAGCTCTACAGGAATAAGTTTAATATTTCAGTTGCATATACTCCTTCCTCCATTGTTATTTGGGACTTGCTTCTGAAGCCCAGAAACATGACTTCAGCCAAACTCCTCTGGAAGGACTCACCCCATCCAGTCTGCCTGTCTGTGCTGAAGCCCATTTTGGCATCCACAGATCTTTCAGAGAAAGCTCTTACAATAGCTGCGTCTCTGCTGTGAACAGCAGACTGGGCTGTGCTAGGGAGTTAAATACTTCCATTATTATGCTGCCTAATGCCTCCTTTAGACCAAGCGTGTCAAACATTTCTGACATTGTGTGTTTCTCTCATACTGACAATGCTTTGGATCTCCTAAATCTTGTCAAACCGTTGAGTTTGGCTTCAGCAGTGAACTGTGCACACAGGTACTTCCCCATCCAGACAGCTCTGCTCTCACCAAGGCTAACTCTCAAGCTTCAATGCAGCTTTTCTCTGTTCAGCTTTTCGTAATAGAGGTAACATGTTTGCATGTATTTTATACTCACAATAATCAAAATGCCACAATAAGAATCTCAATTAGTAACATGAAAAAGTCAGAAAGAGAAGATACAGTAAAAATGGCACCTATCACAGACAGTTGTAGGACATGCACTCTCTAATGAACTACCATCCAAGATTTGTTTGAGATGATTAATAAGACATAATGACAGATGATGAATATCTTAAGAGCAACTCCATTCCTCCTACTTACTCTGTGAGTCTAACAGAGCTGACCTTTTCATAATGCCTAGTAATTTTCATATTACATCCTGAAAACAACTAAAATGAGCATGCTGAATTGCAATACGGGACCACAAGGGACACACCAAGCAGAGGAAAGGTGCTAGCAAAACGTGACAAATTACTTATCTGCAACTTCACAGACCGAAGTTCAAGTCCAATTTGAGATTCTGAGTGATATATGTTTGATGGATTTAGCTTAGCTATATCAGACAGACTGGCCTATAGTCCACTTTATAACTGTCACACATTAGTTGATAATGCTTAGGAGAGGATTGGCAGGACAGAATGACACAGTAACAGAATTACCTCCATCGCCTACCTTACGCATACCATTTCTTGAACCCAGACCAGAACTAGTGAGTCAGCGTTCAGGACCTCATCACAACACAGTCTGTTCAGAAACCACATCTCTTAAACAAATGTTGCACAAATAACTTTTTTTTTTTCCTGGCCTGCCCGGCATTTAGAAAAAGTTGAAAATAAAAATTGTTTGGGGATGAAAAAATATATGATTCACTTTGAGCTTCCTGAAAAAAGAAGGAGGGAGGGCATACATTTCAAAACCCAAAATGTTCACTTCAAATAAAAAGTTCAAAACTTCTTGTTTGATCAATATTTAAATGAAACATTTCAGTCATTCTGTCTTTTTTTGTGACAGGTTGCTTGGCGCTTTTCTTTCTTACTGAAATATTAGCTGAGGCTTATATTAATTTGCAAAATATATCAGTTCAGGCAATTTTTCATTTTTCATCCAAAATGATCTTAGAATTACAACTGTATTTCATGTTCTTTTACTCCATGGACATCCTACTTTTCCAGGAAGCGCACAGAATTATCAATGTTGAATATGGACTGGCAATGATAGGCCAAAGATACATATATCTCTCTATCAACTTCTGTAGCCCCCAGGTTTATGAGAAGGAAGTCGTAGCTTCTTTTCTTGCACCCGTGGAGAGTAACTCTTTGTATGGCTAACTTAAGTTTTCAAATAGCAGTGACCATTTCCAAACAGGACAACTCGTCTTACTTGAAAAGACACATAGCTGTAACTAAGTGATACTGTGGTCAAGAGCAATCAATTGATCCGGTCTGTTTCCTTCAGCTTTGGGTCGCTGGATCTCTTTCTTCTCATTTCTTCGCTTAAAGTATTTGTGAGCACCATCTCCTTCACCCCGACTGCCTTCACTCTCCTTAGGCCCACAGCTGGGTTAAATGGGCAGATTGTCTCTGCAGAGGTTACCCTTCACTCGCTGCTTGGCAGGAATAGGACACAAGAAGAAGGACTGTTGGCAAAATGCACAGCACTGCAGGGCAGGGGTCTACAAGGAGCAAAAAGAGTTTTCTGGAACTAATGTGCTCTTCCTTAACCACAGTGTTAATCACAGGCACACGGCTCATTTCTTCTCCCATTGCTCTCCTGGACTGTGCCTATTTAGACTGAGAGTTTGTCAAGGGATGGACTTTGTTCTGGGTTTGGTAGATGTAAATGCAGAGTGGTCTTAATAAAACAGTGCCACAGCAGTCCACCTCACGTCCTTTGTGCACATCTGTGAAGTGCCAAGAATGCTTTTTGGTGTCATACAAAAATAATAAAGATAGATGTAGTTAATAAATAGGTAAGTACATTTTCAGCCCTCTGAGCTCCTCATTTTCTTTCAGCATAAGCCCATTTTTTACAGCTGACTGCTGTGATCTTCCAAGGGATGTGCTGATGTGGCTTGAACCAAGTTAATTTGCTTCCTTTTTCTTTTTTTTCAGGATTGCAGATGTCATCAAAAATAAACAGTACAAAGAGGGGGGAGAAAGAATAGGCAAAGCAGAAACTGATTCAGAAACTAATTAAAATAAAGCATAGTCCTCAAAACCTCTTTAAATTATTCAGATGTCACAATCCAAGGAAAAGCTGTTCTTTTCTAAGCATTCTGCTTTTTTTCCTGACTCCTCCCTGCCAAAATAACTAGTCTAATTAAATGTTGAAGATATCTCCAAGTGAATTCAGGTCATCACAGACAGTGGTTTTGGAGGCATCCAAGGATCTCCAAGGCATGGTAGTTTTGAAGAGCTAAATGCATGTTCTTTGATAAAAGTGGTGAAATTCAGGACTCAGGAACTAAGGGGTGGGGGACCTGATACAGCTGCCAGTAGTCCTTGTCCTTGGACAATGTTATAACTGGGCACTGTACAACTAAGGGAGCAGCTTCAGCGCATTTGGAGACTTGAGAATGAGTTATGGCTCAAGGATTCACAGTCCCTTTCTCTCCACTTGTTGTGGGCACAGAGAGGCAACAAATGGCTTCTGCTGCTACACCACTCCAGCCCTTCTTTGCCTATTTGTTTACCACAAAGAGCATCAGATAAACTGTGCAACCACCATTGCCATCATCTTACAATGAAGGTACCAAGCAGAAGGATGCTTGCTCTACTTCAAACCATGATATTCAAACCATTCTGTTGCCTCATTTGCAACAAATAACACAAATTCCAAATACAAACTACCAAGAACTATTTCAGATAGATAAAATAATAGTAGATTAGTGAGCTCTTTAGAGTGAATTTTTAATCCAATGGGCGTTTCCATCAAGAAGGCAACTTTCCAAAGCTGGCTCTTCATTTCACATCTCCCCAGCAGGAAATGTAGCAACCCTGAGCGCAGCAGGACAGGTCAGCATTTACTCACCACGGCAGGACTCCTCCTCCTGCCAGACCATGGGGATAGCTGAGCTCTGAGCTTTTTCCACCCCAAAGCAGGAACAAGGTCTCCAGTTTTGGGTGGTGAGAATAGAAAAATTCCTCTAGCATGACCTTTTCTCCCCATGTTAATATTTCAGAGAAACACCCAAGGAAATAGTTATTTCAGGCTGGTTGCGGGGACATTTGTGCTGGCTGAACATGCTAGGAATGCATTAAAAGACTGCAGCAGACTATAATTCTCGCTTAACCTACTTAATATCCCCAGCAATTATCACTGCTGCTGGTGCACACATTCCCTAACCTATAGAAAATAGCCAAGCTCAGTTACTTTGCTGCTGCATCTCAGTTCCTGCAGTGCCAAGACGTAACCTCCACCATGGGGCTTCCCCCACCCTAGGAACCACTTCTTACATCTGTAAGTGTTTTTCTTAATTTGTTCTCTGTGTTACCAATGTGCAGCCTTACGTAAATCCTCCACCCATCTTTACCTTCAAATCCAGCCCCTGCCCACAGGCCTTCAGCTTTGCTCACTCGAGAGTGATTCTCAGAGCAATTGTCTCTCCTGCAGCTGTTAATCTGCCATTAGCGTGCCATAAGTCAACCAGACATACTGTACCATTACAAAACCTCAACAGAGTGGAAAAAATCATTTGCTTTACTGTCAACATAAAAACTTTTTCTCTTCATTGACAGTTTTATTTAGAAAAATTTTGGCTATATTTTAATTTGTCTCTAACGATAGATCTCAGAAAGCAGTATCTGTACGTTGAAGTTTAGTTCAATAGCAGCTGCTAATTTTCTTTTTCCAATTTTTGGTTTTGTTTAGTAGATATTTCTAAAGAAAGGATGTTTCTGGGTTTGTTGTTGCAAAAAAGCACATATTTCCGATAACACTGCAAACTGGCAAATTATTAACAGCTGCTAAAACCAGCTTCCTCCATGTTACCATCAGCACTGAAACGAAAAGGGACATCTTTAAATCTTTATCTAGTAGGACACCTACAATTTACTTCCCAGAGAGCATGTTACACATTTTAGTGCAATAGCGTCCTGCCTTTGCTCTGTGAATATCTATCTCCTACCACAATAACAAAACCAATGTCTTGGTGGAGTCAAAATGCAGGGGCTCATGAAATAGTATTGTATCTCTAATTGTATCTCTAATTTCAGTGAGCAGGCTTGGTGCTGAGAAAGGAGGTAGCACTAATGGTCTGAGGCCTTGTTTTCTGCAAAATAAGTGAAAGAAATGAAGGCATTGTTGCTCTATCCATACTTTTGAGCTCATTCTGTCTTTTACTGTGGCAGCATTAGCCAGGTTTTCCTGGTTCAAGCCCACAATGAATTCATGCATGGGGAGAGCACATAAAACAGCAGATGAGGTTCTCTACTTGGCAAAAACCTACCTGCCTTCTGTAAAATAGTTCCCTTGGAAATGACAATGCTTCTACAGAACTCATAACTTTCCAGCTCTGTGATGTTGTGAATCAAAGTTCATAAAAACCTGTAGGCCACATCCTTGCTCGTAGAAAAGGGCTTGCAACAGGCTCTTACTTTGGTTCTCTCTCCTGCTAGCCACACCAAACAGCAATAAACACTGTGCCAATACCCTGGGAAAGCTGGCACAGAGACGGGGACATGGAGACATTTAGCGATTTTGGGGGTAGTTCCCACCACACCAAGATCCATGTAAGACCCTAAAGTGTGTAAAACCAAACCCACTACACTCTTCCTTTAAAAGTTAAGCATGGCACAGGATTCTTGGTAACATTTGACAAAAAAAACACCAGAGGTGGACCATCAAATAAATAACGTTTGTAATAGATCTTCCAGAGGTATCGTGCTGGCTTTGACTAGACACGGACAGCAAGAATGACAGTTGGTTTGAACTTCTGCAGAATCTGTTTTTGTTTGTTTTAGTTTAAATTGTAACAATATGAAACTGATCTTCCAAAACACTTTCTTTTTTTTTCTAAAAGATAAAACCCCAGAGCAAGAATATTTGTGCTGAAAAAAAAGTCTCTCAGATGAATAGCGTTGTACATACAAGGATAGAATTGCCTGAAATAGCTTTGTTTTGAAACAATGCATTGTCTCACAGGAATTTTAGATATTCTTTAGGAAGGCAGCACTTGGCATTATATTTCATGCCTTTCAAAGTATCTATTTTCTTAGGAAATTAAGGAAGAGCATGGGAGAGAGATGTTTTTCACTGAACTGACTTTGCAGTTGTAAGGATCTCAAGCAGGAAGAGGCATAAGAATGGACAGAAGAGAAAAGATTATATCCTATTCACCCCAAATGGCAACAGGAAAAATAAAGGAACGCTCTCTCCAGATCACATGCATGAAGAGAGACTTTCTTTGAAGAAAGTCTTCTCTTTATTGCTAAAAACCTGTTTCAGCTTGACTGAAGAATGCTGGAGAATTGCATAGGTGAATATAGGATACCACAGCTGATAACTATCACATCAGGATAGATCATTCCATCAGCTCAAATATAGTCTCTGTGTTTTCCTAGCAGTTTATTTTCTGTTTCATACATACATGTTAAGCCTTTTTTTTGTTAGAGCAAATATAATGCGGTAATGTTTGGATATGAGCCCTATTTACAATGTCTCCAAAATCTGAAGGGTCTGATCTGGTGGTCTGGTTCATATCCATCTGTCTTTAAGGTCCAAGGCACAAACTCCAATCCCTTTGCCACAGCCCTGTTGATACAGTATTCTGGTCTGGATTAATCTTGGAAATCCTCCAGGACTCAGATTTCAGGTCTGCAGCATCATGTCACTTTAGTGTCCTGGTGGTTCCATTAATTATGGGAAAGCACCACAGAGGAAAGAAAGAAAAAAACTAGCAGGTACACAGAAACTTTCTCTTTCCAAGCTCCAAGTCACACAACTTCACCCCCTCACACATAGAGTATTATTTCACTTTGTGGTTTATGCCTGTTTGCTACCATATCTTGCCAGCGGGCTGGCTCACACTTCAGCTTCCCAGCTTCATTTTCAGTTGGTAGTTAAATCCATCATTCAAATAATTTTTCATTTGCATATTTCTTCTGAAGAAAGGTCCGTGGTGGGCACATTATTACTCACTCCCTATTTCCAGTACAAATTTTAAGTCACTTCTTTGTCCCTTGTGCAGCCCACACACTGACGCAGCATCTTCTCACACTTCTCTCCCACACAGGCAGCTCATGAAATTACACTCCTAAGCCATACGGGGGATGATGGATGGCTGGTATTTATATATTCTGTGCAGGACTGGCTTACTCAGAGGGTAGTAATGGCTAAGAGAAGTTTTAGCTGGCCCAAATGCCATGCAAGATGCTCTGGCTGCCTACATATAGATCCTTAATTGCTTAAAGAGTTGACTTCACAAAAAATATTTCCGTGATTGACAGGTCTACAGGCAGCCTCGGGCAAGAGGTCAAGGAGCAGAGGCAGCTGATTGCCAGCTGAAGCTGAACACTGCCAATTCATCAATCGGTGACAGAGCTACCCCAGAGGAGCATTGACTGGGGAGGGTTGTGTGCAAAGTCATCGGTAGAAGGTTGCTAGAGGATGCAGCTGCTGGGGGAACTGCTGAAAAGGTGGAGGAGAGGTTTGACTGAGGAATGGGAAAGGTGGAGCTGAATATGGTATTTGTGCCCTTGTCAGATAATACTACCATGCAAGAGTGAAAAACCAGCTGTAAAAATCTGTTTTTCTACTTTACCCCTCACATCAGTAATTAATTGCAGGAAGTCACCCCACTGCAGACACACTGGTAAAATACACTCGCAACCTGTCTCACTTTCATGTCGGTGCTTTTTTTCCCTTGCCGAGGTGTTGAACATGAGGCCAATAAATTTGCCTTAGAAAAAAATTAGCTTGGAGGAGCTGCTTCATCATCTTCCTTCTGCTTTTCTATAACAGTCAGTGTGGCAATATCCGTTTAAGTTTAGAAAGCATATTGTTACAGGATGTGTGGGAACCACAAATACCATCTGAGGCCAAGTTACAGTAAATCCTATTCTTAGTGCCATTAATGGAAATGCTTCCTTCTCGTCACAAAAACAAACGAAAGAAGGTCCATTAATTTTTCACTTGTGGAGCACTTTAAAAGAAGGGGGAGAAGGCACTTTAAAAAGGGGGAGGAAGGACTCCAGTTGGATACATGAGTGACTTCAGACCTTAGCACGTTGCTGAGCCCGGAAGGTTGGAAACCAGTTCTGTCTGTGAATGGTCAATACCCGAGTCCTGCTTGTTGCTTTAAGAGTATCTTAAATATAAGCTCAATTTGAATCTGTAATTATGTCTGTGTTAGCATGATATTAGTTATTAAGGCCAAACACTGCAATAAACAGCTAATCATTACTTCTGCTGTTCCTGGTCACTATCTGCATTACGGTAGAACAAATCAAAAGAAATGCATTTTCTACTACTTTGAATGTGGTAAGACATGACACAGTAAATATTTCACTTGGTCTTAGCGTTTACACTCCCTGGACTTGGTATTCCCCTGATTTATACCGAAGTGAAGTAAGAGCAAATCCACCAAAGTCAATGGAGTTAAGCTAGGGTAAATCAAGCCCTCTATTACCAAAAATCAATTTGCCATTTGTTTTAATAACATTAATTTAAATGAACTCACTTGATATACTCATACCTCTGATATGTGTACATAATTTATGCCAGGGGTAATCCTGAGCAAACCTGGGTGCTTATGGCTTCTCAGCCCACTCAAATCTGAATGACTAGTTTAAATAAAAGTCTTAATAGAATTTATTTTTTTATCTTATATACTGAAGCCAAGTGCAGAGCATCCAGTTAACTTAAAAACATGCAGCAGACTTCAGCCAGTCAAGCATGTTGTTATTGCCCATCTCCTTCATTTTGGGGTCCATTTACATTTCCATTTTTAGCTGCACACCTATTTGTATCATGGCTGTGAAGGTTGGGAGAACTGTCAATTAGAAGTGTGGGGTGCAGACCCCACTTCTGAGCCTGCCTCCCTGCCAGCTTTGGGGGTTAAACTCCTCCTGCTCCCTTGGTCTGCCTTGCCAGGGTTCTTGCCTCAAGAAGTCACCACAGCATCAGTTAACCAGTTCCTATTTCAGATGAAAGGGGGAAAAAGCTAGATCTCATTTTCTAAATTTTTATCCTGCGAAGACCCACATCCACTAACGGTGTCTGAGCACAAACATACACCTTGCTAATGCCACTGTAACAACACACACAAAAGCATTACAGGAAAAGACAGTGCTAAACCACATCCACCTGGAGATAACAAGTGGGAAGAAACTTCCAGAGAAAAATGTAATGTTCCAAGGAGAATTTGCTTTTTTTTTAAACTGAGTTGCAAGTGGAAAAAACACTGATCAGCTTCAGGGTTATAAATCCTTTGTTCAGGGCTGGAGTGGAAGCAAACTGAAAGCTAAATATGGTTACAAAACAATTGCTCTAGGTTTGCTGGCCATGGAGGCAGAGAGAGAGAGGCAATGGGAAAGGTCATTTTTGCCTCAAGGACCTGGCCAGAGGTGGGATGTGGGGGTCAGCTGACATGAAGCCAAAAAACCTAAGTCACCCTGATTTTTACCTCCCTGGAAATTTGGAAATTTAGTCCCCAGGCTTATCTCTGAGACATGCTCCCTTGAGCATCAGGCCTGAAGGAAGGACTGTTTTGTAAATATTGCTTCTCCACTGGCCCCAGGCAACTCTGTTTGTCCAGCTGTGCTTGGCCCTATAGCTCCTATGAGGGCATCAGCCACAGGATGTCTCATTCAGTGATGCATGTGTATAGGATCTAATGTAACCTCATCTGGAAAAGTGACAAAATCTTACACCTAAAGCCTGCAGGAAGACTACGTCACCCAATTGAGTTTCTTCAAAAAAGGTCGCCCAGTGCTGCGTACAGGTCTCTGACATGAGACATTGTCTTTAATAAATAGAACACCTAGTTCCTGGAAAAGTCCATTCCTTGTTGCTTCGTAATATTGTAGTGAAGATTGATAGTCATAATAAAAACAATCTTAGCATGTCTGCATTTTCTTACATATATTAGGTAGATTAGCAGGATACTTCCAGCAGAAGTGCTGTAAACAGAAATAAATGATGGTTTATGTATCTTGTGAGCTGCTAGTATTAAAAGTCTAAATATTTCATCAGACACATACATCTTCACATTTCTTCTTTTCGGCTGATAAGGCAAACAGAGAGTAGTCAACAAGAACTTAAAAGAAAAAAAAAAGACCCCTCTCTGATAGCTGGCTATAGAGAAAGGGGCAAGCTCTGAAAGGCCACAAGACCACTCCAAGACCTGAAAGGTCGCTTTCAATGAACTACTACAAATTAAAATTCATATTGGATTTGTGAGGCACCAGCTAAGCAACCACATGATGAACAAGGAAGCATGTTCTTCAAGAAGGAAGTCTTGAAGGTGCAGGAGCAGGCTGTCCCCATGTGCCGTAAGAATGGGCGGGGAAGACGACTGGCCTGGCTGAACGGGGAGCTTTTGCTGGGACTCAGGAAAAAAAGGAGAGTTTACCGCTTGTGGAAGAAGGGGCAGGCAACTCAAGAAGAGTACAGGGATCTCGTTAGGTCGTGCAGAGAAGAAATGAGAAAGGCAAAAGCCCAGCTAGAACACAATCTGGCCCCTGTTGTTAGAGACAACAAAAATTGTTTTTACAAATATATTAATGACAAGAAGAGAGCCAAGGAGAATCTCCATCCTTTATTGGATGCGGGGGGGAACATTGTCACCGAGGATGAGGAAAAGGCTGAGGTACTTAATGCCTTCTTTGCCTCAGTCTTTAGCAGGCAGACCAGTTATCCTCAGGGTACT
>NW_008824543.1:870914-871146 GCF_000699105.1 Pygoscelis adeliae
CAACACATTTTAGTGAAGAAGACATAGGAAAATGACAGGAAAATAGAGCTTCATTTAGGGAAGAGAGCTTCACTTTAGGGAAGTGATCGTGCCCCTGTACTTGGCACTGGTGAGGCCGCACCTCGAATACTGTGTTCAGTTTTGGGCCCCTCACTACAAGAAGGACGTCGAGGTGCTGGAGCGTGTCCAGAGAAGGGCAACGAGGCTGGTGAAGGGTCTGGAGAACAAGTCT
>NW_008824543.1:871374-893360 GCF_000699105.1 Pygoscelis adeliae
GCCCAGGGAAGTGGTTGAGTCACCATCCCTGGAAGTATTTAAAAGACGTGTAAATGAGGCGCTTAGGGACATGGTTTAGTGGGCATGGTGGTGTTGGGTTGACGGTTGGACTCAATGATTTTAGAGGTCTCTTCCAATCTTAATGATTCTGTGATTCTATGTTTTGAGGTATGGACCCAGTTCTTCTGGTTGTGCAGAAGAAATAACGCTTTGAGCCTGCCTTGAAACCCATCTTCACTTTCTGCAGGAAATGTGTCTCTGCAAAGTTCTGCCAGTATTGGGGCATGTTAGTGCATCACTGCAAGGACAAAGACACAAGAACAGTGAAGGCAACAAGGCGAGAATGGGACAGGGAAGTGAGTGGTGAGAGACATGGGAAAAGGGAAGAATAAGGAAAGAAAAGTGAATGGGAAGGAGGGGAATGGAATGAAAGCAAGAACAGGAAAGCTGCTGAAAAAGGACCAAGGAAATCATCCCTGCACGACAGCGCATTCAGTTCCATCATTGTTCCGCTCTGAAGTCTTGGTTTCCAGATTCTGCATCACTTCTGACTGCCCAGAAACCCTGCCCCGGGAAAAACAATGCAGCTGCCTGGGCCAGCAGCCAGGATTCTGTCTGCCTAAGAAAGTTTTTATTCAACTTGAGGTTACAATTCTTTGTTTCTGAAAATGTAACACTTGATATAAACCCAGAGTGCTGACCTATTCCTTTTGAAAACGTAGAAGTAATTTGGGCTTTAGTTCCAGCTTTTGATTAAAAAGCTTTTAAGGGAAAACCTCAAAAAAAATTCCTATGAAAATTCCATGTCAAACCCATTTTCTGGTCTTTAATTTCCAATAACCAGGGAGAAAACAACCACAAGTGGAGAGAACAGAAAGACATATAAGTAACTTCAAGGAGATTATTCACTTTCTTTAATAAGGGTCTTTAACAGCATGATGACTCATGCAATATAGATAAGCAGAAACAAATAAATCAAGAAATTAAATAGAAATAGAAAACAAATGGAAAACTCAGAAGAGAAAGCATTTAATAAAAAACTCAGGGAAGGGGGGAGGGAAAGAACTAGTTCCCCACCTAATACCATTGGCTGGGGTTTTTGCCCTTTATGGGCCCTTTCTTTTGCCTATGTCTTTTCCTATGACAGGAAAAGTCTTTGGGAGTTGGTGACAGGGATGGTAGAACAAGGAGGCCAGGTTCTTCCCATGTCTCCTTCCAGCACCTAACTACAGACCCCTCCATCACTCACCTGCCTGGTCTCTTAGAAGCAAAGACCCTGGTAGGAACTGGCATAGGGGTGCTGTGGGGATGCAGAGTAAGGACCATCTTCTGCTATAAATATACTACAGAGATGGAAGAGAGATCATAGTAGAAAATTACTATGTCCGGCATTGGTTTTACTGCAGTTTTAAATTTGGATTTTAACTCTTCTCTGTCAGAGAGCCCCCAACATGGGCGAGCATCTATATTTTTGGATTTTATGGTGCTCTAATCTTGGCAGATCTGTGCAGCAGTACATTTAGACCTGCAGTAAGGAATGGTGTGATTTGTACAGTTAAATCAACTGCACCTTACAGTGTTTCTACTTGTTATCGTCTTTGTATTTAACACCATTATTTTAGAATTTTAAAAATGATCAGAGCTAGGTGATACACTGAAAATGAACAATGCCTTAATTAAAGTACCACCTTTATTTTGTCTTTCAACCTGAGAAAATGCTTCCACTCTTTAATGCCCATCATTCCAGCATTTGCTGATGCTTTGTTTTAATGATGACAATCTGTTGCAGCTCAGACACAGAACTCACATTTTCCCCCAGACACCCAGTCATTTGTTTCTTTGTGTGTGTGCTTTATTTTTTATGGGGCCAGCTGCTTTGTGATCAGTGAAATGTCAGAAAAACCATCTTACCATAACAAAGCTGAAAAAAAAAATATTCAAGGAAGCAAACTCCCATGGAAATCTTTAAAGCCCTAACAAGGGAGAATTCTCATCTCTGTGCACATGGGTGACTCACTGAAGTAAATGGGAATTACGTGACTGCATCAAAGATTTCAGTATGAAGAGCACAGATTTTCTCCCAGCTTTGGCCTTTTGGAACAAACTAACAAATAAGTTTTGATGAAGAATCTAGATAGAGATAAACTTGCTCAGTGATATCGGCCATGACCAGAATACCAGAATGATTTGGAGTTAAGGTATTTTCCTATCAAGATTAATTGCGTGCTTAACATAATATGTCTTTAAATGCTTTTTATAAATCAAGCACTCACATTCAACTGTCCAATTTGCAAATGGAATGAATGATACTTAAAGGTCAATACAGATGTGTCTTTGCAAATATAGAGGTTAATTGACATAAAATTTGTTACAACTTGCAATATGGAAAAAAGCTGTTTATGTAAATATTGTAATTAAACAGAATGTCGTTTTTCTAATTGTTATAAAAGAAAGTCCCAAATTACCAGGAGGAAAGAAATTAGAGCAAACAGATCTGCAGGAAAATATTCTCATTTTAAGTATCAGCTAAAATATAAACTGCCCATGAAAAATTCACAAAGATATACTCATGATGCACCAAATTATCCTCTCGGGTTTCATAATTCTGCGAGTGAGTGCAATTAGTTAACGGTGGTGGTGTTGTTATAAAACTACATACTGTGGCTGGCGGGTTTTGAAACTACTCCAGAAACCAAAGTCTGACGCTAAACAACTATTGTGTTTGGGTATTAGGCAACAGGAAATCTGCCTGATGATAACTGAGTTAAACCAAGCCCTGCAGCAGCCACTGAGACACTATGTCCATTTAATCTGCAGATGGCAAAGTAGATATGCCATTCACAGCTGCATGCATGAGGATATGACATCTTTGTCTATATTAATCTCATGGCTGGCTTCACATGACTCATTCAACCTTTTTTTCTATTACATGAAAGGGAAGTTAACTAGCAAGGCCTCTGGTGATTTTTAAATAGGTCCAGCCCTGCTGTGATATACATTTCAAGCAATAGACTACAGAGCTACTCTCCATGTTCCTAACGGTCTCATGCCACACAGTTGTGTAAGTCCACTGTATCTACGCAAATCCCCGTTATGTGTCATTTTCAAAGCAGTCTTGTTAAAACACACAGGTTGTGATGCCAAGAATATGACAAGTGGGTCAAATGTATTGAAGTATATATTGAGCGAGACAACATCAGCAGGCTTTGTTATCCCACTTATCAGTAGGGAGATAGAAGACTTAAATAAATGAACAACCTTAATTTAAAAACTGAAAAAAAATCTGTAGTATCTCTGTTTCACAAAGATAAGCTGACAGCTAAGGCAAAAAATGGCTATGCCCAGAGGCAGCAGGAGGAGTGTAACAGGCTTCCCGGCTCTCCTCATCCTCTGTGGCAAGGTTAAGAAAAGCACCATGGGTTTAGCTAGGAGCTTTGCTGTTCAGAGTAGCTTGATTTTGAGATCTTGTGCTCTGCTTTTCAATCAATATTCAGATAAATACATCTTCAAAGTGGTATATCACCAGGGGAAAAATATCAAGCTTTTCATCGTCTTTTCCTGGAAAAATGCAAAGAACCCTCACGGGTTTGAGGACATCCACGCAATAGTACTATTTTCAGTTATAGTAGCTCCTTCAAGCCTAAGAGGAGACCCTGCTTTGAAGAGCAAGAGACATTCACCTCCCCAGAGAAGTAACTCCTAGAGTTAGGCAAGATACTGAAAGTGAGGAAGAAACAGAAGCAGAGAGCTGTCACGGTTGGCAATGGTCATAAAGACCCATCAGGGCAGGGGTTAGCTGAGGATGCAGAAGGAAACTGAAAAAAATGAAAAAAAATCTTTCTTAAAGCATTTTCATGAGGAAAATTAAACATTTTCATGCTAAATTCCCATTTTGAAGTTCAGAGCCTATGTTTTTCCATAATAATCCCATACAGCCTTATACAAACAAAAATAATCAAACAAGAGTGGAATATTTTCCCCATAAACACTCATCCTATGTGGACAGGAAGCTCCAGTTGCTTGCAGAAAGCTGAAAAATCAGGCTCCAGCCCTACTGACAAGGTTTTCAAGGTTCGTCTTGTTTGCATCCCTCTGCTCCATTAACAGTGTGCTGCCTGCTGAAAGCTAAGGCAAGTATACTCAGAGAATAACAAGTCATCAGTAAAAAATAAACTGTGGAGAGAACACTTGCCCCAGAGAAGTAGAACCAGACCCTAGTGAAATGTTTTAAACCTCCCAGATAAATACTGAAATCCACGGGTTTCTGTAAAATACATATCATCTCCACTTTTTCTGTATGCAAAAAACAAATAAATACTTAATATACTTTAAAGTATTTGACAATGTCCAGATTCTTTATGAAGAATTAAGCTTTTCAGAGGCTTTTTGATGATCAAGAGCCAGATCAGCACTATGCTTGAAGCAAGCTCACTAACTGTGCTTGAGAAGACTTTTAACTTCAAAGATTGATGTGCTTGAGGGGCAGCAAAAGAAGTAATTTGTTAAAAAAAAAAACCAAAAACTAAACACAATCAGAAAGACTTTGATGCATACGTGTGTTGACCTGGGAGCTGAATTGCAGCAGCCACATTTGTAAGCTATAATATATTTAGAACAGAAGGGAATAACCAACTTCTTGCAGAACTGGGAAACTAGTAGATATCCTTGGACTTTGCAAATCACATCCAAAGCTGTGTCAGATCTTGGCAGGTTAGAAATCCACAGCTTCCCAACACAGATCACTTGTAGGGAATACACACGTATATATGCTAACGCTTTTCTATTTTCTTATAAAAGAAGAGCAGAGATGCTATTGAGTATTCCTAAAACCCTCCAGTGGCAAGGGTTTCATTACTGTCCCTAGGCAAACTGTGGTTACAAACTTCTTTACCTCTTCCAAAACCCCAGCGCGTTGAGCTAAGACAACATTTCCTTTTTCTTTAACCCATCAATGCTTATAACACACAGATGAGCAGTTCTAGCTATTCCTTAACCCTACTGTGCCATTACCTCTTCATGTGTGTGCAATGTAAAGATATTGATACTAGATTTGGAAACCGTGAAAAGGTAAGGGGCTTAGAGTATGACAACAGAGACCATAGCAACAGAAGACCACCTTGTTCATGCCGCCGATTCCTAGCATGAAATACCACAGTGTATCTGGATACCGAGATGGACATTCACATTTCTGCTAAGCAATCTGCAGAGGCAAAGGTATTTCAGTCAAACCTAGAATTTAATGTCTAGCATGAAGGTAATCCTGGATTAAATTCACCACCTGCAGTGCTGGCTAAAATTATTTGTCATGTTACCACGAGATAAAGCAGTGGTATTGCCACAACATAACCATGCGGTTACTCTTGTTTGCAAGGAGTTGCTGGGTTGTTACCATACATCCACTGTAAGTTACTGTGCAGTGTTTCTGAAGTAATATCTCAGTAAATAACCTGCCAAAACTGCAGCAAGCCCCTCACCATGCAGGTCACTATCCCTGCAGGGGTACTCAGTAAATAGGAGCTGATCCCTCCTTTGGAAACAGAACATTGCTGAAATCTTGCAATCTTACAGTGAGAAAAGCAGAAACGCTTTCGAAATTGCTTTTCATCTTTTTACAGTCCTGCTCTTAACTCTTCACTCCGCTGGTAGGAAATGGACATTTATAGCCACTAACTCTCAACTGTCAAACCTGACAACAGAATTAATAGCTCTGGTAATTAGCAGGAAAAGTAACTTGCCAGGCACAAGGCTCAGACTGCAAGGTGATCTGCAGATTATTTTTTTTTCCCCCAGGGTCAGGGTAGGGGTAAAATCATAAAAATGGTGAATTGCTTATGATATGAAGAGAAAAGAGACAACTGAGCCACAAATTTTAGCTCAGCAGATTGTAGTCAGATACTTTATAAAGACATCGGTTAACCTATACCACAAAGCTTGTTAAAAACAAAGCAAGTATCTTAGAAACCCAGCAAATTAGATATACTGCAGACGGCTAACAGGAATAAAGGAGATTAAGTGGCCACTAGTCATGCTTTCAAAAACCAGAGGAGAATTTAGTACTCATCTGAGCTGCTTCAGACACAAAACACTCTCCTCCCAGTAATACAGGAACTAAAAGTATGAATCTTGGGCTAAGAGGCTTGCTGACCACTTTTAAAATTACCAACACCTCACATATTCCTTGAGCTGAAAAAGTATCAAAAACTACCTGAGAAATAGATGTTCATACTTCCCTGCACTCGGTGTACAACATTTGGCAGCAGAGTGATTCCAAGCGACCTGGAGCCGTGTCTGTACTAACAGCACTACGGATAAGTGACAAAAACAATCATAGATGTGCAATGTGTTCACTGTTACAGAAATGGTCATATTGTCTTTCTGAAGGAAAACTGATTTTTAGCAAAGCAGACGTTTCCACAAAAAAATAAAAAGCCTGTTTAAGTTGGAAAGCATTCAGTTTCAGTTGACCAATACCTTTTTGGAATATAAAAACTGAAAAACTTTTCAGAGAACATGCTGGTGAAGATTTTTTTTTAAACCAAGAGTACACACACACACACACACACACACACACTCCCACACACCCCCCACCAGGAGGAAATATAGCCTCCCAACCAGCTGTTCTCACTATTCAGAATGCACGAATATCAAAACAAAACAGAAACATGAGCAGTATGGAAATACTCTCAAGGAATGATAGACTACCTAGTGGCCTGGTCTGCAAGTATAACTGTAAGTTACAGTGAAACCCTCTTTCTAAATAGCCATAAAAAAAAAGATTTAAAAGATGTACTGACAAACCAGAAAGGTCTTGTTCATTTGCAGGCTTGAGGGCTACATGGCACTGCACCGTATCAGGCGCAGCCTAGGAAAAACTCTTTGAGGACACGCATGACATACACGGTGACTTAGCACCAGGATTAACATGACACAGTAAAGTAGCACAACGATACAAACACCACAAAGGAAGAACTCCCCTCATTTGTTACTAATTAGACTTTGGAAAATACTGAGCATCAATATTGGTTCAAATTTTAAACTAGTTTTCCTTTGTATTTGAAAGCATTATTTTTATGTATATTAATAATAACCAAGATAAGCAATTCTGTGTGTTAGCAGCTACCCTAGAACATAATCAAGCAGCCATTGTACCTTTTGTGCTTCTAGTCTAAATATACAGAGAAAACACTGGGAAAAGGAAATGTTATTATTACCACCTTGGAGTTGAAGAATTGAGACAGATAAGAACTGAGCAATTTTCCATCCTTACAAGGGAAGTCTGTGTCAGAAACTGGGACAGAATGCAAATTTCTACAGCTATTCTCAAAACAGGTTTGTTGGCATAACTGTTTTTCAACTGCACAGGTTGCCAAAGAATCCTGAGGAACATTTATGGAAAGTGAACCTTAAATATGTGCTATTCAGCTAAGAGCCCTTTCATGTGAAGAAGGTGGATGGAGATTCTGTGCAGCTGACTTCAGAAAATCATAAAGAGGAAAAAGTGACAAAAGTAAATGGAGGAGAACAACATATGATCTAGGCAAGGTGAAATGCAGTCACGTCAGCTACCGTAATCACGAACTGCAGTGTATGTATGGAAGACCATACCCAAGCGTAGCTGGGTGGTCCGTTAGCAAAATATCAACTCAAGTCACTGAATTCTGCAATGTTACTGCAGCCAGCAAAAATCATTGCAATGCACTGATTAACAAGGTGAGATCTAGTCAGAGGGGAAAAAATGACATATGAATGCATGGGGCTTTTGCTGATAAAGAACTTCTATAAATTCTGAGGGTCATACGCTGATACAAAGGCAAATATAACAAAAACACAAATGCACTGTTGGTACCCCACTGAAATCAATGGGTTTCCACCCTATGGTAGAGATACATTTTCAAGATTGGGTGTGCAGAAGTCCAAACATATTGAGATTTTACTGAGGAAGACAAAATTACAGGCTGACTGTGCTGTAGACCACAGCCACAGTATTGATGTAGTTTAAACTTTTATCGAAATCCTCACCAGAAAAAAACCACACTGTGTTTGATTCCAACCTTCAGGTTTGGTACAAATAAATCTATTTTGTTAGGAGCAATTGGGTTAAGTATAGCACTTAAAGATGTGTCTCAAAGGATTGCTCATCCACAATTCTTTTATGTTTATGGGATACTAATAGTGGGTGAATTTGCACTTAGGGTTGCATTTTCCCAAGATTTTAAACAAAACACTAATATTTATATGCAACAAGCACAGCTCCTTCTTTTGGTATGGTAATTCTGCTTTCATAGAACAGCTGAGCTTCTCCTGTCCTCAGTATAACTTGTCCTGTTTAACAACCTAGACAGAAGAGCTTTAAGAGGTAACCATCACTAGTTTATATTTTTCCACTAATTTGTAAACTGCTTTTGCAAAGTAACAGCTTTCCCACTTTTAAAAGCAGGGAAGGGCTGCCTGGTTTGTGTGAAAGTCCTTATTAGCACGTGCATTTCTGTAGAGAAGCAGCAGCTCTGTTTCCCACTGCCACAACTGTAGCTAGTGCTGCAGTAACGTGGGGTAAGAGCGAGGGCTGCTCCTGCCCCACAGCCAGCCGGGAGCCCCGATGCTGCACGGCACATAGATACAGAGATGCATCAGCCTGAGACACCTTCATACAGCAGAGGCTGGCACCAATGCCACCAAAGAGACAAAAGATGTGCTCAAAAGAGAGTTCTGCAAGGATGAAGAAAAATGAAGCTAAAGCAGCAATGGCTGCAGAATATCACTAGACAGACCGCTTCACTCCTCTTTAGCTATGCTTTTCCCTGGATGCTTATTATTTTTCATACCATTAAACAAAAGGATTGAGACAAAAGGATAGCATACATGTGTGTGTCTGTATATTTGTAGTGGCTGACTCAGATATGAGGGTGATGGGTGGCTTTGCTAGCTGCTGTGCCCTATCAGATCTTCCTTGTGTTGACTTTGCCAACCTGATAGACTCAGCAGAGTTGCTCTCACGATTTATCAGCACAAGCAATGTCAGAATAAGACCCTGTGCACTTCTGCTACAGCCTGGGGCGAAAACTTGATTTCCTATTCGGGAGTTACTAATCTATCACACATTAATTAATCATATAGACCATAGATAGAGCATGGTTGAATAAACTCGGTAGAGAGAGGAATCTGAAGCCACTCCGATATCCCAAGGGCTTCCCATAGCTCTGCCCTCACTAGGAAATGTCATTCTCTAAAGTAGGTCTTACATCTTTAGAAGATGAGCGTGAGGAAGAGCTCTCATCTGGGATATAAAGACAGTTTCAGGCAAAATAGCAAGAGTGGTTGCTCTAGTTTGATGAGGGTTTCCTCATTATGTTCTGTGCATTTCAAATGTGAGAGTTTGGTTTTGTAATGATATTGCACATCATCTTCGAGCCTCCAGGGGCTGGATGTAGGATTTCAGAAATCAATATATTAGCAGGAACAATTGCTGCTTAGAAGGAAAAAAGTTATACTTTTCCTGATTGATAGCTTCTGTGTGCCACCTACAAAGGCTTGTGTTTCTCTGCTCTGGAGTTTCCCAGGCTCTGAGGTACTTCAATTAATTGCCATTTATATAACCAGTGCATCCCTTTCTCAGGGGCAATGAAAGCTCTGACTCAGGAGAAAGTCATCAGATCCCTTTCATCACTCAGGAGCAGGACCAGTGACTGAAAAGCATAATATTTCATTTGGGTTTAGTCTCATCTCTGCAGCACGTTGTAACAGGCAGCTCTCTTTGCTGCCTAGTTTTTGTTTGCTGACTTCAGGAGTGTACTTCAAAAGCTCCCTGTTCTCCTAATGAAAGTGCTACACCTGTCTTTTATCATATCCTTTGTTCCAAGGTTTAGCCCACATTCCCAAATGGAAGATGAAGAGCAGGAAAACTTATTCAGCATGAAAAAACAGTCATTGTGTTAGAAAAAAGTAGCGTGTATCTAAGTGAAAGAAACTCCTCATAAACAGAGTAGACCTACTGAGATATGTTTTTCTCCTAGCACAGTGCTCCTGCTCTAAAATAGAGAAAAGAGAAACAGGAGAACCATATAGAAAGAAAAGGCCCATCAAAGTCCAGCTTTAAGGAATCTTGTTGAATGAGATCAGAGGTATGTGATGGGACATGTGGTTCATCTGCTGCTTGTGAATGCTCTGCCCTCGACTCAATAAACTTCATGCCCCAACTTCTTTGAGGTCAAAGGAAGATGGTAGCTAAAACGACCTTTAAAGAAAAAAAAGTGTTGGACCAAAAATATTATGTATTTGTAAGGTGCTTTATCAAAAAAAGCTTTTCCTTGACTGATTTCTGCCTGATCCAAGAAATTATTTTCAAGGTGTAATAGCGGTTTGTAGTAATATCTTCAGGATATATTTTTGAGTTTGAAAAGAAAAGGTTTTAATAAAAAGGCTGTAGTCTCAGGATTATTTATGTCTCCCTATGATAAAAAAAGATTAGTATTTCTGTCTAGCAAGCTCAGTCTAGTCTTAGTGTTCTTCCTGGTGAGACTTACACAATACTCATACCTACTTGCTAGGTCTGATTTCCTCAACAGTACTTTGGACTGGATCTGCATCAGTTAATTAGCCATTCCAGAACAGCACAGCAAGTACCTTTCAATCCTAATCTCTTTTTTTGTAACCTGTAGTGGCATTTAGTTGGAACAGAGCTCTCCCAGCTTTCTATGCAACTTTGAAGAGCTACATGTGTTGCTTGTTTCTTAAAAACCTGATTTACCTGGGTTCTGAGCTGCAGAGTCCTGGCAGGAGGAGGGCACACACCACATCAAGCCTCCTGAGTAAATATAGTTAGTAACTCAGAGCTCTATGTCAGATGTAAAAAAAAAAAAAGGGCATCATTTCAGGAACATCAGTGGGCCTTAGCTCTGGGGAAAGGGCAGAGGCACAGCTAATCTGTTCTCTCTGCTTACAGGTTGTTCTCCCACTTAAGTCATCCAGTGAGCCAAACCCACTTCTAATACGATTTAAGTAACTATTTGCACACTGAGAATAAGAGTGAAATGACAGAGACTTTGCAGAAGTCCAAGCTAAGGCAAAATGCCCATAGATACACGTACAAGTGAGAGTGCTCTGTACCAATTCTCTGCCAGCCTTTTCTCAGGAGACCTTGTGCTCCCTGCAGCCTCAAGCAGTACCTTCAGAGCACGAACACTAAGCTGTGATTTTGTCTGATACCCCAGAAATTCCCCTTCACTAGCTAGGATCCATTGCCTTTTTCAAATACAACAGACTGCACAAAGCAAGGTACCGATGCCTCTGCATGCCTGCATTTCCTGATTGCATTTATTTGCATTGCTGCTCCAGTTAATTAGTGACAGCACTCTCTTTCAGTCTCACCTTCTGCATAGACCCTCAGTAATTCAGTCTTGTCCATGAACCTGCCTTACCATTTTTCTCTTACTTCACAGCTGGCAACCTAAACTTGTCTCTAGCCTCAAAAAATCCTCTTATTTATAATCTGGTTGGCCTTAATCTACTAACTCAAGCTCACGCTGAATGATTTGTAAAAGGTAGAAAACAACTTTTGAGCTTCCACAAGGAATATGAGCCGTTTTGTTCCAGTTTGTTAATTTATCTGTATCAAGACCACAGATCTCTGTGGGTCTGAGCAGGCTACAGATCTCTGGTATGCACACACATTTTTTAACCTGAAGTGTCTCCGGCTTAAAGAAATTTATCTCTCTCACTTCTTCATTTTACTACTTGACTTCAATCAAAACTATCTCCACTGAAGTCATTCTACAGATTTCATTTCTCTACTTAAACACACCATCTATCCTCACTTGTACCACCTCCCTCCTCCTACTCATTTAAATGGGCTGTTATACCAGGGTGGATTAATGTCACAGTCGTCTCCCTTGATTTAAATGGTGTTTGATTATATCTGTCAGGATATACTTCTCTCTAAGTATGTGTTCTTGCCTGATGTGTTAGTCTGATGGAGTAAATGGGCCTAGAGACATGGCCTAATCATTGCACAACATTAAATAGTTAAGGCAAGGTTCAGGCCTCCAGGTACAGACTTGTTGTATTGGTAATCCCCGCAGGCAGTGGAAAACATGCCAATTTTTGATGATATAATGGCCAAAACACAAAAGGAAAGTAGCGTTCTCCAAGCATGAGGTAGTCAGCAAATACCACATTTTCTATGTTTTTACATCTCTTTTTTTTCCCCCCACTCCCCCTCTTTTTTTTGAGTCAGTCTCAGAAAAAGATGCTTTGTCTCCAGCACAATTTCAGACCTGGGACATCAGCCATGAAAGCTGCTTTTCTTGGACCTAAGAAGGAAAATTAAATTTTTGCCCTATGGCCAGTCTCTCCCTTGCCAACACTCCCCTGGGTAAGGAGAGTTGGATGGACCACGTCACCTCTTTCAGCACAGATAGCTTCAAGATGAGGTGAAAAAGAAGAGTAAGACATTGGGGATGGGAAAAGCCCATGGAAGCAAAGCAAGGTCTCATGTTTTAGGCCAGACCTTACTGGAGAGGATCTGGATCCTCCTTCAGGGTCACACCTTTTTTTAGGTTGCAGTGTAGACTCTTTAAGACCTTACCAGTCTTTGACAATAATTGGATACTATTTTTATTCCAACTTCATCAGCGAGGTTGTCCAGTCCAAGAGTACATTTCCTATGGGAGAACCTCTGAAGAGGTGGTAGAATTCTCTCACTTGCTGAAAACTCCATAAGTTTGGGAGTTCATTTTAATTCCAAAATGGAAAACATATCTTCAATTAGCAGAGGAGTAAAACTTCAATATTTTTTAACATTCTACTTTAGTTTTTTTCTTAAATAGTAATTGAAATAAGCTTTAGAGATGATCACTTTCAGATGAAAAAAATCATGATTAAAATATTGAAACAGACTAATGATCTTAGGGGGTTTTTGATATTTTTCTCCTATCTAGCATTTTAATCAAAATTAAACCAAAGAAGTTTTGATTTAGTTAAAAAATAATTTTAGTACGAAAAACTTAGAAAATTCATGGAGAAATTGTTCTGGGAACATGAGTAGGGACTCAATGTCATTAAAACCTGCAAGTTTTAAAGAACAACCCAAAATCAAATCAAAGCCAAAGCAACACCCATTGTACTCATTTTGGATTAGTTCTCCTGGGACAAGAGTCTTATATTTCTTACATCTTACTCTCTCATGATGCTCTCTGCCTATCAGAGACGTACCCCTACCACAGCTCTGTTATACACTTCCACATCTGTTGCTGTCCTTCAGGTTACTGCAGCCCTTACCTTCACACAAGAATTCTTGGGGTCACTAATTTTGGCCTTTGTTTTCTGCATCTCAGCCCAGGGCCAAATCCATTATAAAGTCCCCTACTGAAAACTGCTGTATCACAGTCAGATTCATGCTTTATATGGAAAAAGAAGGAAATAACATGGAGAATAGACTTCTTCCCTGAAATGAATACATCAGATAAGGTTGAAAATCTTCTCTGCCAAAAAATCTTTCCTCAGCAACCTAGATTTGTGACAGGTCACAAACGAGGAATCAAAGGAAATGCTGAATAGATAGATGGTGACATGAAGGCTTCCTAATAATGCTAGATGCACTAATTTTTTTCTTAGCTGCAATTTTATGACTAAGCATAACACTTCTTATGAGTGATAGTTGAAAAGAACCATAAAGCTGACAGCATAATGTATGATTGTGGTCCAAAAGACTGGGAGATAAATACACGAGAAGAAAGCAAGTCTGGGGAGGAATTGTTCTAGAGCTCTGCAATAAGGGACTTGTTAAACAGTGTTGTGGCAGTTACACCCAATATTGGGTGTACATACTATGGAAGCAACCATGATAACAGCTTCATATTTCTCTAGCACCTCCCTTCTAGATAGATCATTATTTATATAGCACTTGGATGTGTGCTAGATGTCCCCTATAGGAATTTACAATGTCATTTTATTCATGATGTTCAGTTACTGTGGTGAAAAGAGCCATTTATATCTAGAGTCAGACAAGCAATTAGAGTAGCAAACAATGGGGAAATGCAGTGCAAGAAAAAGAAGCCAAAAATCAGGATCCCAGAGGATTTATTCACTGAGAAGTTTGGGATGACATTTTCCAGCTACAAAGAACAGTTACTTTGGGGTGATGGTATATCACATTATACTTGATATCAGTACAAATCCTTCCTGTGCATATTTGTTATGGTCATACTCATTCCTCATATTCAAATGCATTGGATCAAGCCTGATCCAGGGGATCATAGAATCATAGAATCATTAAGATTGGAAAAGACCTCTAAGATCATCGAGTCCAACCGTCAACCCAACACCACCATGCCCACTAAACCATGTCCCTAAGCGCCTCATCTACACGTCTTTTAAATACTTCCAGGGATGGTGACTCAACCACTTCCCTGGGCAGCCTGTTCCAATGTTTAACTACTCTTTCAGTAAAGAAATTTTTCCTTACATCCAATCTAAACCTCCCCTGGCGCAACTTGAGGCCATTTCCTCTCGTCCTTTCGCCAGTTACTTGGGAGAAGAGACCGACACCCACCTCGCTACAACCTCCTTTCAGGTAGCTGTAGAGAGCAATGAGGTCTCCCCTCAGCCTCCTTTTCTCCAGGCTAAACAACCCCAGTTCCCTCAGCCGCTCCTCATAAGACTTGTGCTCCAGACCCCTCACCAGCCTCGTTGCCCTTCTCTGGACACGCTCCAGCACCTCAATGTCTTTCTTGTAGTGAGGGGCCCAAAACTGAACACAGTATTCGAGGTGCGGCCTCACCAGTGCCGAGTACAGGGGCACGATCACTTCCCTACTCCTGCTGGCCACACTAGCAACTTGTTGGGATAGCAACTTTCACAGCAATGCAGGACTGTCGTTATCTACACACCAAATCAAGGGATACCAACAACATTGGACCACAGAATACTTCATCCCCAGTCCAACCCTGGAGAACAAGACAGTTCAGCAGAGGTGGGGGAACAGGTGGACCTGTTGTGGAGTCTACACTGCAGCTGAGTAAATGTCATGAAGGAGTCGAGATGCACTGATCGCAGGAAAGGAGGTAGTCCCAAGCCACAGCCGGCCAGTTCTGCAGCCTGTCTGTAGCCCGCCAGGCTGAGCCTGGGCCCTTTGGCAGCCCACATGCGAGAAGAGTGCACAGATCCCAGGAGAGGGCCCAACACCAAACTCCCTTCTCCACAATCATTCATGAATTATACAAGGGAAGAGAAAGAAGTGATATTGCACCTAACATGCAACAATGCTATTCCCAGCCCTTGACCTCTTGTTTTATGTTTCATTACCCACAATATCAAGGCTTCCCAAAGCCACCTGCAACAGAGTACAAGTAAAATGTTTTCTCTTCTCTGTCTCCTGAAATGAGTTATTTTTTTAAGCAAGAAGGTTTACTGATGGTATAAACATGACAGAAAGAGCTACTCCTAATTATATCCCTATAAACAAAGGAGGCTTGGGGCAAGCAGAAAAAACACATGGAAGTAGAAGGGCTAGAAAGAAGGTTTGGGAAGGATCCTCCCCTCTACCAAGAGAAGCTTAATGGTAATAGGAAAAGTATTGAGAGAGAAAATCCTCTAGCAACAGGAGTAGCAGTGATTCACCACTCATTCTGCATGTATTACATTTGATGATGGTATGCAAGAGCCCACCCATCCATCAACTCTTTCATCATCATCTGTCCATCATGGTAACGGGATAGTGGTATTTGCAAGGCTGATATACAGTAATGATTTCTGGTTAACGTATCAGACTAAGCATTAATTACTTTCTGTTATCCTCACAGAATGCCACTACAAAGATGTTTTATTATCCTTTCTGTCAAATCACCATCCTACTCCCTTCAACCCTTAGTCCTTTCATACACTGGCTAGGCAGCTAACCAAACAGGCCCCCTTGTAGCCAGTACTAACATTGTTAATGTACACATATAATGAGCTACTCATAGGCACAGTATTACTCATGAACATGGCCTATACCTATTTTGACAAAATAACAAAGAAAAAAAGAGATTGTAGTTACTATGCAGATAAAAAATATTTTTCAACTAAAATGAGATTGCATGACTTCAATCATGTAAGCCAAAATACTTTTTCCTGAACTATGTTCTAACATTGTTCTTTACACAAGCATTGACTGTGTACACAAGATAATAAATGTTGGGAGAAAGTTTTTAGAATTGTTCATCTAGAATGAAAGGTGGATGTTTCCTAATCAAAATAACTGTGCATAAAGAAATGAATTAAAAGAAAACAAACGCAGCCATTATCCACACTCAGCTCCACGAACAAAGTGTTAGGCTGAGCCAAGCACTGGTATCAATTTTCTCTGCTTAATGAAAAGGTTTTCTGAGATGTAGTCCTTTCTGCTTCACTGTGGATTGACAATGCATTCTGACCTAATGGATGCTGATTACTGTTTCCATTATGCAAGGCTGACAGAAGCAATATTTCTTCAAACCACAACCTGTTGTTGAGCACAGAGCTATTGTAGTGTGACTCTGTGCTACAAAGGCCTTTTCATATCACATGTTCCTCATCTGCTTTGAGCCGCCAGACGTCCTTTCACGTGGCAATAGGAAGACCTGTGAGGCTGTCCTGCCATCACAGCTGGGATATCATCACTCAGGAGAAAAAACAGAACCATCTGGAAGTCTTGGTTCAACATGAAAACCAGATGAGACACATACTACACTTCAATTCTCTGAATTTAAAGACAAAAATGAAGCACCACAAGTGAGACATTAACTGGGTGGGAAATCCTTAGCTCGTCCTGATCTCCCCAAGGCTTCAACTGAGCATTACCAGAACTGGCACAAGAAACCACATCCTTCTTGCGAAACAGAAAAGAAAAATTTAAACAGTATTACTGTGTACGTCTTGTATCTACCCAACAGCTATTTCTATTTGGAGGATTTGGGAATTTACCAAAACAGGGACAGAGCCTGGGCTGCTCGAGCCAGCCTGCGCTCACAGGCATTACATACAGCCCTACCACCAGCTCCTCTCAAAGCAACTTGTGTACTTGGTGCTTTGTTTGTGTTTGTTGATCACGTACATCAGTGATCTTTTCACCATTTACATTTCATAGCGTAACAGCTAAGACCAATTCTTCCAAGCTCTGATAGCACACTAGACGCTCATTATGCTAGGTGCACTACGGGCTGCATTTCCCAAGGTGAGCTTCAGATGTCCCTTCCCACCACAACAAATTAGCCTGGTCAATGCAGGGTGCAGTTAATCTCACAAGAACGTGTGAAGTAGGAAACCAACAGGCTGGTGTCTAACATGCTGTGCCATTGCCAAGTGTTAAATAGCAATGTGTCCTGGGCACCAGGAGAAGTGGGAAATGAGGAAGAATTGAATAGCCAGTGTTAAAATTACAAGCATATGGAATGGCTCTGAAGAACAATTAAAGGTGGAAAGCTCGGTATGAGAGGCAAAAGAAAGCATATCCAACTGGGGAGCAGAATATCCACCATCTCCCGTGTCTGAGCTGTCACTGCAGGAGCTGCTCTGAGGCTACTCAGTGCTTTATGTCCCTCTTGGTTTTGGCATCACTGTGTTGGGCAGCCATTTCAGGACAGACCCTCCTGAGTGCTTTGCTTTGCCCGTGCGATCAGTGTTGCTACAGTTTGTGGGAACCCTCAATGTCCTCTAAATTAGACACATCCTTGCTAAACCAGCTGTGAAACATGCTTGTGCCTGCAGAGCCTCAGGAAAAAGAAAAAAAAAAATACCAAAATGAAAAGAAGCCTTTTTCCAAAGAATATTAAAGGAGATCTAACATGGTTTTCACATGCTGGGTGGGGAGGCCTGAGTCAGCGCAAGGAAGTGGTTGTCTCTCTACACCACCTCAAACCGCTCTCAGCTGCACCGAGCCCCTGAGCGAATCTTCTCCCAGAGAGAACAAACTGACTGCTAAAATATCTTCCTGAGTTTTTGGTGCATGCATTTGCTCCCTGTTTGGCTTATATTCACTCCAGCTATCTGCTATCAGACAAATGTTGCAGCAAGCGGCAGGTCACAGCCGGCGCTGGAGAGCTTTGCCTGGACCCCATTCCCGCGTGCAGGGCAGCAGACCCCTCGCCCATTGGTCATCAGCTCTCTCCAGTCTCTCCTGACCCTGAGAAGAGCAAAACTTCTGTGATTGCTTGGAGGATTTCTCCCTGCACTTCTGTTGTGTCCAGGGCTTCACCTGCCAAATGGTGGGTTGCTGGGTGACTGGGATTTTGTTAAGCTGCACCGAGAGCAAAACCATTTGTTGCTTTTAAAATAACAACTAGAAGGACAAGCAAAAAAAAAACCAAAACATTGCTGGATGTGATTATTCTGCAGAAACCTAATTGCTGGCATGGTGCCACCAAAGGCACAGCAGCTAAAGGTAGGCAGAAACACATGAAAAGCCACACACCAACCAATTGCCAGCAAAAAGTCATTACTTGTGCACTTGTGTTTTTACTTTTCTGGGGACCAAAGGGGATGTAGGGTTCTATAGCTCCATGAACTATGAATTTTCACACCAGGTTGATAGGTAATCCACTTCTATGCTAGTGAAAATACACTGCTGTCTTAAACTTGCCCAACACAAGCGACTCGTGCCTTTTTACAACTCCACAAGGTGAACAGCTACAGAGAGGACAGTACTCAGCCTGTGTCACTCAGCATGAAATATTCCCATTGCCCCACTTCCCTCTTGGCTTTCTCTGAGACCACCTGGTGCATCTTCTCCACCGGCCACTTGGCACCTCCACTGAGTATCTGCAGCCAGGCAGTGTGACTCCTGCCCAGGGCCCAGCACCCAGCTCTGGCATTCAGGGGTCGACCTTTGCTTGTCAGTCAAGCCTGAGGTGGAGGGGTTTTCCTAAAAGGTACTGTACCAGGCTCCTGAGGAGCCATTTAATGGCACGGATGATCAGTGGGATAATGTCCAGAGTACGGAGGTTTCCTACTTAAACTACAAAAGGTAGAAAAAGAAACAGATTAAGCGACCTCTTTAAAATCAAGCAGAAGCACGAGTAAAACCACAACTCTCCCAAGCTCTGTGCCACAGATTTATTCTTGGAGCCACAGACCACAGCACTAAGAGGTTGCTTGACTTCAAAAGCCTGTGTGGGTGAATGAGAGCAGCAACTCTTTACAGTTCCCTTTTGCTATGCAAGATAATCCTGGTATATCTCACACATCCTTGATGCATCCTGTCACTTGGCTGGCTTTCCTGCATAGGATAATTCTGATTATCTGTTTACCACCTTACCTGATGTGCAGGACAAATAATTTGGGTGGTGAATTATTCAGAATGCTGTACATGGTGAATATGAATTTTGTTTGTTATTCTTGAGCTACTGAGATCCTACATCAATGCTGTGTAGGAAACAGCTACGGACACATGCCTGGTGAATAACTATGCCTTGCCATCACTCTGCAAAACTGTACACTCTTCTGAAACTGATCGATTGTGGCTCATGTAATGTGGATGTCTTTGCCAATGGAAGCTGTGCTCACAAAACAGTTCCATAAGACATGCAGCCACACTGGCATTTGCATATTTGTATGCTTTATTTAAAAAGGTTTGCTATGTGTTGTATCTTATTTTCCAGGCAAGGGTAAGTCATATTTTCCTAGCTCTTCAATTTGTATCAACTTCACCCTCCTTCAATTCCCTCCAGTTTGCTGTGAACACTGCTGCTGCAATACTTTTCCATTTAGATGGAGAAATAAGTCACACAGCCCCTTGGAAACTGTTACCACAGGTATTCAGGAAATAGCTGGCAAGAAGAATGCTGCAGTTCATATTCCCCCGGGGCAAGCACAAGATTGGCACAGTGCAAAACCAAGCCAAAAAAATTATAAATACAGATGAAAAGAAAATTCAGCATAATCCTTTTCCAAAGCCAATCCTTAGTGAATCTCTGAGATGACAGGCTGAGTACATGCCTGGCTTTCTGCTGACATTATAATGGTTGATAAGATTTTGGCAAATGAGTAGCAGGAAATGATCAAGCGAAACAGCTTTTGCCTCCTTAGCTGTGCCTGAAATAGACCTCCAGTTGCATCTCACATAAACCTTAGCAGGAAACTTCACCACCTGAAAGCAGCACTGCAGCAACCTCAGAAACAGAGCTGGGGAGACCATTGTACCAGCAGAGAATACTAGTTCACTGAAACAAAAACGCTTTGCAGAAAGATGTTGATGATGGTAACAAGACAAATCAGGAAAGTGTATAGCAGAAACACAGTGAGCACCTTCTCTGCTAGATGCCAGCAACTGCCAGGCTGACAGCCCACCAATCTGGGAGTCCTACCTTCCAAAAATCCTATTTTCTTTCATTTCTTTGCAAATTAGGCTGTAGCTCCTGGGTACTGAACACTGCCTGGTCTCCGGTTATGCAGAGGAGTTTCCCCAACACTTCACAGCAGTTTGTTTTCTGACTTTTTCTACATTTCTACCTGGTTTCAAACAGGAATTTCAGCTTCTAGATAGGTTTATTTCTAACAGTAACAGCCAGATCCTCATTTGCTATAGATGTCTATATCTCCATAGAAAATAAGGTTAACACCTGACTAAAGGTGCACCAGGTTGGGTTTCAGGGAACAGTGTGATCTGACTTCCACTTCAGCTCCAGCCAGGCCAGGATTTGGGGATCTTGGGGTAGAAACTATACATTCAAATTTCCTTCAATATGGTGCCTGACTTTAACCATAGCCTTCTGTGAAAATCCAAGCACTCTCAGACTGCATGATCTTTTGTCACGTTTTACTTTAAATATCGACTGCTTGTCATTTCTTCTTTTGGGTCTATGTAGAAACATTTCTAATGATGCTACCCAAAAAGCAAGTTAGTACAAACCTATACAAGCCTGTTAGCCTCTAAGTGGTCACGCTGACTTAAATGGAAAGACTCCAGCTGACTTCATGGGAAGCTGAATCAGGTCAGTAACAAAGGTTGCAAATTCAGGTTTGGTTCAGTCACACAGAAGTTCAGAGACTTGTCTAGATCTGTTGAATATGTGAAATCACCAAGACTTTTGCACTTTGCAAGAGCAAACGCTGCCATAAGAGTCTTGAAAATAAGGATAATGCAAGGCTAAGCCTTTGCGCGGCACTGCAGCTATACTGAGAATTGAAACAAGAAAGGTGAAAAAGGGGGCATTTGGTATAGAAGTGAATACAATCTCAAAAAGGGGGATATTTTTTTTTCCTTCCTGGATGCTCATCTTTATTTCGCTTCCTTTATGGCATTGGCTCTTTTCATCTGGAGAAACAGTATGCTTCTCACTGCTTTCTCAGGTGCTAGCCTTGGTCCAAATGATGATCTTAACCACATATATTATTAGTTACGTGTCTATTGCGATCAGCTCCTCTCCTCAACAAAAGGCTTCTGCTCCCCTATTAACAATATTTCATCACTGCATAGATAGACGTAGAATGACAAAGGCATATGAAATAATGAACAACGCAATGAAAGCCCCTTGGATTTTCCTATTCTACCCATAGTACAGGGCAAGAATAAGGAGGCATTTCATGAAATTAGAAAGGCTGCAAAGGCTGATATGGATTAAGGGAAAGACTTTTCCTCTTTGAATATAGTTTATAACCAGCCTGTGAAATTAACTGCTGCCTACTCAGAGCTGGGGAAGAACAAGGTCATATTTTCTGCATCTTTTTTTTATGTGGGATCTAACGATATTCATATCCTCAAAGTACATTTTGAAATAAAGCAATAAGGGAACATCTGAGTTAAAAAAGATGAAACAGGAGGTATTGGTCTGCACAAGGCCCTTACGGGAGCTGTTGGTTGTTGTCTGGCCGAATTAGCCTTAACAACGCTCTTAAGAGAAGGAGGCTTAAAACAAGATGCTTGAAAAGCAGATGGGGGCAAGAAAGGTAATGAAGAAAAGGGAGAGGCCAAGGAAGGAAGGGTGAGATGCAGTCAACAAGCTGAAGTCCTTCAGAAGTCTGGGTGGACTTCTAGAGTA
>NW_008824543.1:893434-907720 GCF_000699105.1 Pygoscelis adeliae
GATATTTGGGGCAAGTCAGCAATGCCTTGCTGAACTGGGCCACATCAGGAACAACAGGTACAGCGGGCACTGAGCTGGCACTGCCTGCCCCAGCCTGGGGTGAGAGGGGCAGGGAAGCCGGGGGCTGAGCCCCTGCCTGCCGGGACACAAAAGCCAGGCGAGTCTAGAAGCAGGGCAGCTGTTTTGCACAGCCCCACAGTGCAAGCTCCGCACTGCTCTGTGAGTTGCATTTTGCCATATAAACTCATCAGTGCAGCCTTTATTACTCAGGAAACTGCACTATGCTACATTTCATGGTATCAAGCATCTTTAAATAAGAAAATTGAAGGTGGTCTAATCCTCTCTCATAGTAAACATAATAGTAAAGTTATGTTCAGCTCCTCTTGTTTCTGTGCCTATAAATCCCTGATGCTAAGTTTTGATTTCTCTGGAGCTACTCCTGACAGCACTGAGGGTCATGGAGCCCTCTTCCTCCACCGGCATGAGCAGCTATCCTGCCTGGTCTGTTTGCAGAAATGGCAGTGGGACAATACAAAGACCATGTTGGACTTCCCCACCAGCTCCTTTTTGTAAGATGAAAATCACGTGGTATATTACTCAAAGATTTAAAAGCTCATTGCAGTAGCTTAAGATCCACTGGCAAAATTAAAAGTGATAAGGGATGTTAATCTTCATGCTCCAGGGTATAAACTAATTACCATCTGGAGTCAGAAGGAAGCTTTCCTCTTTATACTGATACAGCCTTTTACTGTTGCCTGGGAAAATGATGTTTGGAGGAGGTTGTTCCTCTCTCTGATGCATTGACTTTTGTCAAAGACTGGATTCTCAGCTAGTGGATCAATGGCCTATTTTAGGATGACATTCCTGTGTTGATATATCACCTTCCATTCAAATACATCCATTTGATTTAACGTCCATTAGCAAGGTAATGCCCCAGAGCCTTGTATTTGTCAAACTGTTTGTTTACCCTTTTTATTCTTGAGATTAGTGCAATGCAATTGCAATTTTACATGCAAAGTGCAAGTGAACGCATTCATTGCTCCATAACTCGCCTTTCATCTGAAAGGTTAGTGTTCCCTCCATGCCTTTTGGAGGCAGCAGTTATGGTGACACTGGTACAGACCTAACCCTTTTATCAATGAGCAGCGTGGCAGGTCTATTTGTTTGAGCCCTTGCTGACACCCACAGTCTCTGTAATTCAGTCTGACAGATTGAGGCCATGTTCCAGATCTCACAAAAGAAGCAGAGGCGGGTATTGATTTTTCTGTTATTGTTGGTGATTTGCTGCTTCATTCCTTTAACAAATGTTAAAAAAAAAAAAAAAAATAGTAAACAGGAAGGTCACAGCTGCAGGTTGGCAGAGCACACAGTGCCGTTTCCCCTCTTATTCTTTGCTGTCTCTATCTTTCTGATTCAATGGGCATGTTCCACAGACCTTGACGGTAACAACACTGGATAAATATGAAAAAATAGCGATGATGCTGCTAACAACCCAGAGGGACTGTAGGAGAAATCTGGTTCCAAGCATCTTTCACACTGCAACTTTGAGTAATGCTCCTGAATCACAATTCAGAGTAACAGCTGTATTTATAGCTTCTCCTGCACTAACTCTGGCATGGAGATAACCTTCATGCCCATATGGAAACCAGGCCCCTCAGCATACAATGCTCAGGCTTAACTCTAACGCACCTCAGGTGTGAAGTCATTTGTCGAGCCCAGACCCAGTGCAGTTCCTACCACAGATGTGCTGAACACTGCTGGCCATGTACCCTCACTTCTCCAGGTACGATGCGGACACCTTGGATCAAGTACATACCTGCCCTGTGCATCTGCTGCATTTATTTGGCAAGGTGCACATCTTGTAGCACCTTAGTCCTGATGTACAAAGATGCTAAGGTACTAATCTCCCATTAAAACCAAGAGAACTTAAACACCTAGATCCCTTCCCTAATCTACTATATTAGTTCCTGTGCTTTTGGGAGCTTTCTAATCTCTAAGCATACTAAAGTAAACAAAAGATAAACCTTTATGGGTCTGTTGTTTCTATTATACATCATCTCAAAATGCTCAGGATTTCCCTTTTTACAGCTAATTCAGGACAGAAGATGTGCAGACTCAGGCCTGGACTCCTGGACAGAGCATGCTTCCATGTGTAGAAATAAGCCATTTGTAGTGATTCTCAAATAAATTCAGAACCTATTATCAGTGTCTTCAGAGTTCTCTTAGAAAACACTAAACACTGCTTTATGTTTAGCACTGTGTTGAAAAAAAAAACAGTTGCAGTTGCTCAGGTTTGGGTTTTTTGTTTCTTGGGGGAGTGGGGTGGAGGGGAGAGGCTGGACTGCTCCCACATATCCTTGGCAGAGCAATAGAAACAAAATATCGAGCACTTTAATGGTATGCTGATGCCTCTAATGTAAGTACAAAATATATAAGGGATTTTTTTAGCAGCCTTTCAGACTTTGAGGGAGATAAGTAATATCTTCGTGCTGTGAACGGAGCCATTTTCACTATCGCAGGGCTTTGACAACCAGCTTCCTACGCAGTTCGTCATGCCGAATGTCACTAATACTGTCTGAATACTGATATTGTTCATGACTTTTTGTTATGTCTCATGTAAAGATTTTATGTATTTGATTTAGCAAAGGCATTGATAAACGGATATAAATCTTTGGAGAGGCCACTGATAAAAAATTCCTTTAATATCACACTGATGTCTGTGCTGTGTTAGGCTTCAATAATATTTACATTTTATCCTTTTTATGAGTTCAGTGGCATTGCATTCTTAAAGATGATTGAAAAACATAGTAATCTCCTGGGAACACTGACATAAATCTGGAGTAACCTTGTTGCTTCTGGTGGAGATACTTGTGCATTATTGGGATTGCTATTCGGGTCAGGGATTGTGTCATACCTGCAGTTACCAGTAAGGAGAAAAACAGCTACTTAGCTTGCTACATGCCCTTGTCCTTTCTTTCAAAATCCTTGGCTTGTTTGCCAAAACAAGTGTTTTCCCTTCTCCATCCGTGATGCCAGTGGTGTGCAATACCTTCTTCTGGCACTAGCTCACAAGTAGCACTTTCTGCTCTCCCAGAAGATGGGCCAACAAAGATGAAACCTGCTCCTGCATGGGTCACTGGTCAGAGAGAGGGAAGCAGGACCACCGAAGTCAGCAGACATCTTTATTTCTTTTGGTCCTGGCATTGGCTTAGACAGGTGTACTCTGCGCTGGGTCAAAAACTGGCTGGACGGCTGGGCCCAGAGAGTTGTGGTGAATGGAGTTCAATCCAGTTGGCGGCCGGTCACGAGCGGTGTTCCCCAGGGCTCAGTATTGGGGCCAGTTCTGTTCAATATCTTTGTCAATGATCTGGACGAGGGGATCGAGTGCTCCCTCAGTAAGTTTGCGGACGACACCAAGTTGGGCGGCAGTGTTGATCTGCTCAAGGGTAGGAAGGCTCTGCAGAGGGACCTGGACAGGCTGGATCGATGGGCCGAGGCCAACTGTATGAGGTTCAACAAGGCCAAGTGCCGGGTCCTGCACTTCAGCCACAACAACCCCATGCAGCGCTACAGGCTTGGGGAAGAGTGGCTGGAAAGCTGCCTGGCGGAAAAGGACCTGGGGGTGTTGGTCGACAGCCGGCTGAACATGAGCCGGCAGTGTGCCCAGGCGGCCAAGAAGGCCAATGGCATCCTGGCCTGTATCAGAAATAGTGAGGCCAGCAGGAGTAGGGAAGTGATCGTCCCCCTGTCCTCTGCACTGGTGCGGCCGCACCTCGAATACTGTGTTCAGTTTTGGGCCCCTCACTACAAGAAGGATGTTGAGATGTTGGAACGTGTCCAGAGAAGGGCAACGAGGCTGGTGAGGGGTCTGGAGAACAAGCCTTATGAGGAGCGGCTGAGGGAGCTGGGGTTGTTTAGCCTGGAGAAAAGGAGGCTGAGGGGAGACCTCATTGCTCTCTACAACTACCTGAAAGGAGGTTGTAGCGAGGTGGGTGTCGGTCTCTTCTCCCAAGTAACTGGCGAAAGGACGAGAGGAAATGGCCTCAAGTTGCGCCAGGGGAGGTTTAGATTGGATGTAAGGAAAAATTTCTTTACTGAAAGAGTAGTTAAACATTGGAACAGGCTGCCCAGGGAAGTGGTTGAGTCCCCATCCCTGGAAGTATTTAAAAGACGTGTAGATGAGGCGCTTAGGGACATGGTTTAGTGGGCATGGTGTTGTTGGGTTGATGGTTGGACTCGATGATCTTGGAGGTCTCTTCCAACCTTAATGATTCTATGATTCTATGATTCTATGATTGCTGGCTTGCACTTCATCCAATGCAGCCTTGCTCCCATCAGCTGGCTTCAAGAAGAGCATGTTCCTTAATGGCCATTCTCCAGCAGGCAGTTTGCAGCATGGGCTACACAGAGCAGCTGCAGGCTGAACAAACATCTGCTTCAGCTAGCAAACACTGAGCTACCAGTGGTTTTGCTTTTACCAGTTATACCCCTATCTATTCTAATGCCTTATTCAATTTTTACATATATATATTTATTTGTTTATTTTTACATTTAAAAATAAATGTGATGCTTTCAAGGAGGTAAATCACTGCTTGCTCTGTCTCTCAGGAGGGATTTGTGCTCCCAGGCAGGACAGACGCTTCTTTGAAAGGCATGAGGTTTAATTCCCACGGTGCCACTGCATTTCTGTTTTACACACCCTGGCCTGGAGGTGATAACAACAGTGAGGGCACACCACTTCGCACCTTAGGGATGCTGGCTTATATCTCACAGGGATGCTGACATGTCAATGGATGCAGCATATTAGCAGTCCTGCAGCCCCACTGAAAGGGAAGGTGTGACTTTTCACTATTTCCATTAGCACCGTGCCAAGAGGTCACAGCAAAGACTGAAGGGAGTAGGATCACAGCGTGGGTGTAAGCACAAGCAGGTAGTCCCAGCACCAACGTGTTTAGCCAAAATATCAAAGCAGAGAGAGGTGGGAGTAAAAAAGAAGGCAGGGAGAGGTGAAGCGATTGGCCCAAGGTCAAAGAAATGCTCTTTGCCAGAGATGGAAACACAGCTCTCGTGAATCCATCTACAGAGCTCTGCCGATCCTCCCAGCAGCTTTCCCATAAGTGGAATACATGCCTATTTTGACAGTCTTTTATTTGTGTACAACTATAATTGTGAACTTGTCATGGTAAAATGCTGTGTGAAACTTGGTCCTATTTGGAATATTACTTCTTCACAATATGCAAGAAGTCAAGTAGGAATGCCTTACAAACATTATTCATGTTAAACCTCAGTGGCAAGATAAATAATACATAAATTGAATGAACACCCAGGCACATTAATGGGAAAGGCTATGCAACTTCAACTACCCTATGAACTTTTCCATTTTCCTCACAGAAATTGTTTCTGTCGATATTTTGATTTAAATTGGGCTGAAAGAGAGGAAGGAGGAAAGTTTAATCAGAAGGTTGTCAACAAACTGTGCTCACTTAAGAATTAGTGGACAGTGCCGCTACTTGCAGTTCTGTATACTATATGTCTTTCCTACAGATAAGTTGTTCTGGGGGCTATCCAGGGGGGAAATAATAAACAAAACAAAAAATTCATCGTATTTAATTTTTATTTTGTTTTGGAAAAAAGTTGATTGGAATTTTTTCATTGCTGGTGTATTTTTGCAAGAAGTAAAAACTTTAAACTGGTACAAAAGAGTATTTATTGTAGCATTACTCCTAATTATCATGCAATTTTCCTCAGTGTTGGGAGACTCATGGTTAGCTGTTAGAAAAAGTTATGCTTACTTATAAGGAAAACTATGGAAACACCTTCTGCTGTAAGAGATACAAATCACTGCCACCCTATCAATTAAGCAGCTGAAGAGCTGTCAGCTTTGCCTTTTGGCTTCACTATCCTCAGCAGTTCCCACCCTCTCTCCTGTTGTGATTCACTGAAAGTAATTCAGCTCTTGATTTACATCATGAGCTCTGCGGACCGAGAACTTGTCTCTTTGTTTAGCTCCTGTAACATCTCTTATTCCTAATGCATACAATTAACAGTAACACCATAGCAATGCAAAACCTCAGATGCTGCCCAGCTTGGTGGCAAAGTAAACATTCATCATTATCTTTACAGTCTACTGAGATTCAAGAGTTTGAATTAGAAGAGACCATTGTTCCACCTAGCAGTCAAAGGCTAACTGTAGCCCAATGGGCTCATATCCACCCTCCAGAAAAGCTTCTCTTCCCATCAGACACAGGAGAACAGTGGTCCTACTTCACAACATCCTTTCCTCTCTAACCCAGATACCCCTATATCAAGCTCAACAGCCTGTAATCTGTGGTGTTCATTGATAGCCTGTTTTTATGGCAGATAAAAATCACTGATCTTTCACTGAGGTACTTCCTGAATCTTGCCTTTATCTTTCTAATGTTGGCAAGGTCTTATCTTTCAGCAACAGAATCCAGCCAGGGATGGAAGAAAATATTGTTCATCTTGGTTTAGTATAAATTTGTCAACCTAAGGAGAGCTTTCTTTCCCAGAGGAGAGTATTAACTATTGTGAAGACACAAGAAGGGATGCAGAAAGACAGGGAGAGGTTGGCCAGGTAACACAAAGCAAGCAAATTCTACTTGCACATCACCACTGCTTTCTCTCTGCCCGCATTGATTGACCCAATAACAGCATCATTTACAACAGGAGATGAAAGGAGGTTGTAGCGAGGTGGGTGTTGGTCTCTTCTCCCAAGTAACTAGCGATAGGACGAGAGGAAATGGCCTCAACTTGCTCCAGGGGAGGTTTAGATTGGGCATGAGGAAAAATGTCTTTCCTGAAAGAGCGGTGAAACATTGGAAGAGGCTGCCCAGGGAAGTGGTGGAGTCACCATCCCTGGAAGTATTTAAAAGACGTGTAGATGAGGCGCTTAGGGACATGGTTTAGTGGGCATGGTGGTGTTGGGTTGACGGTTGGACTCGATGATCTTAGAGGTCTCTTCCAACCTTAATGATTCTATTCTATGATTCTATGAGCCTAGCCGAGTCCTCATCTTAGTCCTGTAAGCCACGTGGAACAATAAAAAAATTGTTCTTTAGACTCTGATGTGCCAAATACTAGCTTTAAATTGCTGGCAAGGCCAGCAGAAGCCCCAGAAACTCGAAGTTTGGAGGCAGAGGATGGCAGAAAGATTCATGTCTGAAACAGTTATATACTTCATTGTACAATGACATAATGAAGACTGCACAGGTTCTTTTCCTCAAAAATTAGGGGGTTTATTTGTTGGGGTTTTTTTTAAATAAAACACTAATTCAAGGTCAATAGTAAAAACATACAATACTACAAGTGGCAGAACAGAGGAAGAAACTGGCCCAGAATACAAAAAACATTAGAACAGGAAGCAAATTAAGAAGTCCTTATAAATTGATGGTGTTAAAGCCTGGGGAACAGTAAATGAGGAACACTCCAGTCAGTTATAGAAAGACTTAGATCATTTAGAAGCTAATGGCAAAGACAGTTCAAAGCTGACAAACACAGAATAATGAGGACTTTTAAATATCTTGTACTCTCTGTGAATCTTAAAATGCACAGATTAAAAAGGTAAGGAACCCCAAAGAGACAATCTAAGGGTTGTTTTGTTTATTCTGTTCTGGAAACGGAAAGCAAAATGCAAGGTCTTCCCTGGGAACAAGTGTGTTAAGTAAATGCCCTTACACCAGGAAGAAATTTAGCCAAAATAGTAAAATTGTTTAGTAGGTAACATAAAATCTAAGGAGAACAGCAAGAATAATTTAGAAGGAAATAATTTGAAATCAACCAAAGTAGGCATCCTGACTAGTTATGTGTTCTTGAAAATCATAATAAACATCTGAATTCCTTTGCAGATCTGGCCTTCAAGCAACTGGAAATCAGGTTTCATTTAGAAGTCAACATACTTAAGAGTTCACTTGCTTAAATCATCCTTTATAGTGAGACTAAGGCTCCTGAGTCACTTTAGTGCTTTGGAAAATACCACTTTGTGCCCAAACACAATACCATACCAAGCCCATTCCAACCACACCCTCCTGTTCATTCTGCCAGGCCATGCTTCAAATTTAAACATATTGTATATGAATGTTCAGAGCATAACTTCCAAAGCTTACAAGACCCTACTGCTCATAATGGAGCAAAGCAGATCTATCGTTACCTGTCTGGTGTTAAATTAGGTGATCTAATCTTTTGCTCATTTCCTAAAATCATGTTTCTTCCAAAATGAGGCAGCTGACATGTAGCTCCCAGCAGATCCTCGCTATTACACGGCTTTTCCAAGAACATAAAGACCAGAGTCTCTTTCTCCATAGTGGAGCTATTCAACAAAAATAAAAAGGTACCATTTTCACAGGATCTTTTGCACTGTTGTCCTGGTTTCAGCTGGGACAGAGTTAATTTTCTTCCTAGTAGCTGGTACAGTGCTGTGTTATCAACAAATAATGTTGATAACACACCGATGTTTTAGTTGTTGCTAGGTAGTGTTTACACTAGTCAAGGACTTTCCAGTTTCCCATGCTCTACCGACTGAGAAGGCTGGAGGTGCACAAGGAGCTGGGAGGGGGCACAGCCAAACTGGCCAAAGGGACATTCCATACCATGTGACATCATGCTCAGTACATCAACTGGGGGAAAGCTGGCCGGGGGGGCCGCTGCTTGGGGACTGGCTGGGCATCAGTTGGTGGATGGTGAGCAATTGCATAGTGCGTCACTTGCTTTGTATATTATTTTATTATTATTATTTTATTTCAATTATTAAACTGTTCTTATCTCAACCCATGAGTTTTCTCACTTTTACTCTTCCAATTCTCCTTCCAATTCTCTCCCCCATCCCATCGGGGGGTGGGGAGTGAGCGAGCAGCTGTGTGGTGCTCAGTTGCCGACTGAGGTTAAACCATGACAACTGGGAAATCCTACTCTGGAGCCAACTCAACTCTTCAAGCTGACCAGCCTACTCCTACATTGCACATAGGTGTTCAGTGACATCTCTGAACAATTCCAATGCTTCATTAAAGCACTAAACTGTGAATGCCACGTTTCTAGTCTCACAGCCTTTGCAGGCCTCTAAGCTGTAGAAAACCCAGCAGTTTGATACAACTAAAACAATGGTTGGTTAACATATATTAAATGACATGGACAAAAACTTTACTGAGCTCCTACAGCACAATGTACAAATTACTTGGCCAACAAACATTGTTAAGCTTTGCTTAATAATCTTGTAGCATTTGGCAAACATACTGTTCAATAAGTGCCTTATTAAATTTAATTTTAAGTCTTTCTTTGAGATATGTAATTCCAAGGGTGATCATGTATCTGATTATAAGATATGAAAAAACACCAGAGTAAGTGATTAAAAGACCTCAGAAGCTTTAAAAAAAAAAAAAAAAAAAAAAAAAAGTAGTCAAGCAGACCTACTTGAACACTCCAGAAAATGGTGCTGAAAATTGTCTGGATATGAAGTTTACAGCCATTTTAAGGGCTAGGCAGTTTCAGGATGTCATCTGTAGGTGTTTAATGACCAGCAGGTCTGTGCTGCCATGGGAAAACACAAATACCTGCAAATGACAAACATGAAACAAAACTATCAGTAAGAGTCAGGTCAATTTTTGGAGGATTTCACACTCCTTTAGATATAGCCTTGCAGGTACTGAAGGGACAAAGGGAAAAACCCATGTTCAAGTCATGAAGGTAACTATTTCCTATCTGCTGGTCAGTTTGATTATGCTGGTTTTGATTATGTGGATGAAAAAACTTGAACTGGAAGAAGGATAACTGAGTAAGCCACCTTGTATTCAGGACAAGTTGATGAAAAGGGTTATAGCAACGGATGTAAAGAATGACTGACCAAGCCATAGCATGATAGGTTAAAAGTAAGAGGAAAATAGTCTATAATTATTAGAAGCACAAAATGTAATTCTTAATGAGGCTTCAAAATTCACCAAAGGTATGAAATAAATACAATAACGTCTTGTTCCAATTTAAAAGTGAGTCACTGGAGAAAAGATTAAAACTTAAAGTCATATATTGAAATGGAGAGAGCGAATAAGTAGATTTTTATAGTTGTGTTCAAGAAGGGAGAATCATACTAAAACTACAAGAAGATTAAATAGGCTAAGTATGTAACTACTGCTGTAATATCACAGTTAGAAACCACACTGAATTCAATAGTTTAAAAAAAAAGAGAGATTGTGTGTTCCAGGACAGTTGTATCATGTTCTCAGTTACTACATACCAGCCTTGACACCACTTATTTTACTCTAACCAGTCAGCTCTACTCACTATATACAAGGACAGGTACAACACAGAGCATCCTAAATGCTTTGTATATCCTTTTGCTATTGAAATGCAGCCACTTCCCGGAAAGTGTGACAATGCAACGCATCTCAGAAGAGCATGTCAGAAAATCAACATCTTTTCCATAAGGAAAACTCATGAAGAAAATCCTCATTTATATTTTTTAAATGGGAAAAACTGATGTTTTTTCCCCACCAGGAGACTGAAGCTATTTTGAAACTTTTCAACATTTAGTTATTAGCCAAAACATTTTGGCTAATAACAGTTCTGCACTAACAGAAACACAGAAATGAAAATTGAGACAAAGATATCAACTGATGGCCCAGACTGCCACAGGTATTAGACCCCTATCAGGATCCAACCTTACCACATGAAAAATATTATTTGTTAAGAAACATCCACACAAAGGACTTTCATTTGTAATATGTTGTCCAGGTAACCCACACCTGGCAGTCTTACAATACTTCAATCTATAAGCCTCAGAAAGCTGAAGGAATGCCTTTTAAATATATCCGAACTGGTGTAAGTCTGTGTGAAATCAATAGGCAGCATTCATTTAGCAGGAGGTTGAACTCACGCCAATTCTGACTGAACTGGAAGGTCAAATAAACACAGATATTTCAAGATTAAGGTTTGGGAAAATTAATTGACCTTTCATATGCTTCTCTAAAATTACATCTTTAGTTCTGGGAGCCAATAACAGGAGCTGGAGCTCTACAGTGACTAGATCACACTGGTGACAGGTGAAGTTACTGTCCATAGCTTTAATTTAAGGAATGATGCCATCAATGGCTAAGCACAGACGTAACAGGCTCTGTGGTTTCCCCACAGTCCTTCATGTTTTCCAACCAGTGCAATGGCTTTTGGAGGAAAGAAAGGACGGCACTACATCCTGCATTGGATTTGCAAGCTGTGGGTCTATACCTCTGTGCATGAAACCAAGTTTCCAGCCTCTGCTGCACCAATGAGGAAAAGTCCCGGGCATCTGAACCATCATTTATGCTGGAGGAGGAGCAAAGGCACCATGCTTGTCCCTTCCTTGGCACACTGTCCCTCTTCCTCCCTGTTCTCCCCTACCTACTTTCAGACAACAACATTCAGCATTACTGGCTCTGCTGCTGACCAGTCTCTGCATGAATGCACTGAGCTTTTCAGGGTAGCAAACATTTTTCCGCTCCATTCAGTACCTTCTCACCATCAACCATAAATAAGTGACCATCATTGATGAAGCTCTGGCTGCTGCTACTTTTTCATTTTACATTACTACATGCATGTGGGAGGGGGCAGTCCTTGCCCAGAAGGGCTGACCAACTAAATAGCAAGGAATGGGGATGACAAAGGATAAATATCCTGCACCTCACACTTGGCCATGGGCCCACACAGAAGTCAAACATGTCTGTGGAAGCCACAGCTGGTCTCCTAGTCCCTGATGTGCACCTCCCTCTCAGCACAGAGAAGAAAAGGTGACCTCTCTCTTCAAAGGAAAATCATCCCCAATTATGATAACCTGAAATTCCTCGGCAAAGAGGCACTTTTTCAAGCTGGGCCGGGTATGGAGTACAAAAGGAAACCAGCGTACACAGTAACTGTTCCCAGAAGATCACTTCAAAGTTTCTCTGAATGATACAATTTTTATGCTATTTATCTGTGCAAGAAGGAAAATACAGCTCACCCGGGTAGATTATAGTGTTGCTGATGGATTAAGACTTAAAGCAAGTCTTGTCATCTTTTATTAGGCACAACATTAGAACACACTGGTAAAGCATAAACTGCATCATTGCTAGGTAACATCAGATTTTTCAGTTATTATTATTCCAGTCATCATCGTGCTGGAACATGTAGAGATTTAAAAGTCAAATACCATAATTATACCCACAGGAGGAGTGCGTGGAGGGGAGTCCTTGCTGGGTTCATAGGTACACACGCTTGGCAGGTTTGGTTTCTATATGGTAAATTTTTTTTAAAGGCAGTGCAGCAATAATTCAGGCATTCAGACTTCCATTTCCTTTTCCCCCTTGTAATTATTCAAAGCAATACATTGAAGTATATGTTGTCTTCTCTTGTCTCATTTATTTTAGAAATCCTAACAACAGTACATGTTGATAGTAACCTTACTGAGACTCAGGTCCGGGATGGTGAAGGGAGAAACTCACTTTTCCTATTAGCAGTCAAGTACCACTGGTTACAATTCAGCAGCTATATTGAATGAAATTCAGGTCAAGAAGTTTTAGGAAATCAATGAAAATCTGACTGAATTCCTGAAATTTTGGATAAGGTTGCATTTGTGCAGAGTTAAGCCCAATGGTGCCAAAGTCATGGGTTGTATCCGAGATATAAAAGCAGGTAAATAATTTCTCCTCATCTTCCACAACCAGCAACTCTGCCCAAAGCCTGATCCCAGCACTTAGCTACTTCTAAAAAAAGAGAAGTATACCTCTTTCAGTAGGTTGTAATGCTTTCTTAAGCACTTAACAATTTTAAAGTGGCATTTTATTGGTGTTTATCATGATTTAATGGTACAATCATATGCTTAATATTTTGCTACCTGAAAATAATTATTTCTCCATTGAAGCAGGTATGTTCTGCTTAAGAACTACTATAATACCACTTCTGTTTCAATGAAGCTTCACTACACTACACTAGCTTTTCTCCCTTATAGCCTTGACATATTTTAGTTATAAAAAGCAGAGTAAAAGTACAAAATTTTTAAAACTGTGTTTTAAGTCTCTCACTAAGCTTAATTGTCTAACAGCACTGTGCTTCAGTTATTTTTCAAAAATACAAATTAAGGTAAGAATCGTTCCATGTTTTGTTTACTTATAACACCACAGTGCTGGCCAATGTTCTTGATGCTCACAATGTGAAATTGCTTCAGTAAGTATAAAAAAGGTAAAAGGCTCATTAAGAACATCCTGGCTCATGTACTAACTTCAATTACATCCAGCAGAGAATTAACTGGTAGCTCCAGTGTCATTACATAAAATTTAAACAAACGTAAGTGAAAGCAGAATCTAACCCAAGGTTACAGGGTCTCATGACCTGTGAGGAGATGTCTTGGTTCAAATATCAGGGTTGTCTTATATTTTGTTTAGTTTGTGAAAAAAAGCCTAGACTTGAACATACCCACCTTCAAGGCTTAAAATCGATAAAGCGGTGTCTTCCTGGCTCCTAGGAGAGGGTTCTCCTGCCTGGGGAACAGCACTCTCTGAGGAGTGGAAACATTGTACAGTGAGAAATCCTGATGAGCCGCTGACTAAAGTAACAGAATGGTTCCTATTTTACAATTTGGAAATCCAGCCGGAGAAAATGGAAATCAATAAGGTTGAATATTTCAGAATCCTGAAAAAAAAATTCTGAATTTCATGGAGCCTAAATAACACAAGGGTGTGGTTATCTCTGTTAGTACTTTTTTCCCCCCCTCTCCTCTGAAAGGCTGCACCAATTTTTCCTGTTTAACAAGTTACAGGAAGCCCTACATACCATGTCCTACACTGACGACCTGATTCAAAGCCCCTCAAGGAAAGTAAGGCTTCCACTGATGTCAGCATCTTTGGATGTGGTTGAAAGGAAGTGGGGTGGTTTTTTCCCAAAGAAACAGGCTGATGAACTTGGCATGTTTCTAACATGAAATCCAGTAGAACAGTAAAGAATAGGATAAATGTGCCAGAGTAGAGGCTGGAGGACAAAGAAGGTCACAAAATGACATCTCTGGTCTTTTGTCTCCAGCTGGCTGTGCCACCAGCTGCAGAAACAGTACTGGTGGCAGGTACTGCTAGTGGAGCAGGCCCCTGCCAGATACCTGCTCACCTGCCCATCTCCTTCCCTCCCAGGCAGGGCAGGGAGGCTGGGTTTGGCCCTCAGGCTTTGCAAAGAACAGTGCCACATACCGGACTAAAGTGGAAGCACAACTCTGAGCTGTCTGTGAATAGGATCTGCTCCTGCAAGTGAAACAAGTCGTTCTGGCCATCCCTACTACTGCACTTG
>NW_008824543.1:907730-913326 GCF_000699105.1 Pygoscelis adeliae
CTACAGCTAGCAGATAGTTTCAGTCAATATAAACATCCCCCCCCACCTTAATCCATCACTCAGTTGACCTCTGAACAAGCCCGACTTGAAAAGGTATAGGAACCACTTAATATTTCAAGCAACACAACCGCCTAGACCAACTTCTACTGAAGAACCAAGAGGTTCTTCATTGAGGTGCTGGAGCGTGTCCAAAGAAGGGCAACGAAGCTGGTGAAGGGTCTGGAGAATAAGTCTTATGAGGAGCGGCTGAGGGAACTGGGGTTGTTTAGCCTGGAGAAAAGGAGGCTGAGGGGAGACCTCATCGCACTCTACAACTACCTGAAAGGAGGTTGTAGCGAGGTGGGTGTCAGTCTCTTCTCCCAAGTAACAAGCAATAGGACGAGAGGAAATGGCCTCAAGTTGCTCCAGGGGAGGTTTAGATTGGATATTAGGAAAAATCTCTTCACCAAAAGGGTTGTCAAGCACTGGAACAGGTTGTACAGAGAAGTGGTGGAGTCACCATCCCTGGAGGTATTTTAGAAGACATGTAGATGTTGCACTTAGGGACATGGTTTAGTGGTAGACTTGGCAGTGCTAGGTTAACAGTTGGAACTGATGATCTTAAAGGTCTTTTCCAACATAAATGAGTCTATGAAGGGGAGGGTTTAAAACATTTCAACACTTAGCACCAGGGAATATTATAAGATCCTGACAGTACAAATCCTGCTTCTGAGCTGTAAGCATTGGATATTTGACATGTTCACGAGAACCCTAAAAATAAATTAACTTGAATATTAAAAACCTTTGTATCCCTGAAGGCCAGCTCACCACCACCAGTATAGTTTGTTATCTCAGCAGTTAACAAACAGCAGGAGCCACACAGCCTGGAACGGTCACGTAAGTGTCTGTAGCTGTTCTGCTACAACAGGAGGGGAATCAGGGATAATTACAGGCTGAATGAGTTGCATAATACAGCGTGCATCCTCAGCAGTACATTGTGTCCTGATTACCAGCGCAGAAGCTAGAGCTGCATTGAAATTATAGTTTTAAATTCAGCCATCTTTATTCTAAGAGACTGAATGCAAGAGGCAGGAACAACCAATTCCAGAGATGAACAAAAATTGGTCAGGGGCTTGGAAAGGATTGCATTGTCTTCTGGCTGGCAGTCTGACAGCCGCTGATTTCTGTGTAGCACTGTGTCTAATAAACAGGTGGAAAGGCCTTTGAACAGGCTAGATTCCCCTCCTAAGCTCTTCATTAGAAGGTTTAAATTTCAGGACACCACTCTCCTGCAGTTGTCACAAGGCATTAGGAAACTTATGTCCAGTGACTGCTGCCCAAGAGATAAATAATGCCAGGTCCTGGCAAAAAGAGGAAGGATGAAAAGAGAGAAACAGACAGTCTGATGCTCAGAGGCTGCAAAATGATGGATTTTAAAATTAATGCAACCTCCCACCTGCTAAAATGTCCAAATAGGATTTGGGTTCAGTTCCAGGTCTTCAAAAGCAGCATTTTCAATCATGCCTTTGCAGGATCTTGGAACTTCTTATTAGCTTATTCTCTAACTGGTTTCTTTATTTTCATCTTCTAGAGAGGCTAGCCCTTTGCTGAAGATCCCATGCTCCATCTCTTCTACCACTATCCCCACCATCAATCTGGACAGTTTGTCACAGACATTTTTATTTAGTTTTCATGTAATTTCTCACTGTATTACATTGCAAATGGATTAAACTAATTTACCCCCCTCCTACCTTAACAAACAATTTTTAGTGAAATCATGGCTTCCTTCAAAGACACTGTTTCTTTTCATATTCTGCAGTATGTAAAATGCCCACAGAGCCTCTTCCAGAATTCATTATTTATCACTTCTGATGCAGAGATCAAAGGCATACAGGACTGATAAAGCTGAATTTTCCTTAGAAGTAGACATCAAGAGGTCCCATCGATGGTTCTGGCACAGATATTCAGGCATATATGTATATTCATATGCAGGTATATATATTCATATTAGTATTTACCTTATATTTCTGCTCTCTATAGCCATTCTTCTGAATGAAAAATATAGATACAATTTCAAGTCAAATTCACTGGAGGAAGGTACCAGTGTACTTGTACAGTGTCTAAGTGTCTCTTGGTCACCATAGACACCTAAGGGCTGCCAAAATGTTGCACAAGCCTAAATCTGGCCAAATACTTTCACTGGGTAAGCAGGGCAAGGGGCCATGATCAGGAACATACGTTATTGAATATGTTGTCCTTACATAAAGGAGAACCCCTTGATACTCTCATCCACCATGTCCCTAAGCACTGAAGTTCTTGTCTGGATCCAGCTGTGTCAGCACAAGAGGGTACAATATCAAGCTGGCCCGCTCTAAATATGTGTGTCTGCTAACCTGGGTTATTAGGACCTCTTTCACAACCACCACTGGAACAAAAGGCAAGCGTGGGGCCACATTGAAGGGTTATCTCTAGGAGCCCATGAAACCCAATAACACAGGATTTATTGCATCATGAAGAAAAGGTGAACTTCACCCCAGAAAGCTTTAATTCAGCTCCCGAGGAATTGTTGAGGGAAATGTCTACTTGGAGAAAGATAGGCAGACAACCCCATCTCCTTTAATTAAGGCAAACAGAAAACAAAGACTGTCAGATTAAATATTCTTAAAATAAATAAAACTAGTAGTGAATCATTCACACTGTTATGATCATAAGTTCATACTTACTGTTCAAAATGTAAAATATTCCTAAAAGCTGAGCTTCATCATGCAGTATAAATATAAACAAAGCCTTATTATAATATGTTAACATATATATGACAATAAACCCAATATAGTAAATGGTTTGGCTTTTGCTAATATTTTAAGGGGGTATGGTTGTTTGTAGTTTTGTTGTTTGGTTTTTTTAAAATCATGTAGTATTAACTAACATTCATTTCAAAATAAATGACCAGACTGCATGTATTCTGTATGGTGTTCAGGCTGATACATACAGTATAGAAGTTTAATTTTCATTCTGAATTAATTAAAAATTAATGACTACTTAGAGTGTTAGTCATGTCTTGAAATGCTATTTTTCTCAAAGGAAGGCAGTGGCAGAATTAGTCAACTCTGAGAAGTACAATTAGATGCAGCTTCATGAAAAGCATGAAGAGTTCAGCACATTAAAGGATATTATTTTACTGAGCATGTTATATGCAGCGAATGAACCTTTTGTATGTCTGCAAACCATTTAAAATTAATCTATTTTTCATTCAGTCTTACATATTGTATTAGAACTTCAGCTATCCAAGTATCCTTCATTTCTTCAGTCATTAAAATTAATATATTAGCATACTCTGAAGTAGGGCTGGACCTATGTTTTAAATAGCTTCCAACATAGCACAGCAGAAATGTTCTTAAAGGATGCAGAACCCTGTGGTCATCTTTTCTCCAATTTACTACCAAGTGTTATATCACTGTTCCCCCCAACTTTCTATGGGAGGGTAATAAGCAACAAGGAGGCAGTAAGGAATTTTAACAGAAGCCTGGTTCAGCAAAGAGCATGCTTATTGCTCAGTTTATGGTAGCCTGAGGTTTGTAGAGCATTTCTGCTGTATAGCGCTCTTTTGCAGGTGTGTTTCATGGGCTGGCAGTTGGAGAGTGTGAAAAGGAACTTTCAGCTACAAGTGAAATCTGCACCTGGGAACTTGCCTGCAAGGCAACCCACCTTCCTTGGGTAAGGGTCCATTACAGGTAAGTATAAAATAAGCTGAGATCCTAAGAATCACAACATTATTCCTGACACATTCTCCACTGAGGATTATTAAGCACTGACAGTATGCTTGTCACCCAGGGTTAAACGCATCCTATGGAGAGGAATTACACAGGCCCATATGTTACATTGCTAGAGCCAAGCAAATATTTTTCAGGCAAATATTTTATTCACAAAAAGGACTTATTTCTCAACTGAAATAATTTGCAAATGCAGATCAAATTCACTGAATTGCTTCAGAGGTTTAATACAAGAAGGGAAGACAAGTGTCTAAAAAAAAAATCTGTGCATATTTTAATCTGGTAGTTTGAAACAACAAGTCTCATCTTTCTGTTTTGTTTCAAAATTATTTCTTTTGCATTTGGCATAAGAAGATATTCTAAGAGAAGATCTCCATAAGCAGAACTCTTCCCTCCCTGCATTTTGGGCCAAAGTTTAATTTCACACAAAATTAATTTCAGAGGGTTGTGGGGAAAGGAGTCATCTACACTGTTGCTTTGAAAAAGGCAGTTGCTTTGTTTTACAGTTATAATATCCCAATGTTTTAGGGCCTGAACCTAATTTAGGTAAATGTAAAAAAGATATTTGCTCAAGTAAAAACTGCAAGGCTAGGCCAATTTTTATAAACTGTGAAACCGAGGTGCGAAACCATAAACTGTGTTTCTTGGGCAGATGAGAGCATGAGGAGAAGAGCAGAAAGGGCAAGAACGTCTACTGAGGTCCTACAAGAAACAAGATCACTGCTTTTCGAAAGCTCAGAAAGTTCCCAAGCCAGCAAGACAATTCCCATATTAAAAATTAGGAATGTTCTTCCCCATATTGAAGCTTAAATTTGCTAAGGCTAGGGATTGGATTTGGGCTAATTTAATCTAAGACAATGGGAATATAGAAATTGTGCAAAGAAAACAAGGGCAGCAAGAGACAATCATCATAATTGAGTTCAAAACCCTCCAGGAGATGAACAGATGATGCCAGTCATCAGTGGAACAAAGGAAAAAAGGAGATGAAATTTGAGGGGAACAAGCACTTTTACAGCTCCAGCTAAATAAAATCTCTAACTCTCCTACAGTGCATTAATGTTTATTGAGCAACAGAAATACGAAGAAAACTGAGACAGTGACATTACAGCCACCCATAGCCTTCCTCAGGTTATGCTTGTAGGGATAAAAGATGAAGTGGTTTAATACCTTCTAATAAGACTGATTCATACCACCTCTTCTCATGTGTGGCCTTCATTGTCAGCACAATGGGAACGTCCTTGCCTGAGCAGACTCAAGGATACCTACACTGTCACAACTTTCCATTGTGTGAGCAGAACGTTTGAGAGGGAAATCAAATTAAAATATTTCAGCATCAGACAGGCAATGTATCTGGGAACTCACCTACTAAACATCCTAAATCGCTGCATTTATAAAATGGATTATGTGATGCAGGAGCCTGGGAGAGCACAGGATCAAGTCTGCCAAATGAGAGGAGCCCTTCCTACCCTACAAACCCATCACAGGGCTCACTGGGAGGCTGAAATGGTCACATTGCTGAAGTGCTATCCCACATTCCCCCACCCTGCCTCCCCTGGTGCTCCCATCTCAGCTGTGCAATTCTCCTCTCCAATGCCTGGTAAATCCCAACAGGAAAGGGAGGTCCAGCTTCTGCTGCCAGCGTGGTCACCATCCAGGACTAGGGCCCCGATCGCATACACAGTCTGCAAATACAGACTCGGACACGAGCGGGGACATAGCCACAAGCAGACTGTTACAAAAGGGGAATTTATGATAGTCACCCCTTAGCAAGTGGATCCTCAAAAACCACTAATACCTATTTCACTGTACCATTTCATCCAGGCCAATCCTGGGGCTTGAAGTCAGCA
>NW_008824543.1:913337-918202 GCF_000699105.1 Pygoscelis adeliae
ATTTTAATTAACTCAGAAAGTCCAGAAACACCAAAGATATCACTACTTTCATTCCATCCTGCTATGCATGGGAATATAAATTTTTTCCTTCTCTGATACACTTTCTTTCTTCAAGATCCCCTGCTTATTCAGTGAAAAGGGTGGAAATAATTTGCAGAAAGAGCAACTACTCAAGTGCTTTCCTTAGACATCCTCACTCAGAAAAATCTCTCAGCCTTTTCCTTCCCACCTCTGATGAGGCTGAGCTCTGACAATAGTATTGCTTGTTTCCTCGTACACTTTACTAGAATATGGGACATCACACAGCATTTGCATGATTCATGAGGAATACAACACACATCTTCACTTTTATGAGCAGCAGTATATTGTTCTCATTTTACAGATGCAAAACTGAGATGCAAGGGGATTAAAAGGAAAAAAAACAAACCCTTTGTTCCGTCATATTTTTAGGATAATTACTTTCCACACATATGAAATTGTGACAAGGCCTTGAAAACTGAGCCTTTTGGTGCCTAGTGGCAGAAGGCTCAGCATCTTAATGGCCTTTGACCTCAGCAGCCTGAGTCTTGCTGAAACCTCCCACACATCAGTGAAGCTGCCTTGGCAGCAGAGAGGTGAAGCTGAATGCCAGCAGCACGAGGGACCAGCCTCCACGGGGCTTAGGTGCATACAGGAGGTCCTGCTACATTCTCGGTTTGGATGCCAGGCAGGCTGGGAAAGCTTCTCCAGAAGGTACACCCATGGTCTTCGCTCAGCATGAAGGATGTGTATGAATGAGAGATTTGGTGTTCCCAAAGTGGGCAGCCTCTCCTCTCATGAGGAAGACAGGTCAAGCCACTGTGTCTTTGCATTCTGTCACATGAATTATTTGTGTAAGTCTGTCAGCTAGATGTTATCAGCTACTAATGGAGCAAATCCAGTCCTTCCCTTACTGGTGACAGCACCCGAGTGAATGGCACTAAGATCTTTGCTGTTTGAGATCTTGAGAGTATCTTCTAATTTCAGCCCAAACAACTAAAATCCGGTATGATTAAAAAGAGTAAAAGCTATAAGCAACTGCAGACAGCCTCTCCCCTAATGGAAAGCCAGTAAATACTGAAAGAAGCATGTTCCAGTTTGGGTGCTAAAATAAAGAACAGTACCAGGTTTGTGATTTAAAAGGCTCCATGTTTGCCTCTAAGCAGGCATTTCATTCAAATTCTCACTCCTCAGACCTACTCACTGATAAATGGCATTGGCAACTACTCTGAAAATGTATGCAGAAAAAGAGCTAGAAGCAGCCATATAAGCAAGCAGGAGATTTACTGCCAGGTTTTGGTGTGAACAGTGCTTGTCTTTCTCATCCATGACAGAGAAAATAATCTGCTGAGAATGGTAGAAGGAAACAAAAATATGAAGTAGGGAACGATGTTTTGCACTGTGTTTGCTTTTCCTTCCTCTCCTTGTTCCCTGCTTTCACACAAAAATTATGATATGCACATGTAGAAGACCAGTTTGGTATCTTCAGCCCCACAAACCCTGGCACATATCAGCAGAACTCTTTTGCTTTCAGCACGGTGAGGACCAGTTTCTATCAGCTGAAGTGTCTTAATCGAATGAACATAAATACAAGCTTTTATAGCACATGAAGAAATATCTTAGCTATAGCAGCAGCTATCTGATGAAACTCCTCTAAAAGCATCAATGTTCATCAGTTTAAACAAAAAAAAAAAGAGGGGGAGGAGCAAATGAGACCAAATATTTTTGAATTTTTAAGTGTATCCACATTCTATTCAGCTGGTTTCAGAAACATGGTTATCAGTAGACTAACATAAGCTGCAGGTAAAAAAGTCTCACTAAATATGTCCAGAAAAGGGTATAGTCCCCTCTAGATGTATTTAACCTGGAATGTAATGCAGTCCTTACTGTGACAGATGGCCAGGTGATGTCAATTTTGGATTTCTTTCTTTCCTGGAATGGGATCTTACCAATATATGCAAGTATGTTGCCCCACCATTTGGCCACCCTCCTAATTTTACAACAGGTTTTGCAGTATTAATGACTGAAACTCCTCCTAGAAGCACGTTATTATGCAAAATCCTTGGCCTTCATATTTGAAAAAAGTAAATTTTAGTCATTAAGATTGGACACAAAAGCATGAGAATATGACCTCTAAGGTACTGAAATAGAGTCCAACTTCACTGAGGGCTTTTAATTTACATAGCCTTCAAGCCAGTCAGTACACTGCCTTCATTTTTTCCATCAGGGCACTGTAAATAAAATGCATCCCCAAACTAAAATTTTCATAGAACAACTCATTTAAAAAAACAAGGTCAATTTTAATAATACCTTATATGCTTTCACTGCAATGGAAACAATTGTGGTAAAACAGTCTCCAGCCATGGCTGTGATTCAAACACTGAACCGTGGCAAGGCTAACACAAAACAGATGATAGGAAATAGTAATGTGTAAAGAGCAATAACATGAACAGTGATTTACACTGTCTGCATTGAGAGAAGTGTAAGCAACAAGACAAGTCCATTGTATTTTTAGAATTTTCCTAGCTTTGTTAACTTAATGTTTTATTATCAAAGAAAGGATATTCGTCATCTGTGATGTGAGAATTTTAATCAACTAATGTCCCATTATAAACCATGTGGTTTTGAATAGGGCCTTTTCAATAATTTTTAACTGATCAATATATACAGATTAACATAACAATTGTTTATTGCTGAGTATATTTATATTGATGTCTATACTATAGGGCTTCAGGTTTATAACCCTTAATTACTCACACAGCTCTATATTGCTTGATTATGTAATTCTGTAAAACTACAAACATGCCAGAAAGTTGTCATTAATTTGGAAAGTAATCTGGAATCCAATTCTTTCGGACAATTTATCTCCAAAAATTAGTCCCACAGCTTCAAATATCTAAGAACTTCAGTGTTGTTTCATTCCCGGAGTGAGCTCATTTGAAGTATTACTTTTAAAGCAATGTATATTGGCATTGACTGCTCTGAAATTAGTTTAAATTAGGTCAGAAATAGACCTATTGCCTATAAAAATCTTATCTTCTATGATCAGTGGTTAGCTCATGGTTATTGGAAAATATTTCTCCCTCCCACTTTAATCCTGCTCTGTTTGGTTTTTTTCCTCCTACTTTAGAAAACAAACACACCATGGAAAAGTAGAAACAAGAGACAAGTAAGCTTCCCCAGCCCCATAATTTTGCATCACTGCAGACACCATGACCCAATTCCCTCAGGCCTTAGACCCAGGAGTAAGACAGTTCTTTCAACACAGGTCAAAAATCTATAAAAACAACACTGTTGGAAAGGGCTATAGCAATGGACTGTTCAACAGTCATCCAAACTCCAATTAAGAGGAACTATTAAGGGCCAGATTTGTGATTTCTTCTGAATTTAAAGTAGATAAGAATCTGACCTCGAATGAACAACAAATCATTTGTCATTTTTCTTTCAAATAAGAATCACAATCTCTCACAGGATAAATCTGTTTAAGTCTGATTCATTTTACTCTTACTAAAAAGCTATTTTCAGTCATCTTACTCAACGTATTTACAGTTCCATGTGGGTCTCAGCAGCCACTGAAAAATAGGATACCTTTCTCTTTCTTTGGATTCAGGAAGCTGAAGACGCCCTTGGCTCAGAGCATCTGGCCCTAGATTACCTGTTACTAGCATGTGGCTTGGCATCAAGTTTCACATAGCTGCCCTGAGCAGTGATGATGTGGATACATGCATTATTTTAACTCTGTCTTCTTAGCAATCTTGTATTGGTGATTATTTTTTCAGATACACAATACCTGGAAATATGCTGACTTTTCCTGATAATACATTAAAATAAATTTGCCTGTAAAAGTAGCACTAAAGTTTCCATTCCAAGCTGATAGCTATCACATAATCTAGGCCAGAGTTTACATCTGGGGTAGACCAGCCGAGTGCTGTTTAAATCTAAAAATATATGACAATTTATATCAGTTAAGAATCAGACCAGCTGTTTCTAATGGGTTTTCATTTGAAGCAATTAGAAAACGTAAAGTTGGAAACCCTATCATCTTGTTAGTTTTCCAAGGCCTATTATCTAGTCTGTGTATTGCTTCTAGAGGAGCGGGGATCTTCTCCAATTACTCATTCTTAATTTATATGCCAGACTCTCCAAGCTTCTCCCTCCACGACTTCCCATGACACAAAGAGAAGTTGCTGCATCACCTACTGGCTAAAGCAAAGCCTTCAGAGGAGCAAGGACACGTGTGAGAATAGGCTGCTTCTCCCAGGGCTTCAGTCTCTGACATTTACAACGCACAGAATTAACTGCATGCAATATGCAGAAATTTTATTGTGCATATTTTATTTAGAGAACTAGTGCTTTAATATGTAAATATATGACAATAGCACCTCAATGGGGACTACCTTCTCTTCCCAGGTGGAAAGCAGAGGAGCCACCATGCAGAAGCTGAGAGAAGCAGGTCATTCGCAGAACTGCAATTAAAGGCTTCACCTCCTGACACCCGGGTGTGGCTTAAGCCACCGGAACAGAAGAGAAATGTTTCTTCTCTCAAGCCCAACCCAAGTACTACCAAGTCTCACATGCTGTTCACCTAGTCCACAAAACTTGTGTGACTTCACTGAGTATGAATCACCCTCGAATCTGCAGTCTACATCAACTTGAGTAGGAGTCACTACAGAAGTGGGATGCAGCATTATTTTGGATGCAGTTAAAGGACAGACTTTTTTTTCCTCTAACACAGGTAGTTACAGCGCAGGTAGAAAGAGAACTTGCCATACCATAACTCTGAGTACAACTATTAAATAAGAGGTTGAATTCCATATTATTATTATATCTAATTAGAAGTTTTTTTT
>NW_008824543.1:918327-922525 GCF_000699105.1 Pygoscelis adeliae
GGGGGAGCAAGCAGCAGATTTTACCAGACTGGAATTTGCCACAGGAAGTACTTTCTGGTTTCTTCTCCATGTTCAATATTTTATGGAAGCCATAAAATAGAGTGTAGCACGGGATACACCACGCTGCAAAACTATCTAACCCCTGCAGTTGAATAGAGGCAAGAGATACCTGAACTACAATTTCCATAACATGTTCCCAAGGTGTATAACATTATACTGGTTCTAAACAAAAGGTTAAATATTTCTACACTACATTGCTTTTCAGAACTCCCTGTTCATAAATATTATCAAGATGTATTCCAGTTCAGGACAGAAAGTTGTCAGAATATCAGAATTTTCTATGGATAATGATTTCCAGTGTTAGCACAGCTCAACTAATATTTATCTTTTACACCACAGGTTTTCTCCCAGAATGTTTTACATTTCAGTACTTTTGGGATGTCAGGACAAGCATTAGAAATTTGCAGACAATTATGCTCTTTCAACATCTTAATTTTAACAGGAAACCAGAGTATTGCTACCAAATACAAAGTAAGAAACACTCCTCCTATATAAAAAGTTACAAGCTATCCAATACAGGTGGTTGGGCTGGTTTCTTGTCATTGCTTTTCCCTATTGGTTTGAGGGAGAAAAATAAAGAAAAACTCTAAGAACTGTATATCTTGGAGCAAAATGAAAATCCTTCCTTAGACAGGCCACAGCATAAAATCTTCTGAGTGCCAAGAAAAGTTTTAGATAGATACACATACACAGGTTGTTAATACTTGTGGTATTTTCAAACCTGACACCTGGAGCTTCATGACACATGTCAGACTTTCGCAGCCTCCCAGGAAAGCTGCCTGCACAGTGAGGTCTTTGTCAGACGCTTCCTCTGATTCATGTTCTCTACGACATGTGCTTATATCACTGTTACTCTGGTTAATAACCTGACCCTGAAAACTGGAAATATACCACAAATCACCATCATGGAAGAGTTTATGTCTCAACTTCCTGACTGGATTCAAAGTTCAAATGATAAACTCATCAGCGGGTGTACTGCTTTCTGGCTAGTGGAAAATCTGTTACTAGCGGAGAACTATTAATCTTCCAAAAAGAACTGCAATGCCTTACTTCAGATGATAGCTTTGTGGTGGGGAAAGCGACAAAAATTGTATGGCAATCATTGCTGACCCTTGCCAACTCTTCAAACCAGGGATTCAAATCCCGTGGGCAGCTCGCCAACAAGATCAAAGTCCACAGGAACTTTACCCATGTAAGTAAGTATTAATAAGTGCCCAAATAAGGCACTTATCCAGAATGTAAATATTTCTTCCTTATTCAGCATGTGGAATTCCCATTGATGGAAATGAAAGTACCATGTGTGCAGAAAATGCAAACGATATCTACAGCACGGATCAAGGGAAAGAATTTTGCCTGCAGTGTTACAAAACCTTAATCATTCATACAGCTCAAGAACCCCAGGCTGTGGCAAAAAAAAGTTGCACGTATTCTGTGTGAGAATCACGCCATCCACCATTTCAAAACCTTCTGAATTGGAAAAGGGTTGTTTTCCAATTGCCAAGCTGAAGAAGTGAAGAAACTTGATGGGTTTTGCATGGAAACAGAGATTGAGGTTTATCAAGTAAAACTAAGCTAATTCTTATACTCGAATAAAAGTACTGGGATATCTTTAAATGATCATAACTTAGTTTTATATCTCAGAAATGCAGCATTTCTAATGCTAATGTACAGGCAGACTGACTTTAGCACCACATTTATAACTCTTTGAACAAGAATATGGTTCCTGCCTCCGTGTCAACAGTCCTGGAGGACAGAAGTACGTTTAGTTCATCATTCTGATATGGAAATCAGAGAATTTGCTCCCCTGTGGCCAAGTTTCAGAATTAGACTTTATTTACAAGTAATTCAAGGCTTGAATTGACTGAAAGATGCATCATTCATAGACAATGATTTTGCTTGCAAACTTAACGGAGCTGGACAAATGACAAACTGACTCAAATACATCTATAACTAAATGGCTGAGATGTGAATCATTATCATGCATAGAGGTCAGACTACCCAGGCTTCAGCAGTGTTCTTCTCATTGTTAATATTCTTGAAAGCGTTTGCAAATGCCCCAAGTTGCATGTTGTTTTCTAGTTGTCATTCACCATTTACTATTCCCTGTCAAAATGTTTCAGTCATTAAACTAGAGAGCAGAAAATATACCACATGCCCAGTCACACACTGTGAATAATAAAAGTAGACAATTTGTGAATGGTTTGTGAACAAACCCAGAACCGGAACAGAATTCATGCAAACTATTTAGCAGACATCTGAATAACAGATCTCTTTCCAGAGAACAGCAATGATTTGCAGGTTGCTTCTCAATTAAAAAGGAAACAGTTAAATCCATCAAGCTTTGTGTTTTGAAAAGTGCTATTAGTATAGTCCTAATATTTCATCTCTATTTCTGCTTTCAAAGCGGCTATCAGGAGACTACTTCAATTTACCTTTTCTGTTCTGACAAAAATAACATTTATTAGGACTTCAAGTTGAAAATGCTTATTGAGAACATATGTCAAAATACATTACAAGGGAATATTGATTATCTCAGAACTAAGAATCCTAAGTTCAGGAAAAGCAAAGAAAAAGTTAAATATTACAAGAAATCCAAGCATGTAAAGATAAGGAAGAGCTCAATGGGTTCAGCTTTAATTCTGCCTACCGTACTTTTTTTAAAATATTCTGAGAATTGATGGAAAAACTAAGTGTTCAATATTAATTATGCAAAGTGGCTTGTTAGCTTGATCTCTCTCAGAGAGGCTGTAAGGAGCTCTTTCTCTTTTCTTACTGAACCACCATGCAACCATTTTGTAGCAAAGACACATGTGACCGTCCAGTTCTAGTTTATCTTATATAGTCACACAACAAAGCTGAAAATTTACTTTTGTAAGCATTCATACCGCTAAGTCTGAATATTTGCAGAAAGCCAGCCCAAAAGTAAAATAAATGCCTCCAAAGCACTTGTAAGTGGGATCGCTTTTAGTGTTATCAGCCACACAGCTCACAAATGGAGCAGATTACTACAATGCCTGGGGTGTGCTCATTACTCAGTTTTCCCATTTGTTTAAAGATTGATATTCTCATGGCATCTCTTTGGACTAACATCAGTGCATCCTATGGCGAAACACAGCATTAGACCTTTATAGTGTGCGCGCTACAACATAAATCTACGTTGCCCACATCTGTTCTCAGTACAGAACAGCCCTTCCCCAAAGCAGGAGTTTTACAGCTGATCAGATTACATTTTCCATGTTCTGCTCATGGTGCTCATTCTAGATGGAATTTGTTTCTACGCAGAAGATGAGCACAAGGCCTGTATGCTGTTTAAGACACAATTAAGCCCTCAGAAATAGGTCTTAAGTGATGCATAGGCTGCTGTCAGCTCTCTAAATTTCACCCTATGTGATTTCTTCCATCACCCACTCACATTATATTATTGTCTATGGCTTCAGAAAATTACTACTAGTGCATTCATAACTTCAATTCAACAAAGAGGCTCAATGATTGTTTTCTTTAACGCCCTCTGAGCTTCCCATATTGGCTGTTGTGCTTTTACAAATACATTTCCCCAGTATGAAATTTCTCTTCCATCTTATATAGGAAGGAGTATAATTTAGAGTTCACCCTGGAACATCTCATCAGGGAAAAAGAATTGGATATGCACTATTTCCATTCCTAACATTATACTGACCTCTAGAGTAAGAAGTGCTGCACACCTGATAAATCAGCTGAATAACTAAGAGAGAAGCAGAAAGTAAGATGAGGGCTACCAGGAGCTGCCGGCTCTCAGGAAAGGTCCGGTGCAGGGCACTGGGGCAGCACAGAGCCCTCAAGGCTGAGACAGATCTGGGTCAGCTCATAACTTGGAATAAGGATCTGGCAAAGCCACAGCTTTCATGAGCTGTCCTAAGAGTCTCACAACAACCCCATGCAGCATCTTACATTTTGATTCATGTCCCGAGGACAAGAAAACTTAAGGCTCATATAGATTGGCAACACTTAGAATCATAGAATCATAGAATCATAGAATCATTAAGGTTGGAAGAGACCTCTAAGATCATCGAGTCCAACCGTCAACCCAACAACACCATGCCCACTAAACCATGTCCCTAAGCGCCTCATCTACACGTCTTTTAAATATTTCCAGGGATGG
>NW_008824543.1:924495-925977 GCF_000699105.1 Pygoscelis adeliae
TAAACTCTCCTTTTTTTCCTGGGTCCCAGCAAAAGCTCCCCGTTCAGCCAGGCCGGTCGTCTTCCCCGCCCGTTCTTCTTGCGACGTACAGGGACAGCCTGCTCCTGCGCCTTTAAGACTTCCTTCTTGAAGATCGTCCAGCCTTCCTGGACCCCTTTGCCCTTCAGGATGGTCTCCCAAGGGACTCTCTCAACCAGCGTCCTGAACAGGCCAAAGTCCGCCCTCCGGAAGTCCATGGTAGCAATTTTGCTGCCTCCCCTCCTTACTTCACCGAGAATTGAGAATTCTACCATTTCATGGTCGCTAAGCCCAAGACGGCCTCCGACCACCACATCTCCCACCAGTCCTTCTCTGTTTGTGAACAGCAGGTCGAGCGAGGCACCTCCCCTGGTAGGCTCACTTACCAGCTGTGTCAGGAAGTTGTCTTCCACACACTCCAGGAACCTCCTAGACTGCTTCCTCTCTGCCGTGTTGTATTCCCAGCAGATGTCCGGGAAGTTGAAGTCCCCCACGAGAACAAGGGCCAGCGACCAGCGATTGAGACACCTCTGCCAGCCGCTTGTAGAACGCTTCATTCGCCTCTTCATCCTGGTTGGGTGGTCTATAACAGACTCCCAGCAGGATATCTGCCTCATTGGCCTTCCCCCTCATCCTTACCCATAAACACTCAATGGTATCATCATCACAATCATTGAGCTCTTCACACAGCATCAGATATTTTCTCCATTTCCACTTTTCAAAATAATAGTATTTTAAGATCTGAACACATTCTGAGCTATATATCCTCTGCTGAAAGCATTCACGTAGCAATATACAATATGTTCATAGTTTTCTTTAATGATATCAATTTCCTTTGTTTTGTCTTTTCCTTTGCCTTAACACTTAACTAAAACATTGATTAAAATACTTCCTAAGTATGAGTGTGATTTTTTTCAGGAAACTTTTCAAGGTTTCAAAAGCACGTTCCAGAAAGACTTAGCTTGAAAGTAGGCTTTACTGGTCATCACCTAGATTTCTCCAGGAAACCCCTATGGCCTCTTACTGGTGAATTACTAAAATACAGCCTCACTCTCAGAATAAGAGCAGAAAAGGACTGCTTTACACCATGTTGACTGGACTGCCTCTTAGGTATAGTCAAGAAATAAAAATACCTAACTTCTCTTACTAAGGGTAAGAGAATCCATTAAGAGACGCATTGTTCCCATTCAGGCCTCAGCCTATAAAAGCAATACAGACAACCCCTGCCAGTTTCAAGAACTACACACAGAATTAGCTAGCTAAGTTACACTGTCAGCCAAGTGCCTAAAAATTTCATTTTACACCCCAAGGACAAAGTTCTCTGGACCTTTGAATCTGTCTTGCAATCAGAGACATTTGGTGGTGATGGTTTTGTTTGCACAGTGATTGCCTTTAACAACATATGGTAGCTACTCATATCCAACAACAATGTTTTTTCTTTCTTTTTCAGTATGTCAGCTATTT
>NW_008824543.1:926015-930912 GCF_000699105.1 Pygoscelis adeliae
TGTAACAAACAGGTATGGCCACATACTGTGTGTGCTGTATGGAAGCTGACTGGAAGGCAGTAAGTTGCTTTATTTGATCTTCTGTATTACTTCAGCACAGCTCACAGTAAATTTAAGAACAGGATTGGTAGAAGTTTTTCTGTTAAAAAAAGGTCCTCTAAGAATTACATTGATACTTAAAAAGCCCTTCCAAGATGTATGTTGCACTACAAAGAGCTTTTCTATGATTTTTAAAAATAGCAACTTCCAATAAGACGTTAAATGAAAAGAAAGCCTCATGCTTAAGATTTCAAAAGGTAGACAACTTGTGCTGATTTTCTGCATTAATTCCCTTCATGATCAAAAGCAGCATGTACTTTTTCACAAAACCATGAAAAGCTCAATTGTCAATAAATACAGATCAGCATTAAGGTTTTTTGAGCAGTCAGGAGCTGAGGACAAACAGCAGGTGAAATGGCAGGGGCCACAACAAACTTGGCGTTAAAACATAGGGTGCAGAGTTAGAACAATGAAGTATACAACAGGTTTCTGCAGAAAGGAGCTATTTTTTCCAGAGTTGCTTATACACCAACTACATGGATGGAATTACACGGCAGCAAGCAAGCAAGCAGAAGTCAGGAAGGGGCTCACCTAGCTCAAGCTGAGACCATTCTGCACTGGGGGACTAGACATACACAACACCCACTGAGCACAAACTGCAGTCACTCATGACAGAGGCAAATGCACAGATACTTACCCCTCCTCTGCAGCACTGCTGGCAGGTGAACTGTCCTCAGAGGCAGAAGAAGAGGTCAGTGAGAAGAACCTGATCCCACAAGGACAATCCCCCTGACAAACACATTCTCCTTAGCACCCACATGCCCATGAAGACCCTGTTCAGAGCTGTAAATCATCATCCCCTTGAAGATCTCATTGGGCAGCTAAAGATAACACTGCTCTTGTGCTACAGGGGGAAAGTGAGCTGAAAGACAATGCAAAACTCTCTCTAACCCACTGCAGTGGGGCTGCAGGTCCTTTGGGTTAATCCTAAAGACTTTGCAGAGGAAGTCAATGGGTCTTCAGCCCTGCAGCTGTGAGGCACCTTCAGCTGACGGGTCTTAAACTGCATCTTCTTATCCTAAGGGGGCCATGTGTCTGAAGCAGTACACGCAGCTCTTCTTTGAACTCACTTTGGTCTCTCTACAGCGCTGTGTGAGCCTCCCAGTAGTCCCAAGGTGTCTTCATACCTGGGTGCTGAGATTTCCCATCCCCAAGCCTTAGCACACATTCAGGCTGATGAATGGCCATGGTACAGGACAACTAGCTGAATATGGAGCTAGCCTGGAGCACAGAGTCACTCTCAGCACGTAGATTCAAAGACAACTTAAGCAGTGACATGGTAGGTTGTCTATAAAGTCATTCAAGGCAAAAAGACATCACAGAGGGAAAGGGTCTGATTCAGACGCAAAGCAGTATAGAGGGCTGGAGGTGTGTCATTGTACCACCTTGGAGTTAAAAACATGCAAACACGCAAGGCTGTGATGGAAATCACCCAGCAGAAATTAAATCTGCAGAGAAAGTCTGCAGTTGGGTCAGTGTGGGGAGTTGCAACCTGACCTAGAAGGAAGCCACCAAAGCCTGCATTTTATTTATGTGTTTTACATGTTACTTCCTAAAATAAAAATCAATATGTGTCAGACTGGTGATGTTTAAATGTATAATTCCTTTTCTAGTAAACTGATGCTTCCCCTTACCTGCATGATAAGCAGTTCTGGGAACACAAAATAGGAAGAGACCTTGGAGAGGAGATGAGAGGGCCTCAAGAGACTTGAGGTTACTGGAGACACTGGAGGAGGAGACAGCAAAATCAAACTCACAAACAAACTGCTCAAGGTCAAAAAAACAATGTGCATTGTTGAGACGTGCTGCTTTGTTTCTTAATCCCAGAGTTAAGAGAAATAGAAGACCAGACTCATCATGTGCGTTCTCCAGGGCAGGATTGGGAGGGGGAGAAGTGGATAAGTAACCAAAAGTCAGCAATCCATAAGACAATAAGAAAAGCAAAAAGGAGAATGAGAGGACAAGGCATGCCAAGAATGGGAGCCCAGCTCTTCTAGCAGCTGAGCTGTGCCTGCAAAACAAGCCAGACTGGGGCCCTGTTTCATTAGGAGCTGAAGGAAACACTCTGCATGGAGCAAATACACAGGTCAAGGGTTAATCTTCATTCTTACTGTCATGTGAAATGCAAGGATGCAGCTATCTCTTTCAAGAGCACCTTGGCTGATGAGCAGTCATTGCCACCAAAGTTCTTCCTCTTTAGGCTGTTTAGTAATTGGCACTATGCTGGGCTTTCTTTGTTTCCCCTCTGACCACCATGTTGTTTCTAATTTTTTTTTACATCTCTGACTGTGTTTCAGCCTATTGCTGACTCAGAAATGAAAAGAAATAACCCTGATGTTGTTATTTATTATCTACTCTCTTTCTCATTTAATAAGTGCTTGGCTCTTAAGTGAGGAGCAGAGGGCAATGACTGAAGTCCTGTGGGCCAAGCTGGGGGAAACTGCCAGCAAGCCGTTATAAATATAGGTAAAAAAGCTGATGCGTTGGACATTGTGCTTTCTTACAGTTTGTGAGAGCCTTAAAGCGTGCTGGGTTTGTATCCATGCTCTGCCATGCTGCTCTTTATGGAATAACTTGCATTTTAAAAAAAGTAGTGTTCCTCTCTCTGCAGTGGCATACAGTTGGCTGCCAGCCTGTGTGATGGGACCGGGTTATGAATGTACGAGGAAATGCAGCGGGTGACAGCACTGCGGACATAGGGGTGGGGCAGGACAAAGCCATTTTGTGGGCAGGAATGTCCCAACTTGGACTGGACAGAAAGCTTAACGTGATACAAAGTCATTATTTGATTAATTTAGATCTTTTTTTCTGTTGATAAAACTAGGCCAACTTTTCCAGTGGGGACAGAGAACTGACCGACTGGCCAGTGTCTTTATATGAGGCCACAGTCTCAATCCCACCTGAAAATTTAGCACAGGTGGGGCTTAGCACAGTGCTATGGTGGGGTCTCCTGGTGCCACAGGCCTGCCAAGGGCACCTAGGAGATCCCTTCGCCCTTGCAAGAGAAAGCATCCACATCTAGGAGAAGTTAAAACATTTTTGCCATCTAGGGCATTCACAAACTTGTTGCTTTGGCTACACACCAGTTCATCCTCAGGAATGGGTAATAGTCATTTTACAATGTCATTTCTCAATAACTTTAAGCCAGTTTACACAGGCCACCAGAAGACAAAGTCAAGCTCTCTTCCAGAAACTCATGCACACTCCCTGTGTTGCCAGCTCCATTGTGCACCAACTCAAGCATTTGTCTGGCTAAGATTTTCCTTTGTAGTGTTAGTTTTAACCCAGATCAGTTTCTTGGTCTCCTTCTCTGAAAGAGCAAGTGAGTCCTTGTGATGGAAGAAGGGACCGTGTAGGATGAGGGACAAGAATGGGCAGGCAGCAGCACCATCTTCCAGAAGTAGTGACAGGTTTTCATGGCTTTTTATGATTACAAAATTATGGCACAAGTTGCATGATACCATTCTTGGATGACAAGATAACTAGAACTTCCTAAGTAAGGATTACAAGTGATAAATAACTAATGAAATAATGGATAATATATGACATGCAGTTAATACTCTTTCTGGGAACAAACATCTAATTATTCAATTCTTCTGAAAGACAGTCATTCGTTAAACATGCATGGGAGCAAAAGTAGTCTAGTGTAAACATCTGAGATTAGTCAATAATGAAGAACATGAATGTGGTCAAAATGCACAGTCATTCAGAACCAAAATAACATCATTTGGATGTGAGCAATGTTTTTGTGGCATTCAACCAGTTCTCTGAGGATTTTATGAAGTTCTAAAGCTTTGTTGTGTCAGGCTCCTTTCTGACATTTGGAAGCCAGGTACCTTAAAAAGTTTAAAGGAGGGGGAAAAAAAAGAAAGGAGGCAGTGAAGAGGGGCAAATGTCATGGAAGGGACACTTCCTTCCAGCTCAAAAGAATCTATTGAGGAAAAAATGGCAATTTTCTCATTACACCCTGTGGCCTTGCTGCCTGAGGTGCAAGCTCTGAATTCAAGACTTTCCTAGCACAATCCTCTGTAAAACCAAGCAGAGGATGGTAGGTGCTCAAGGTGACAGCCGTGGGAGGAAATTTCCAGGAATACTTTGAAACATTACTGTTTACTCCTCACTGTGTGAACAGAGTCTGTGAACCAAACTTCCACAGAGACATGCTTTGAAATGGCAGACTTCAGAATATCTATTTATTTTAACTCATGCTTATTGTCCTCATCTAACTGCTACTCGAAGTTGAGCTTTATTTGTAAGTGAAACTAGTTTGGGCCAGGTTCAAGGCCCACCAGATGAAAATGAACGGTCTTTCTGTTCCACTACATCAGCCCAGGGTTTAGCCTTGAGGGCAGATTTTCAAAAGATTTCAGGGAAAATTTCAAGTGTTCACTATGCCTACCCAGGGCTACGTTACCAGAAATGCTCAACCACCTGACTAGGGGACAACTGGCATCCAGGCTCTGACTGTCCCTGAAGGTCGACTTAGAACCTGGTCACTTATTTGAGTGCCTGTCCTGGTTTCGGCAGAATAGAGTTAATTTCCTTCCTAGTAGCTGGTACAGTGCTGTGTATGTAGTATGAGAATAATGTTGATAACACATCAATGTTTTAGTTGTTGTTAAGTAGTGCTTACACTAGTCAAGGACTTTTCAGCTTCCCATGCTCTACCAACTGAGAAGGCTGGAGGTGCACAAGGAGCTGGGAGGGGGCACAGCCAGGACAGCTGACCCAAACTGGCCAAAGGGACATTCCATACCATGTGACGTCATGCTCAGTACATAAACTGGGGAAAGCTGGC
>NW_008824543.1:931100-933851 GCF_000699105.1 Pygoscelis adeliae
ATCCCACCGGGGGGTGGGGGAGGGGGGGAGTGAGCGAGCGGCTGTGGGGTGCTCAGTTGCCAACTGAGATTAAACCACAATAGTGCCTATACAGAAATGAGCTTCTCTGCAAATCTTGCCTAGGGCAAGCAGTGTTATATGCAGCCTCAGAGAACAGGATTTACCAGCTTCCAGATTTGTCTGGGTTCCAAAGGCATTACTCATGAAAAATTCAAAGAAAGCAAAAATAAACAAATGGTAAAATAAAACAAAGATCTAACAGTACTCTTACTAGATTAAAACCTGACTCAAACTGTTAAATTAACAGGACCATCATAGTTATTTACTGATTTGTCAAGCAGCATCAGGTCAGGATATAGGCAGAATTGTGTGTGATGTAAATATAAAAGGGTATCCCAGACAACTGCAGTGTTCCCCATAGCAACAAGTCATGTGAACTCTTCAGAAAATGTAAATAAAACCATAAAGTCATGTCATTGTGCACAAAAAATCCTGCCGAGTAGATGCCCTACAGATATGAACTCTGTAATAATCTATCCTCCTGGAAAGCTAGGTGATTTATTTTCCCACAGCTTTTTTTGTGTGTGTGTCTGAAAGGAGTTTCCTTCATTTAATGGCTCACATTCTGTTCTGGGGCTTGTTAGTGCAAAGGAGACAAGTCTAATTTTGCTAATCCATGCTGTGAAGGGAGTCAAACAGCATTTCCTATATTCTCTGCCAGTATGAAATAAAATCACACTTCTATCACATGCTTAATACTATGTCACAAGATAAACTTCTGTTGCTAATAATACCTGACACTTCTATGTACGAACGCACCAAAAAAACTTCAGAACAAATTGATCCCTGATGTAACTGTATTGAATTTACTGGAATTAAACTAGTACTAACCTGGCATGTTACGGGGTCAAAGCAATAAGTTGGAGAGCCTCTTTATCCTGCAGGCTTACCCTGACAGTCAAGGTTAACGGTGCTAAGCAGAGCTCCTGCCACTTTCCTTGAACCACCAAAGGCTTGAATTGGGATTACACAGCAGTGATAGGGAGCTGTTTTAAGGCTCTTGTTTTTCCTTAGTCCTCTTCAGTCAGCAGAAAGCTGGGCAAGGAAGAAGAGCTCAAGTCAGTGTAGTTCACTGATTCCTCATGAGGGTCTGTGCCAACACCTAGAAAGTCAATGGGAACACCTCAAAATCACCAGCATAGCAGATTTTAGGAGAGCAGCAGCAGAAGAGGTCAGCTATGAATACAAAACCTGCAGTTCTGCAAAGGAAACTAGGAAGAATGTGTAAATCCCAGAGGGACCCTCGATACCAAATTCCTTACCAGAGTTCAGAATTTTGCAAAACTGGGACTTTCTAATTGCTTTAAATTACAAAATGGAACAGACTTTCTTTTCTTACCTTCTAATCCTTTGGAAATAAGTAATTGCCAAAATCATTACATTATTTTCCTAAGGTGGAAGCCTAATAACATTTTCCAAAATCTACTTTTGTTGTTCTTAATAGCTTCTTGAAGGGGGGAAAAAAAGTGTTGCCATTTGAAAGACTTTGATCTTTCCAGCTTTCCCTTTTTCGGAATTAATGATATGTTTCTCTTCACTTGGGAGACACTTATGAAAGAGGAGAGAAAATACTGTTCAAGAAGTATAAGCTTTTGTATCTGTCAATTATTTCAAGTGTACAAGATCAATGCCCATGTGTGATCCTACCTTGTTTGGGCAGGATCTGTCTTTCACGATTGATCTGGACAGCCCCAAGACTGGACTCAGCAGAGCATTCTAGAACCAGCTTCAACCTCAGTACCAATAATGCCAGCAACCAACCTTGGCAAGGGTAGTAAAACACACCCACCTGCAAGAGCTTGATGACCCTGCTTAAGTATAGCTCAAATCCAAGGATTGGGTACGGGAGAATCTTGACCTAGGGAATACAGTCAGACTTGTTTCAAAGTGTAAAATTTGAATCTAATTGCAAATCTTCATTTGTGCGTTGTGTTAATAGCTCCCTGCAACCATGGAGCTAAGATAGCTGACTAAATAGGTGCACACAGGTAGAAGTGTATCCATCCAACATGAAGGTCTTCTGATTGCAATGGCAAATGAAAGGCTCACTGAGACGCTGAGGCTTCACACTCACGGGGCATATGGACACCAGTGAGTGACAGAAGCCCTGTGTTCTCTCTTTTAGGCACAAACACGTCTGTACCTCAGGATTTTTGTATTACACTGTTATTTACCAGCCAGGCTGGGACAGCTGAGTGGGGTATGTATCTTTCTCTTGCCTTAATAATTAATATGCAAGCTCCTCCTGCCTCCAATGGAGAAAATGTTCTCCAGCATGGGAACTACAGGCCAGTCGGGGAACTACAGGCCAGTCAGTCTCACACCTCAGGATTTTTGTATTACACTGTTATTTACCAGCCAGGCTGGGACAGCTGAGTGGGGTATGTATCTTTCTCTTGCCTTAATAATTAATATGCAAGCTCCTCCTGCCTCCAATGGAGAAAATGTTCTCCAGCATGGGAACTACAGGCCAGTCGGGGAACTACAGGCCAGTCAGTCTCACATCTGTGCCTGGGAAGATCATGGAACAGATCCTCCTGGAAGCTATGCTAAGGCACATGGAGGACAGGGAGGTGATTCGAGACAGCCAGCATGGCTTCACCAAGGGAAAGTCCTGCCTGACTAACCTAGTGGCCTTCTATGATGGAGTGACTACATCAGTGGACACGGGAAGGGCTACAGATGTCGTCT
>NW_008824543.1:933971-934315 GCF_000699105.1 Pygoscelis adeliae
ACACGCCAGAGGGACGGGATGCCATCCAGAGGGACCTGGACAAGCTCGAGAAGTGGGCCTGTGTGAACCTCATGAGGTTTAAGGCCAAGTGCAAGGTCCTGCACCTGGGTCGGGGCAACCCCCGGTATCAATACAGGCTGGGGGATGAAGGGATTGAGAGCAGCCCTGCTGAGAAGGCCCTGGGGGTACTGGTGGATGAAAAGCTGGACATGAGCCAGCAATGTGCACTCGCAGCCCAGAAGGCCAATCGTTTCCTGGGCTGCATCAAAAAAAGCGTGGCCAGCAGGTCGAGGGAGGTGATTCTGCCCCTCTACTCTGCTCTGGTGAGACCCCACCTGGAGTCC
>NW_008824543.1:934546-938611 GCF_000699105.1 Pygoscelis adeliae
AAAATGATCAGGGGGATGGAACACCTCTCCTATGAAGAAAGGCTGAGAGAGTTGGGGTTGTTCAGCCTAGAGAAGAGAAGGCTTCGGGAAGACCTTCTTGCAGCCTATCAGTACTTAAAGAGGGCTTATAAAAAAGATGGCGGCAAACTTTTTAGCATGGCCTGTTGCAATAGGACAAGGGGGAATGGCTTTAAACTAAAGGGGGTTAGATATAGACTAGATACAAGGAAGACATTTTTTATGCTGAGGGTGGTGAAACACTGGCACAGGTTGCCCAGAGAGGTGGTGGATGCCCCATCCCTGGAAACATTCAAGGTCAGGTTGGACGGGGCTCTGAGCAACCTGATCTAGTTGAGGATGTCCCTGCCCACAGCAGGGGGGTTGGACTAGATGACCTTTAGAGGTCCCTTCCAACCCAAACCATTCTATGATTCAATGATTCTATGCCAAGTGAGCCTTTGCTCAGTTTATCACCAAACAAGTGAGGCGGAAAATTGTCAGAAAAGCTCTGAAGTTAGGAGCAATGTTTCGAGAATATAAAGTTTGCTCATCTGGTTGCTGACCAAGGACATTAAAGCAAACGACATTTCCCCAGCGCTGGTTGATCTCCATATGATGGGGAATGTCTTGCCTGGTAGTAACTGTAACCTCCACACACCAGATCTTCATGTGGCAGAAAGACCACATCAATCTACTGAGGTATGCATCTATCTGAGGTATCATAGGGTACTTTGGGGAATATACTTTGTTAGCAATTTACAGCATCGCCACGCAATGGTTCATGCAGCATTTAATCCTAAATGGCCCGTTCATAGAAGACAAACCAAAGAAGTGCTACCTTTTTGGCAAAGTGTTTTACAGTACAATGTGAGTTCAACAGATTGGAAATTATAACTGCCTATAACAATGTTCAGGACTGCTCTGACACACAAACAAACATTGTATTTTACACATCTCCTAACTGCAAGGGCAGCAATTTACAGAACACACCTGCAGCATCTGCAGACAGCACCGTGACTTGGAGCAAAATATATTTACAGCACCTAAGGGAGAGGGAAAGACCCAGTGGCCTGGAGCCTGTGTTTTGTAACTCATAACACAGCAAAGGTATGAACCATGGCCAGGAGGCCCTGAACTCGTACAGCCAGCAATCCCAAGGGTTTTTGATGCTTGACAAGCAGCGACACACAGCTGAGCCTGGGCTCCACTGGCCATAATGTGAAACAGCCTCTTGACAGAAGTCCTAATCCTAAGTAGTGGTTTATCTGATTTTATCCAAGTACAAAACCACCAGATCTACATATTATAGATAAATATATAAATAAAGATAGGTGAACTAGGTTTTTTTCTGGTGCATTTCTCATGGAAACATTAACAACGTGACATCAACATAACAGAATCCCTAGATGCTATAGGAATGGGTCATACACATACTTGGAACAAGAGAAAGGCACAGGAGAGGCTTCCGATAGCTGTAGGGGGTTGGCCATTAATGACCATATGTCTGAAATTCAGAGAGGTGGCTACTCTTATGTGGGACATATTATCTGTGCTGTCCATCTTTGGGCCTGCTTCCTGCCAGGTCTGGGCCCTGTGTCTGTGAAAGAGGCTGGCAGCCCACCACTGACAAATATGTCTGCTGGGACCTCTGTGGACGCAGACCCCTTGCAGCAAGTGAAGCACTTTGGATTCAGCCCTTGTCTGGTTATTTTACAGTTTGTCTGCACTGATAACCTTCAGTGACTGTAGGTTCTCAGACGTGCATATCCAGTAATATTTGCTCATTTATTGTTATATTTATTTGGCAATACATGGCAAGAATATGACTATTATCAATGAATAATACTTCAATAAAATGGCTCTCTGCTAAAGCAATGACTCTGGAAACAGATACTGTACTGTGTATAATGACAAGAAAATATCTATCTGTTGTTGAAGCAACCTTTCTAAAAAGAACATTGCAGGCCCAAGTGTCCTCTATAGATGTTAAAGGAAATCTCTTATCATCATCATCCCAAAGAAATAAGTACACTGAGAGAATTACTATTTTGGATAAGTGCCCATGTCTCGGACATACCATCCGGTAGCTATGTCTTCTCAATGCATTAGTTGTATTAAAATGTTTATGGCATTTGCATGAGCTATGCGGAAACCTCTCAGTACCATTTTCAGTCCCACAAAAGGACAATTCTGGAAGCTATCCAACAAAAGCCATTGAAACTGCCATTCCCCAGTGACCAAGGCTGCAGAAACTTGGAGCACAAACTGTATTCATGTGTCCTATTCACATTAGCCCTGTGGCTGCCCTCCATGCCCTACCTCTCACATACATGCATTGCACAGATATTCTAGTCCACAGATGCAGGCTTTACATGGAAAGCACTTCCTTGGAGCAAATGAGCAGAATCAGTGAGAAGAAGGCTTAGAGGCACCAGGTTCACAGGAAACTATACCTCAAAACTAAATGCCAGAGGATGGAAGATGCAATGGGACAGCAAAGTAAAATTGAAAGCAGAACACCAAATCTTTAAACATTCAGAATAGCAATACTGCATGGTAGAAAAACACAAAGGGAGTGTCAGATTCAAGCGGCACGGCGGGTTTAGAAACAATCAGTTTTGAGATAATAAGTTAGGAGACAGGTAACACTAAGAAAAAAAACAGGAAGAAGCAACCAAAAAAAATCCATTGCAGGAGGTGTGACTAGCCCTTGGTATGCTGCAGATCTTCAGTTCCCAAGACAGGGTGCCAACAGAAGGCACATTCAATGAAAGTGCCAGGAGGCTGACAGCAGAGCCCAGCAGAGAAATGAACTCCTGGCAACAGGGCTAAAGACAAGAACTTTTCTGTGTGAGTAAAGGAGGCAAACTGAGGTCACGCTGAGTCTAGAGCCCCAAGGTGACACACACATGGATTTTTCAAGGGATTAATGGGTCTTTTATTTCCTTTCCAAACTGTTACACTGGCAGCAGCCACCTACCCAGTTGCATCTATGCTGAGAAACCTAAAGGAATTGGGCAATAACGTACAGTCATTTCAAAGGATTTAGGTCAGGTCTCGTCAGGTTTTTCTATGCTAGTAGCAGGAAAAGAATCTTAAATCCTGTCCTGTTTGACTGAGCAGGTAAATATCAAGTTTGTTTTTTTGTTCTCATATTGGAGCTGGTGTGTTTCATGTTTTCCCATAGTTTACTCATTCACATCACACACAGCTTGGGTTACAGGATTCAGTTTCCTGCCTATTAAAATGCAGCCTTTCTAGGGTGGAAATTGCAAGGAAAGACCTTTGCACAGCAACACTGATCAAAAGTTTGCAAGACAAAGTGTAAAAGTTACCTGGATAGGCATTATCCAAGCCAGTGCTGCATAAAAGATGTGAGTACAAGCCATCAAGATACTCAATTTACTTTTTACCTCAGCAGCACCACCCACATGAGCTCATTACCAGACGTCACACTCTGGTCTGGCGTTGCTGTAATTTCGGATAACAGACATCATCTTTATATGCGCCATCATTGAGGGCGCTCACAAGGCATGTGCGGGACAACCAGGGGATCAGGCCCAGCCAGCACGGGTTCATGAGAGACAGGTCCTGCTTGACCAACCTGATCTCCTTCTATGACCAGGTGACCCGCCTAGTGGATGAGGGAAAGGCTGTGGATGTGGTCTACCTGGACTTCAGTAAGGCCTTTGACACCGTCTCCCACAGCATTCTCCTAGAGAAGCTGGCGGCTCACGGCTTAGACAGGTGTACTCTGCGCTGGGTCAAAAACTGGCTGGACGGCCGGGCCCAGAGAGTTGTGGTAAATGGAGTTCAATCCAGTTGGCGGCCGGTCACGAGCGGTGTTCCCCAGGGCTCAGTATTGGGGCCAGTTCTGTTTAATATCTTTATCAATGATCTGGATGAGGGGATCGAGTGCACCCTCCCCACCCAGCCGCTCGCTCACTCCCCCCACCTGGTGGGATGGGGGAGAGAATTGGAAGAGCACAAGTGAGAAAAACTCATGGGTTGAGATAAAAACAGTTTAATAATTGAAATAAAATAATAATAATAATAATAAAATAA
>NW_008824543.1:939726-942419 GCF_000699105.1 Pygoscelis adeliae
ACGTGAGGAAAAATTTCTTTACTGAAAGAGTGGTTAAACATTGGACCAGGCTGCCCAGGGAAGTGGTTGAGTCACCATCCCTGGAAGTATTTAAAAGACGTGTAGATGAGGCGCTTAGGGACATGGTTTAGTGGGCATGGTGGTGTTGGGTTGACGGTTGGACTCGATGATCTTAGAGGTCTTTTCCAACCTTAATGATTCTATGATCATCCAATAATGCTTCCCTCCCGCTCTTACACTGCCAGTGTTTCCTTCCCATGTTTCCAAGTAGAATGAAAATACCATGAACAGATGAGAGCACATCACAGCAGAAATTCCCAGGATTGCCCAAGGAGTTAGCAGCCCTGGGGAGGCTGTGCTGAGAAGCAGTACATCCCCCACAGTCCCAGGCATTGCCCATGAGAAAGGCTGAGACATTTTGCCTCAGGCCAGGTTAGGTACGATGAATAGATAGATAGGGTTGGAAGGGAATCAGCAAGGTTCCTAGTTCAGTTATCCACATTTGGGCGTAAAATCCCAGGGTGAGTTTGAATCACCATAGGGAATTTTAGCAAAGTACTGACTGGGTTTGGAAATATGCTTTCCCCTTTCATTTCCAGTATGCCCACCTGTAAGCTGACAGTGTGTGAGTCTGTGTTTTTTATCCAGAGGAAATGAGATTGCATCTTATGCCCGCTAAACATTGCTCACAACCTCCCAGGAAATTTGGCTGCATGAAGAATCATCCAATATCTCGGAATAGCCTCTGGGCCAGGGTCACTTCTTTAATCTCAGCTGTTCTAAATACTATTTCCATGAGACAGATTGTTCCTTTTTTGCACCTATTACCTGGAAGTGTTTGCTTGGCAGCCTTTGCTGGTCTTATAGAAATAAACTGTATTTTTAGACTTCTGGTTCGTTTTGTTACCAGAGACACTCAGGAAATGCAGAAGAATGATGTTAAATTACAGGATTTTTAGGTAGATCACATTACAACTCCCAAGGATGGATGGCCACCAAAGCCTCCAGAGAGTTGTTCTGACAGCAAATTATCCTGTTAAGATTTTGCAATTTATTGTAAACCTACATTTGACTGCCCTCAGCTATCTGTTTACATTTATTTTAGCAGGTTGACGATTGCTTTATTATCAAATTTGTATTATTTATGTAGGGTGCTTGAGATTCTGATCAAATCTTCCTTAAATTCGTAAAGCTGCCCTGAAAGTTATCCCTGCAGGTAAAGTTTTCCAAGGTGTTCAATGTTTTACTGGCTCTTCACTCACAAATTTTCGACATGCCTTTGGAGGTACCATCAGTAGGACTCAGCACCAACTGCACTGAGATACGGGCTTGCCACTATTATGGCAGAGGTAATGCAACCTCCCCTATCCTGTGCAGCACTCCCACCTGTATTCAGCATTACATCAGCCCTTCCCAGTTTCCACCTCCATGTTTTTAATACTGCTGTCTCAACCAGACTCCCCTTTTGACAAATCATAAAAGAGGAATGGAGAAGCTTCAAGGAAGGGCAAGAACAGTTAACATGCAAAAGACATTCATGAGGATACAGATCAAATAAAATTTAGTGGAAGGAGGAGCTAAATTAGAACTGACATTAACAGATGTTTATGAAAAATAAATGGAAAAAACACTGTAAAGGTTTACTGTGTCTCACACTATATCAACAACAGGCACACCAATGAAATTAAAGGACATCAACCAATAGAAGGGATGATAGGAAATCTTGTTTCCCAGAACACATATTTAATTTGTGACGCATTTGCCATGAATTACTGAGGTCAAATAAGCAGGACTCTAAAAAAGATTCAGCTGTTCCTATCAGTAAGAGTATCCAGATACTTTTAATGTGAATAAAATGCAGGAGAAACAATAACCTTCAAGAAATCCGTAAGTGCTGAAAAACCCAATTTCTATCAAGAAATGCGTATTATCCTCTGAAAGCACCTGACACAAGTAGGACCTTTTGTTGGAAGCAAGAAAGTGAATTTGATGCTGCATTTATATGGGTGATCTGTATGTCCCTACACATCTAACTTGGGATATTCTGTCAACCCCACAAAAGTATCCATTTTTCCTCAAAAGTGCAGGTTTTCAAGTTTATGTTTGCTTACCCTTCATAAGGCCAATCTGTTAGCTAAAAGATAATAAAGTGGAAACTCTTTTTTTCTCCTACATTATTCTTTCAAAGCCTTTTTTAATATAATCCTTTCCACATTGCTGGCCACACCATTAATGTATCTTTTTGTTTTCAAAGTGTTTTTAGTATAATCTAGAAAAGTCCACAAAAAGCTTCAGCACCGATACAGCCGCTTTTGAGTGAATTGTCCTGAGTAACGTCAGGAGGGCGCTGGCGGTACGCACAGAATTGGGCTTGTACCTTGCTAAACCGACGATAAGCCAAAGACAGTGTGTGCTCATTTCTTACTGCTGAAGGAGCCAGGTGCCCACGAGGGCCATCGCTGGGTGGCTGGGCCTGTCCCATCACAGAGCAGGGCCGGCTTGCCAGTGGTGGCCGTGTTCAGCTCAGCAGGGAGCTTGGGGTCATGGCGCTCAGCCACCGTCCCGCGGGCCTGAGTGAGGGGAACCAGCGTCAGCCGCAGCCCGGCATGGTCAGGCAGGGCCACGGCGACGAGAAGTGACACTAAAACACAGAAATTCATCTTCACAAAGCTCTGCTAGCCCAGGCTGGGGAA
>NW_008824543.1:942510-962315 GCF_000699105.1 Pygoscelis adeliae
CGAAGTCGACCTTCCCCGGCGTGAGTTGGAGTGCCGTAACGGAGTCATGGCTGGAGCTAGCCCGAAAGGAGGGTTTCTAGCACCTAGGAAACTCCAAACATCTTGAAGGAAGCAGCACTCGCTCAGAAAATGTTTTTCTAGGCTTACAGAGCCATTTTGGGGAGCACTGGTTGTCCATAAGGTGTGAGCTGGGGCATCCGTGTTGACCCCCTCTGGGCTGTGACCCTCCCTGTCAGCACACTTCAGAGGTCCTGAACTGTGGGGAAGCTCCACCAGGTACATGGGAAGCGAGTGCACGATGCCGAGGCAGACAAAATCATCCCGTATGATGGTGGCTTTGGTCAATTATAAACAAACCCCAGACTCTTGGGTGGAGAAACATGTTCTCGTGACTTCATCTGAGGAATCCCCGCTTGCTCATCCGAGATTGCATCTCGCTCCCGTGACTCACTGTACTGCTGTAAACAGCTGCCCCGAGAAGGCTGTGAAATGGCCGTCTTGGACAACATGGTCCCTGGGAGATGAATTTTTCAAACAGATTACTCAGGAAGATCAATAGTATAGTCAAACATCACAAAACTATAGAGTGCATGGGATTTTCTTGAAGAAAATGTGGAGTGGAGGGTGTTCTGGGTCTCTCTTTAAAAAAAGGATGGGAAAAAAAAAAGAAGGGGGAGGGGGGGAGACCAGAGAGAAAACAATGTAAAGAGGCTTTAATATTTTACTGAATAGGAAGGAAAATTTCAACCCCTTCTTTCACCGACTCACTATTCACCCTAATCACATTACTGCACTTAATTAACTTTACTGTTGCCTGCTGACCTGAGCCCTGTAGCTACCTGGCAGTCCCGAGGGACAGGTGCGATCTATCATTCCCAATCCTGTCTGCAAAGCAAAGGACAGTATATTCTGCCTCTTTAAAAGGAACTGCACAGATGCCCTCCACCATTTTCTGCACCATTAAAATTCCTGTGCAACAGTTACAACACAGCTATATGGGCTTGACCTATTGTGGAAAAATTACTGTTGATTGCAATGAATTTACAATCCAGCTCCCTCTAAGTACGGATTGATTCCTCTGTTTCTATTTTCCGCTTTTGCTTCCCAAGAGTAAATTTTCCTGTTTCAAAATATTACAGAGTATCCTCCAGGCTTTTCATGGTTACTAGTATTTTACATCATCCTTTAATCTTCGGTAAATCACTTTGTAACATCTTTTCTAAAATGCCCTCTTCCAGTTCCTCTCTGCTTTCCCAGGGATCCCGCTGCTATTGTGAGAACAAATTTAATTTGCATTGATCTCTGTTCCCAAACGAAGCTGAGTACAATCAGGTCCACTGTTCTATTGAGTTCATTAGTACTTCATTGGAATGGACATCACCTCACTTCATGTATTTATGCTATATAAAACAACATATATTAACACATACGCTGTCTGTGGCCCAAGCCCACAGAGTGCTTTCAGAGCTGAAAGACTAACAGGCAAAGTCTGAGGGCATAAATCCAGAAATTAGACTTGGAAAGTGCCTCCTCAGCTGTCACATAACCTGTAGCCTTAACTCTGGAGAAACCTGAGTTTTTAACACTGAAGTCTATAATGTTGGACTACAGTACTGAAGTGTGTAACGCTGTACAAGGCATCTACTCTTTCTTCAAGTTAGCAGATTCTGACAGTCTTGTTCACTGATGACTGAGCAAATCACTTAAGGCCAAAGTTGTGCAAATCCTCAACTCCACCCTGTTGGGATCTTTTGAATATCTGTCCGTTAAGGGTGAATTGCCTTGTGCTAAGAACTGGAAGTCCTGCCTCCATGTCTGCACATCTCCCCACACCACCAGGAGCAATGATAATGAGACAGCCATGAAACACCACCATTTTGGAAACGCCTTCCATCGCTCATTCAGAGAGGAAAGTACATAAATTAATGCTTTCAGCCTGGCAGAAGCAGGACACAGGAACTGAGATAGCCATCAAACTGTGGTCTGCAAGCCACTGATGCTCCATGGAGGGAAGGACGGGGATCAGAGAGTCATATTAAACAGCCAAACCTATGACATTTTCAGCTGCAAAGCTGTGTTACAATTAAAAGGCAAAGAAGAAGATGCAATTAGAGGGTCTGTCAGTAGGAAGCACGAACAACAGTAGAACAAAAAATTTGACTGGGCTTGGTCAACATTTATTAAAAGCTGATTTTGAAAGGGAAAGTGTCAATACTGCACAGATGAATGGGGATGGCACAATGGCATTATAATTACCAGAAGAGTAGTGAGACAAAGGCCATCACAAACCTCCTTCAAAGAGAAAGAGATCTATTGAGCTAAAGAATTCTTCTATGCAAAATATTAGAAGTGACACATCAACTGGAACATTAACTCTGGAAAATATATAATAAGTGGCCCATCTTGTAATTGACCTCCTAGATAGATTAGATGGGCTAAAATGATTTTCCCCTTCTCCAGCTTCTGAGATGCTCTAATTCAAGGATAAACACATACAGATGGAAGAAAAACATGTTGATATGTCAGCACAGAGCTTCTTCCAAATGAACAAAAAAAAGAGAAAATAAATCTTATTTAAAGCTTCACAGAGAAATCTGTTTCCCGCTGTAACAGCTCCCTGGTGTGCAAATGGCCACACTCAGTGAATAAGCTGATCAGCAAAACATGTCAGTGAGGCAAGTGCAGCAAATCAGTAATGGCCTTGTCTTGAAGAATTAAAGCCTGACTGGAGCACTGCTGGCCTACAGCTGTCCTTAGCTCCACTGAATTGCCCTGCAGTAAAGGCCAACGGCCATAAAATTACACCAATATTGCCAGTACAGTAGCAGCATGTGCAGACTGGAGAGTAGGGACTTTCTGTGCCCTTATCCTTCTGAGCACCCTCCCAGCTGTGACCAGCTTTCTACCACAGCTCCTGCTGTTTAGGCACAGTGTGGAATAGCCAGCTGGACCAGTGGTTGGCTGCCCTACAACTACACTACTGAGTCAGTCTCCAGCTAGAAATCCTTCTAGTTCACCTTGGTGTTAAATTGCAATCATGGCATCTTCATGCAGCAATGGATTAACCAGTTCTCTTTTGGCTTGATGGCAATGTGCCCATCCACCTGCAGTCACTACACCACTGTCTTAAGCAGTCAAGTCTTCCACCCCCCTCTGTCAGGGCATTTCCGGGAGAGCAAGTCCATTGCTCTGACAATCAGCTATCTGCAGGGTCTATCTCTTTCTTCCGATGATTTGTCTGAGATGATGTGGAGTTAACAGAGTTCAGGCAGTTTTCAGTGAAAGATGTGGTCTTTACATCACACAGGCTAGGTACAAATACTCGAGAATAGTTAAACTTCCATTGCTGTCAATTTTCATCACCTGTTAATCCCCAAACCTTCCAGGTTAAACCATTCTAACACAGTTAAACAATATTACAATTACATGAGATAATCTGGCTCCTCACACCTCGTTTCCCCATACACAGTGTCCTGAGCCACCCATTCCTACCACTTGCCTCATGCCAGCACTGCTCCTATCTACCTTCTCAGAGACCTGGTTCAGGGAGTTAAATGGGCAAAAACCGGTTCACTCTCGGAGTTACTTTACTGCCCATTTAACTCCCTGAGCAAGCTCACCATGTGTGCAGGCAAGCATCAATGCAAAAGAGGGTATGTACAGAATAAGATGTAATTATATAATTTAATGTAATTAATTACAACAGCTAAATATATATTATGCTCAAGTATTAATAAAATTAATATACAGAATGATACAGAGAGGGAAGAACAGGACAATTTCACTATTTTTGGTAGTAACTAGCCTCTAGATTGACTATAAACCATGTCCTTACTTGCATGTATAGCAGGATTTGGTAATCCTGATAAATCCTGATAATGCAATGCTGCATTAATAATGAGGAAGAAAATATTCTGCTTCAAGCTACATAAAGGCCCTTTGCAAACCAGTAGCTTAAATATAATTGTGCTGGAATTACTCCACTAATTTTCCTTTGTAAGGTGACCAGCTCTGTGAACAGTGAGAAAGTACAAAACCAAATAAATCCATAGCTGGCAATTACTCCAAACACCTGTACCAACAGGCTCATTAAAAGTAATTGGAAAGCATGTAAATTACATTCTACCATTAACCTGGCTCAATTATTCAGAGTTGGTATGTCAAGCTTTTAACCAGCCACAAAGGCAGCATTGCCGGATGCTTTTTCTGAGAGAAAATGATAAAGGGGGAAAAAATCATGCTGCCATGTAACTCCACGTTGTGCCAGACCAAAAGGAACACTCATAAAGGAATAATCCAAAAAGACTTTTAAAAAGGGGGTTGCTCCTATGTTCTTTTAAAGGTCTGGTTTTATACACAAGGAATTCAGCAGTGTAACTCAATTCTCCTGTCCCTCTGAAACCAGTTCTCACCCTTTGTACAGTGTTTTAAGACCTCAGTCTTAAAACCTTGGCCAGATTCTGCTCTAGGGTTTGCAGGGGGCCCCACTGCATTGGAGGGGAGACATGCATCTAACTTTGCCTTCTGACTGGGGGGGGTTTACTCCTGCCCAGTGAGCAGTTCTTAGCTTAAAGGAAATGGATAAGTCAGGGCTGGGGACAATTCTGCCTCTGCTGGGCTTGCATCCCAAGGCCATCACTTACCCGATGACCATTGTTTGCCAGTCTGGATGGAAAGGCTTTCTGGTTTGCTACTAGCTGAGAGGAGCACACGTGGGAAAAATCCTTCAGAAAACAAGACTTGGAGGAGATGCTGGCTGCAATTTTCAAGGAACACCAAGGATACAGGCACTCCTGCTCCGTTGGGTCCAAGGGGATTTGAATTATTCAGAGTTGGTATGTCAAGCTTTTAACCAGCCACAAAGGCAGCATTGCCGGATGCTTTTTCTGAGAGAAAATGATAAAGGGGGAAAAAATCATGCTGCCATGTAACTCCACGTTGTGCCAGACCAAAAGGAACACTCATAAAGGAATAATCCAAAAAGACTTTTAAAAAGGGGGTTGCTCCTATGTTCTTTTAAAGGTCTGGTTTTATACACAAGGAATTCAGCAGTGTAACTCAATTCTCCTGTCCCTCTGAAACCAGTTCTCACCCTTTGTACAGTGTTTTAAGACCTCAGTCTTAAAACCTTGGCCAGATTCTGCTCTAGGGTTTGCAGGGGGCCCCACTGCATTGGAGGGGAGACATGCATCTAACTTTGCCTTCTGACTGGGGGGGTTTACTCCTGCCCAGTGAGCAGTTCTTAGCTTAAAGGAAATGGATAAGTCAGGGCTGGGGACAATTCTGCCTCTGCTGGGCTTGCATCCCAAGGCCATCACTTACTGAACGACCATTGTTTGCCAGTCTGGATGGAAAGGCTTTCTGGTTTGCTACTAGCTGAGAGGAGCACACGTGGGAAAAATCCTTCAGAAAACAAGACTTGGAGGAGATGCTGGCTGCAATTTTCAAGGAACACCAAGGATACAGGCACTCCTGCTCCGTTGGGTCCAAGGGGATTTGGGAACCAAATGCCTTCAGGTCTCTGAATATCCCAGGTGGGAACCAGAAGACTCCTTTCTCCCATGAGCTGACTTATCACCTTTATACATGATCTGTGTGTCTCCTTACATAACTTTTAAAAAGCCCATCCGCTTATCACCTCAGCATGTAGAGATGGAAAACTGCAATAGCAAGATGTCACAGGGAGGGTTAAGGTGCGGGGGGGAATAATATTACCTTTAATAGGACCACTGTCAGCCTTACTGCCTGCAGCACTTCTTTCACACCTCTGCTACTGGATACAGCGTTTTCTGGCTGTGGGCTCAAGGCAGATTTAATTTACCCTGGTGAATGGAACGACCTTAATTTCTGTCAGCCTCCCTGAAGTAGTTCCAGATTTATTCTGAGGCAGGGGGAGAATCTGATCCTAACTTTTTGAAAACAAATGAGTTTACTACACCCTGGGAATCTTCAAACCTGACACATCCATCAGTTTTCCTTTCTGACTCACATTTGGCAAAATGTAACTGTCAAAACTTTTTAATTCAGACCAAATTGTTTGTTATTTGTTCCAAGCCACATATTAAATGTCAGTAACAAAAGTTTCCATACAGCCTTTGTGGGCTCACACGCATAGCTACCCTATGACCTACACCAAGGAACAGCCCTGGAGCTTGGAGAAGCTTAAATCCACCAAGGCAAGGGTGTGAAAACACAGCTGGGCCCAGCGGCTTCTGCTGCTGCAGTAAATCCCACTTTGCCCCTCTGCATGTTCCTCTAGCCTTAGAGTCTTTAGAGGTGAAATCATGAGCTCTCCTCAATGCAGTTCTTTTTTCGCACTAAAAATCCCTCTGAGGCAAGGACAGTTTGGCATATTTTCCCTGTCTGCCCATCAAGCTCTTAAAAAATTAAGTTATTAATCATCTAAACATTCACCTCTGCTGCACTAAGGCTTTCTGGCCAGAAAGTCCCATAGGTTGCTATTTCAAATATGACTCTGCTGCCATTGAAGACTTTTGAATTAAAAAAAATCTGAAGTACGGACAAATGCACCTTGTGATAATTACTGCCTAGCACTATACTTTTAAAGCAGTCAGCTGAGCTTCTAGTTTATATTTCACTAACTTGCTTACTTGGTCAAAAAAAAAAACAAAACAAAACAAAAAAAACCACAAACCCCACACTCATCATGTACTTTATCTGAGGTCTACACATACAGCAAAGCATTGCTTGCAAGGAGGAAGAGAAGTTTGCAGCAAAATTGTTTTGTAACAGATGTATCAATGGAAAAAGTTAGTAACTGGGAGTGTTCTCTCTTTCCCCGTCTCGCAGTTGCTATTAGTGCTGGTCTTTAGGGTGTAGCTTTCCTCTTGGGCTTCTGTGTTTGTTTTACGTATTGCTTTCCTCTTCCTTTTGGTCAGGAGCCTTTTTATGATCAGGCAAGATAATACTGAGCAGCAGCACCAAATCTGCAGGATAAAATGAGCCTTTGCTTTAAATATCCAAGAGACAAATGGAGGTAAGTAGAAACAAATGGATTAAGCTGTTTGGGCTGGGGAATTGCTGTCAGTTCATTATTCGGAGGTTACTAACAACTAGTACCTTAGATTTGTTTTGTTTTTTTCCCCCTATTTGACTGCAATGTTAAGAATTTAACTAAAGTCCGGCATGGAAATATACTGAAGTTGTAATTGTGTTCAGGCCTTTAGGTAAGGATTACAGAGTTGGTTAGGACAGAAATCCTTTAAGCAGCATTTCCTAGGCCTTCATGGCAGACCTTAAACACATTTTCCCTCCTCCTTTTTCCCCATCTTGTAAAGCATCTCTGTATTTCTGATTCACTGTGCACACTATACCTAGTCAGAGAGTTCATCCTGCTCCTATTATCTTCCTGTATTTCATATATATTACAGAGGTTGTATTTGCTCAGCTGTATTGAATCCTATTATAAAAGCAGGGTGCAGAGGGCAGTTTCTGGATGCACAATGAATCTCTGTAACTAATAAAATATAGCACCTGCTCTGCTGGAAGTATCAATGTGAAGCCAGAGTTGGCAGGGTAAGTGATCCCACTTCATAATCCTGTAATGTTGATACAATTTGGTGGTACCGACATAAAAGAGATACTCAGAGCTAAGCTGGACTTTGAGATAAATTGAAAATGGTGTCTTTAAAGAAAAACCACTCAGTACAGGATTTGATGACATGCAGATCTTTTACTCATAGGGTGTCATATCTGGCAGTGAGGTGGATGAAAATAGTCTTGTTTATTGTGTTGTACAAAGGCAGCAAATATTTCAGTTTAGAGAAGAAAAGGGTGAAGACTCCACATGTACATCAAGAGCAGGCAACAAAATACTAAATATTCTTGACACCCTTTATTCTGTTTTCTAAATTATCTTTTAAGAGTCTTGAAATTTACTGAGATGGAGGTTTTTTCTGTACTGTTCAATGAATACTTCTAATATCCAACGTTAAGTTACATTCGTTTTGCATGCACAACTATGGTATGTTTTTGGTCTCCAGCTGCATTAGCGTGGTTTTCAGAGCCAGGTTTCCAGATTCAACTGCCAAAAAAGAAATCATTGTTATTTACTCTTTGCTGGTCATTCAATCTTATGTCTGTTTAAAAGTTTTCTAGGAAAATATTGATAGCAAACCATTGCAGGTCAGAGACCACAAAGCTGGTTCATATATGAAATAGAATGAACATTTTCCCAAAATATTTTGTATAATCTACAAACTTTTTAGATTACTTTCTTCTTCTGTTCACATAGACCAGACACTATGCTCCCTCACGTTGTGAAGTACCAGAAAGCAGCGTTGTGTTTTGGTGCATAAAGGGCATGTAACTTATGAGAGGACATTAGTTCTGCAAGGGTGTTAGAGAGAGACAACCTTGAACTGGGGACATATGAATTATCTTTCTGTTGGTCACATTACCTCTGGCTTCTCCCATTCTTCTCCTGCCTGACCTCCTCTCCTATGTAAACCCAAAGCTTCTTGGGGCAGGGACCTTCCCTGACCAGGTGTTCATACAGTGCTTGCAAGTGTCTTGCTCTTACTTACACAGCAGCATAGGACAGATAATAAATCAAATGTGCTGGCTTTATTCATCCCTTTCAATAGCAAAATGTTCACTAAAGTTGATGGAAGTTTTTACATGGCGGTACCAAACCTCAAAGTATGACTGTCAGTTCATTGATTTCATGGAAACACTGAGTTAAACTGCATTTATGTTGGCAAATCCATGCCCAGAGAGCTGAGTAACTCTGCGCAAAGCAGCAGCTATGGCTCCTTTGAACATCTGTTTTTCCAAAGTACATCCTCCCTCTTCCACCAAGGCCTCCAATATGCTTCTTGCTGCAGATGTTTGCTTTTCATACACTGCACTGAGACAGAAACAGAGGCAGTCTCACTTCTAAGCTATCAGAGTGGTAACATGGGAAGAGAAAGTCCTGTGTCAGGAGCAAACCCAGAAGACAGGCCTGGGTTATGTTTATAACAAAGAAACAGGGATGTAGGACCATTAACTTGTACAGTTATTTTCACAGACTGATTTTAAACTCACTTATACCAGTGAGTATTTCTACTGGCTTTTCAGTTTCTCTTTTTGCATAGCTTGAAATGCTGCCCACAGCCTGTGTAAAACCTGAAGGGGCAGGTTTTGGACTCATGGAAATAACCTACTGCAGTCATTAAAGCCACATCAAGGTACTCGAGGTGAAGTAGGACCAGTCACCCCTTCTCTCCTGAACTCTCAGCTAGAGCACAGACCTTGGATTTCTGCTGTGAACAATTCATACTCACAAGTCCTTCTGCTCCTCACATTTTGCCCTAAGTTATTCTAGCTGGATTTCCAAAATAAAAAGACAGAATCATGCTAATTGTAGAATCCAGAGGCTAAGAAAAATAATACGCGAAGAAGAATACACAAAACAATATCCACCTGTAAAATAAAAATGTGCTGGGATTCAGTGGAGAATAAAGAGAAAGAAACACTAGAGCAGCCAACTAGAAAAAAAACAGGCCAGCACAATACTCAATAGTCACAGGAAGACCAAAAATAAACTAAAACTACTTTGAAACCTCTCAATTGGAATACAGTGCAGAAGAGCTGACTGGTCCCAAAGAAAGCTGTCAGAATGGCATAGTGAAGTCAGTGCAGGCAAATTTGAACAGGAGATAACCTTAAAAACAGGGAAAAAAATATTCCTATAAGTGACATCCGAAATGTCAGAAAGTAAAATACTTGCAAAAGAAAAACATTGGGAATGGGCAAAAACTGAATTTGAAAATCTTCCATCCAGTTGTCTACTAATCACTGCTGGATATTTGACAGCCATTTAAATTATTTCTCAAGCTCATTTAAAAAAAAAAAAAAGGTTTGCTTTCCCATCCCCTCAATTAGAGAAAAATCATCACATGTTTTTATGTTGAGAGTTAGTCGATGAATGTCATGTCATATATCACTGCCTCTGCATCTGACAGGAATCAAAGCAGAGATTTTGAAAGGCAAGTGTCTTTGAACTGCTAATTATTCTTAACAAAGAAAGTGTTTCAGTTGTTGTTTCTTAATGAATTTTCTGCTTTTACCTAAAAGGTTTTTCTGCCACCGTATTTCTGGACAGTATGAAGCTATGTTGAAACCAACAGTAATCTATTTGTTTCTGATTATACTGTGATGTTTAAAAAAGTGGGGAAAATGTCCAGTGTTTCTTGCATATCCAAAGCTTCCGATGATTTGTTCAGAAATACTGGTAAAGGTAACCCTCTGATAGATATTTCGTTCTTTTGAATACATGTGCAGACATTAAAAAGCATCTGTGAAAGTTCTGAGCGTGAGAGTAGGATTTTAGCTCAATTTCTCTGCCCCCAGGAATTTCTCCTTTTAATTTCTTCTTCCTCAGCTCTCTCTTTGGTGCCTCATTCTGAGAGGGATTTAAAAGCTGCACTCAACCAAATCTACTCAAACAAGAGCAATTACAAAACAGGAGGATAAGTCATCGGGAGAAAAACATAACAAGTGTTAGGCCAGCAATTCGGCATTGTCTCTAATTCCACCACATTCAAGTACTTTGGATAACATTCAAAAAAAGCACCCCCCCCAAAAAAAAAAAAAAAAAAACAGAAAAAAAACCCAAACAAACAACAAACACCCAGAATTCAGTGCAACCCCTCAGAGCCTCAAATCTTTTGACTTGCATCCTTCTCTAATTTTAATGCTTAAGTGAGGCCAAAAAGTGAAACTCTAGGAGTCCTGGGTTAGGAAGCAAGTAACACATATGTGTCTACTCTGCTGGGCACAACGAGTTTTGATCTACCAGAGAAGAGCTTGTTTTGTATGGTCAACATCAGGCTATATCTTGCAAATTAGGAAGCTTCAGGCTAGGAAAATACTGGAATATGAGGCTATGAAGAAAGTTCAACTGATGTAGAGAGCTCTTGGTAAGTCAGGAATTGATCGTAAAACCTGCAGTACCTGATATGGGTAAACAAGTTTTATATTGTTACTTTCTGTCACTGGAATCATGGATTTTCCCAGTGTTAAGTGGAGCAGATTCAGAATTATTTTAAAATTTTAATATTCTCTGGTTTATATTCCATGAACTGAAGAAGGCAATACAAGCTTTGTGCTAGCTCTTCAGACTGTATAAAACAGCATAAGTTCAAGAGGATTGATTCTCATTTTCCTTAAAACTGCTTTAAAAAAACTTTACACATACAGGCTGAATAAAAATGACAGTTAGGCCTATTAACTAGTTTACAATTGCTCCTTTCCATTGCCAGTTTGTCCCCCCCATCTTCTGTGAAGTATACAGATTTGGAAAAAATGTTTAAAACATATTATAAATAGTACAATTCAGAAACAGCATAAATGGTAATGTTCAAGAGTCGATTGCTCTTCATCAGTAAATGAGAGGGCATTCAGAGACACTGCCATGCAGCAGAGCCTGGGATTAGCTCTGAATTGCCTCTTCTGTAGAAACCTCTTCCCACTGTTTTATCTCATCCATTTACAAACATTCTTCCTGTCCACCCACTTGCAGTCCCTACAAAAGTGTTTAGGAGTTCGATTAATTTGACTGGGATTAAGATGTGGATATTTAATATTTAAAAAAAAAAATCCATAATGTGCTGACAGTATGCTTACATGTTTCTGTTACTCCAGCACTGACTGGTTTGAACGCTACGAGGGTGCCAGCTTGATAGCACTGGTAGGATGCTAGGTTGCAGGAAGCAATTTGGTGCCATTCCCAATAGGTGCTGGGGAGAAGTAACCAGACCTGAAGTGGGGAAGAGGCTCGGAGGAACATGTGGCAACCTCCTAATGACTGCAGCACTGAGCCTGGGGGTGGGCCCTTTTGGGAGGCATTTTGACCCTCTCCATAAAAAAGTGTGCTCAAGGATGAAAAGTAGAAGAAAAAGAAGAGGAGGATGCACCAAACACAGAGTTCAGTCTGTTTTACCTTATGCCTTGGGTAGGCAAAGAGCTGAGTAGTCTCAATGAAATCACTAATAGGGCACTACACAAGAGCTTCTCAGTATGTGCCTGGGAAATAGCGAAACAGTGAAAGAAACGTGAAAGCAATGAAGTAACTTTCCTGTAAACTCTGAAATTATGTATGTTGGGAGAGGCTGAGGACAGTTAAAAAGAGTGCAGATGGGATGTATAAAGGGTTATGGCCATGCTTCATCACTGTACAGACTAAACAGCCCTGGTACGTTCATTAAAGCAAGCAGCCAGTGGGACAGCAACATCCTCTGCTACAAGTGTGCTGTCTGGCCTGTGGAGGTTGGAAGCAAACACTCCCATCCCTGTCACAGTGCAGCCTCTCTTGGAAAATTGTAGGCTAATCACATTCGTTACAATTAAGGTCTTAAAGGCAACCATGTTAAGTACATTAGACCAAAAATCCCATCTAGCCAAAATTCATCTATGCACATTACCAGTAACAACCTTACAGGCAAAAGTTGGCATGTATCTCCCATTTTCCAGTGCTGAGATTTGCATGTCCCCAAAGGATCAGCGTGTTTCCTTGAAGCAGTAGTAAACCACACAGTGGATGTGTTGTACATCAGATTAACCTCATAGAGAGAAGCTACTAGCTGAGGAGTTGTATTTTTCATGAAGCACATGAAAACTTTTTACCTAATGGTGTGTAATTCTGGAATCTCCATCACTGATGATTTCGGAAAGCAAGTTAGGCAAACCAGAGAGAAGTGGTGCAGGTAAAGCTGAACCTGCCGCAGGGCAGCAGGTGGACCAGGTGACCTTTAAGGGGCCTCCCAGTCTCCATTTTCTATGATTTCTCTAATTTAATGCTTCTGTTTCACTAACTAGACAGCTGGCCGTGTATTAGTTAACAAATAAGAGAAACAATGCAGGGTGGCTTAGATGAGGTCAGTTTGGAGTGTTTGCTTTCATTTTATGAGCAGTCATCTAGCTCTGGAGGAGAGCTAGCAGGCTACATGCACAGCCGGTCTTTGTCTGTGTTTTTTTCATCTGAAAAGCTGAAATTTTTCCCAGCAAAAGAAAGGTTGTGCATGCAAACACTAACCATTTTACACCTTTTTAGAAAATACCCAGTTGCCTACGTTAGTCTGTGATACCGTTTGAGTGACATGTATTCTTCCACTGTATTGGTATTGCTATCACAAGATTAACTTTTAAGTGAGGGAATGGACTTCATCTGTATGTTTGGGGGCAGAAGTTCTAAAAACTAAAATAAAAAAATGTCAGTTTCTGACCTTATCCTCCAGCTGAGCCCTGAGAACTTCGATCTCTTACGAAAGGCTGGTATCAGCCTGTTCAAGCATGACCCAGGTTAATGCAGTTAACCCTGAATTTCTGACTGTATTGTGGCCCCACCTGTTTGCAGTCTACTGACCTCACCAGTTTCAGGTGTGGGGGCCATTTGGCAATGATGCAGCACTTGTCTGTGTGTTACTGGTAGCACTGGGAACAGGAGCAAAGGCCTTGCCATGCTGGAGAGGTAATACCATTGATTCTGCTCTCACCTGCGCTGGGTGAAATCTGTCACAGCAGGTCACAGTGACTTCAGTGGGAGGGGAATGGCTCCTTTCAAAAGCTGTGATTCAGCAGAAGGATTAAGCCATAAAGCAGGGATTTAGTTTGGCCAAGGATAGTTGCTTTCCCTGTACTCCTGACACACGCTTAGGACCCTACTTTCCCTGCTCTGTCCCAGGGACATGCAGACAGCAGCCTGTGCACCCTTTCCTCCTCCAAAGCCTTCCTTCAAGTTGGAGCACTGCTACACACTGACTTCAGCTTGGCTACCAGCTCTGCAGACAAAATTTCAGATGAACCCAGACTGATGGTTTGGTTCTTGGGGGGGGGGGTGTTAGTATTTTCATCTATGTCTGAATTTTGTTCCACCTCAAATACAAAAGGTTTGATTTGCATTTTAGGTATTTACTTTAAAATTCTGAATCGGATGGAAATTCAAAACAAAGTTTGAACCTCTGAGTAAATTACATCTTGCAAAACTACCCCTTCAGTGCCCTGCTCTAGTGAGGGCCAAATGAATACCACAAAAACACCACAAAGTTGAGGTCCACTCTGCTACAGAAGGCTAACAATATCCTTTCAGTCTATCCTGGGGTGTAGCCATACCACAGTCAGAGGCACCAGCTTTGAACCAGGTAGTTCAGGAGGGCATCAACATCTTCCCATCATACCATAGCTTCATTTTTTACGCAACTTACCAGACTGAACTTCATGCTGCTGCAATACCTAGCCTCAAACCCACATATGTTGGCCAGCTAAACTGAAGATCCAAAATGTTTAATATTTTCCATTGTGCTAACTAAATAGCCAAACACTTTGGAGACAGATTTGCCATGGCTCCAGGCCTAGTTCTGCAAGTGCAGGTCATGCTGCATCTACTCGAGGTACTCTGAAATTACTGTGTTCCTGCACTGAGTGCATTACGTTTCCCAATTTGGTATTTCTTTTTGCAGATGCGCTATTCTTTTTGGCAGACATACAACAGGTTTCAGTTTCCCTGAATCCTGTCTATTGCACATGCATTTAATACATTCAAGAGTTTTGTTAAGAGATTGAAAGACCTGGACTTAGAGCTGTTTATCACAAAGCAAATAATCTTGAAAACGTGTGTGTATTTGAGCAAGAAGAGTCAAGTCCTCATCTGGCAAGGGAACTTTCATCTTCTCACAGCAGTCTTTCTCCAAATTTATAGTCTTCAAGAGTACATATGGGAAACTTAAGTTTTATCTGAGTCAGAAAATACCCGGATTTTAGTTCTTTCACTGCTAAGAAATATGTACAGCTGCTCCCGTTATTTCAGAGGGGTTTGTTTGTCGTTGTTTTTTTAAAACACACACACACACACCCCTGGTCACTTTTTAAAAATAAATTTTTTGAAAGGCTGTTATTTTTGGAGCTTAGGAGTCATAATGAATCAAAACCCGTTCACATTCACGTGTTGAGTCATGGGTCCCTCTCGAGTAAGTGCAGTAGTCAAATCATGGCCATGTAAGGGGATTGGCAGTAGCTTTGGAAATATCTGTCCTCTTTCCCAGTTTGCACTCATAAGCCGTACTTCCAGCTCACTTTTTTTATGAAAACAAATAAACATTTTGTCTGCAGGCATCAGATACTGTCTTAGTAACCATCCCTGTATCAGTGTGCTGCAGCATAAGATGGGAAGGGAGGCTCCGAAATGTATGTGGTCTGAGTGTGTCTTACACTGTTAAGATTCATGGTACTATTAGATCCTTTTTTCTCCTTCTCTCATCTTTTACTCAACACCGAACAAAGCCAAACAAGTGGTTCATACAGTTCCCTGTCATCCATCACATATCTGCTCTTTTATCATACCTCTGCAGCATTTTCAAAATCAACACTAATATCTTGTCAGGTATTATTAAACTGTTTTTCAATGACCTAAATCTCTTCATTTAGAGATTTCCCAAGTTGATGAGGTGGTCAGAACGAAACCGTTTCAGGCACTGATGGCTCAGCCATGCACACAGAAACACACCTGCCTTCCCTGGAGCCCTTCCCGCCAGCCCCAGTCCCTGGCTGATGCCCCTCAACTCTGCCACTGAGCTCCTGTCCACTTTGAAGAGTTCACTTTGCCTCCTGGAATGTATTTCTGACTCACCGTTTACCTCCTTTTTACCCATTCAAAGTATATGCTTGTGCCACATAACCGCATGAGCTGTACTGCCCAGGGAACCAGCTAGGGACTGCTTTGTGCTGTGCTGGGGGCATATGTGATCTTTGCAGTCTTACCACCAAGCCAGACAGACATATGCCCGGGTTTTCCTCTCCCCGTATTAATAAGGTGCACCTTATTACATGTTTTGTTAAGCCACGAGTACAACAGCAATATTAGCAGGCCCCCAGTACAACCATTGATCCTAGTCTAACGGTAAAGCAGTGCTCAGGTGGGACAGGCTTTCAGGTTTTGATGGCCTCTTGTGTTTCCAGGTCCTGGTAAGGAAAAGGTGTTGAAAAAAACATTTGAAACAATTTATAATCTACTTTTGTGGACTGGATAGGTCAGATAAACCTCTGAGCATGTTTGTCAAGGAAAACAAACTGCCATTCTGAACAGCTGGAGGTTTAGCCATCCCCAGAGCAAAGTCCATCAAACCTAAAGATGTGGCAAACTGCCAGACAGCTGCATGTGTGTCATTTTGATGGTCACACAGGAAAGCCCTCGGGGCAGGAGGGGATTAATGATAACTCTCTGAAACCCCAAGTGCCTCATTTTTGAGTTTCCCATGGCAGTATATTTCTTCTTCCATTTTCACTTTGTTCTTAAAGCTTCACTCTTCATTTAAACCCTCTAAGGAAACTCCTTGCTAGATGTACATTACCCTTTCAGGAGAAAAAGAACCTCTTTCAAAAAAATAAATACTGAAATCTATTTACTAATGCCCCTCATGTATATATCTCTCTCATCTTCTCTAAATATTAGTTCAGAAAACAGCTTTTGTTTATAGCAATTTCATTGCCATAATCCAGATAGCATGGGTTACTGCTACAGTGATGCTCTAATGCTAATTTGCAAAAATGGAAGGCAATTTGCTATCCTAACAAATTACTTTTGTCCTTGCATGAAACAGACAGCAAAGACAGTGCCCCTCGTTAATTGGGAACACTAGATAGATATCCATAATGTTCTATATGTGAAGTCTAGTGCCGGAGATGTTATTAACATTCAATTTAACTCCTACAGAATTAAAACTAAAGCTTTATACTCATTTCCAGGCAGAAACCTCCTTGGAAATAGCTTGACGTGGTGTTCTAAAAGATGTCAAAAGATCGCCTCTTCATAACGACCAGGGAGATGTGGATCCAAATAATGATATCTGGGTATTTATATGAATGATTCTTCTCAGAGCTGCCTCTCACTGCTAACTATATACAATACACATCAAGCTTATAAAATCAGAAAGACACTTCACTTACTCTGAATCTGTCCATGAAAATGGATGGAATGAGGCCTAAATCCAAGCCCAGAAGTCTAACATAAGACTTAAGAGCCACTGTGTGAAATACAAGATTTTGTGGACACTGTCCTTAACTACAGTTAAAAACATTTACGAACTCTTAGTGTACAGACCCACATGCTGATGGTGATGCACACAATACAGCAGCCAGTCTAGACACTATTTCTACATTCCCCTCCTCCTTCTCTAAAGGAGGGGTTTAGGGTTAAAACAGTGGATCTAAAAGACTTAGTTTCAATCATCAGGTCTGATACAGGTACAGGGCATGAACACTATGGTTCACATTCCTTACCTTGGGATTATTCCTATTCATTCCAGCCCTCACTGGTGTCTATGAAGATGACAAAGACTATCCCATCTCACAACAGCTTGCAAGTACATCCCAGGCCAGCCAGTCAGACTCTGCCTTACACTAGGTCACGAAGCTCAAGGTGCTTAGAGCTGTATAGATCATCCCTGACTACCAGAAGAAAGGTAAAATTTGGAAAAAGACTCCTACAGACTTTGAGAATTGAGTTTATCTTCAAACCATGGTGTGACAAGAGTACCATTCAGCCAGCCTATACAATGGTTAATCAGTGGGGACACAGGGTGCAGGATCAGGGGCATGGAGGCAGGACAACTCACAGCTCTGCCAAGGCTCGAAGGCTTGACTTTGCCTGTCACGATCTGATCAGGACGAAACAAGCTCTTCCCTGCCTGTGAACCCTAAAGCCCGGTGAGCAGCACAGCGTGCAGATCTAGGCCAAAGTGAGAAAGCAGCATCTGCCAACATATTTGCAAGAACTGTTGTATCCACAGCTGAGTTCAATACAAATATTATTGGGGGGGGACAAAAACTGATTAGCATCTAGCAACTGACTCTTGGTGGAGTCACCTTCAGACTAGTCAGGCACAGTCCTGCTTAATCTCCCTGTGTTTCTAGAGCACTGATCACCATGTATCTTTGCATCATGGCCATCCATCACACCCCCAGTTTCTCATCTAAATACTGCCAACAGCACTGTGAGTAGCCCAGTGCTGACACTCCCTCTTTCTCCCTCTGCATCTTATTATTTAAGTTGCTGCTGGCAAAGAAAAGGAAAGTGGCTGTGTCCACAGTGACATTAGCAGAACTGTCAGCTTAATCAATGCTGATACTTCCCTCCTCACCCCCGCTTCTCTGCTGCTCCTTTCTGAGGCAGCAGAAGAGCCCTATAAATTCACCACTGTGCCCAGTCATCCTGAAATACTGCTAATTTTCCAGAAACCCTTTGGTACCCTGACTGCCTCCAGCTCCACATGCTATGTCCCCCTCAGCTACCCAAGGTCCCCCAAGCAGAGCCATTGCCAGGGCTCCCAGAGCCCACACTTATCCCCTCGTCAGCAGGAGCATCGCTGGCAGCGGGCGGGCAGAGCAAGGAGCCCTTCTGCTCTCTGCAGGTTAATCATCATGGGGGAAAACAGGATTACAACAGCACTAAAGGCAGGGTGCTTTGAGAGACGTTTCTGCAACCAAAGAAACGTGTTGAAAGGTTTTCCAAAACCTTGGAACTTGTGATGTTTGTAAATAGTCCCTAATTCCTTCCATTCCAACAAAATGTGCTTTTTTCAGTTTGGAAAGGAGCAGGCAAATCTCCACTAGCAATGGAGCTCTCTTCAGCTCTCTTATCGCCACCCGGGCCATTACTGAGTGACAGTGCAATCTGTAGAGGGGAACAGAGCTGCAGATGATACTTCCTAATGCAAACTGCAGAGGATTCATCATGAGGTGATCTCCTGGACTCCAGGTGCCCCATTAAGTCAGGCAGAACTGGCAGGCAGACACACATGTGGGTACAGAGCAGCAGCTGCCACGTCTGCTTTTCATTGTCCTCAGGACTTCTGTAGGACAGGGAATAAAATCAGCCTCTCCACCTCATCTAGATCCTCACCACCTTGTCTCAACAGCATACCCTTGCCTTTTGGTAAGGGCAGCTTGTTTGGTATTTTTGTTTATGTAGAGTTTAATTTTTTTTTTTAAAGATAGTTTTCAGAAATGTGGAATTTTTTTTTCCTCTTCAGTTCACCAGGCTGACACACCAATTCATGATGTGCCTTGTTTGATATAGTACGTCAGTCAGCTGGAACTACATTTCACGTAACAAAGCACTAGTAATGTAATTGCAGAGGGAGCACCATAGCAAAGGTAGATGTTCTTGGAAAACTAGTATTCCAAAAAGTTTCAGCATCCATAATCCTCCCTCTCCATCTTGTGTCTTGCAAGTTTGGTGTGTGGGTGTTTGCACACCCTCATCTCTTTCTCACCATGCCTGTCAGCTCATTGCAGTTCTCAACCTACTGTCAAGATCACTCTCCCCTGTTGTCTGACATTCCCTAGTTTTCTGGAAGGGGAAATCTTTAGTGCAGTTGATCTGCCCCAGCGTCATGCAGCCACAGGACCTGAAGAGGCAGCGCAGGCCACTTGCTTTGCCTCCTGGTCTCTCATCCATCCAGCACATCTGAACCACAGCCAAGGTACAGCCTGTGCCAGGGACAGGAGCGCTCACATCCTGGGGCTCAGCACACTCAAACGTTGTCTTTTCTGCAATTCATCCCATCCCAACATAGATGCAGCCTCACAGTATAGATGTATTTATTGTACGGATAATAGTAGGGTTGTTACCTATAACCTTTCTCTCTTCCACTCTATCTCCATGTGCTTCTCTGACACTATCTTCTTTGCAAAATAGTCAAGGAAAATTCAAGTACCATGTTGTTGCACACAGGTTTCCCTAAGACTTTGGGGGTCAGAGAAAGAGAGGTTTGTTTCTTTCCTCCCATGACAAAATAACACCGCCG
>NW_008824543.1:962346-970893 GCF_000699105.1 Pygoscelis adeliae
CATTTCAGGAGAAGCAATTCCATCTGGTCAATATTCCCACCACCGTGCCTGTGGATAGCTGGTTGTTTAGCATCTCTAGATCGCACAGCAATACAAACCTAATCAACTCTCTTTCTCTATTTTCAAATCTCATTGAAAAGCATGCCTTGTCTCCCTTGTCAGTACTGCTTAATTTTCTCTTCCACTAAGCTATTATTTAATTCACTGGAAGTAGCTAGCACTGACAGGCAACATAGTTCATAGGACTGACCTGGAGCCACAGTCCGGAACTGTAGGACTCTGGTCCCAACAGTCCCACAAGCTTGGACAAAGCACTGTGTCCCACTTTCCCCATCTTTGACATAAGAGTAATGTTTCTGCTGCCAAGGGAGGCTGGAATGATTATACTCCAGAAATATTCAATGCTAAACACTTCTACCAGTCTATTTATCATGTTTATAGAGTCATGGCTTGCAAGAATAAGAGACTAGAGAATAGCCCTACAGTAACAGGGTTGGGCTGGAGTACAGGAGATCTGACTTCAGTTCCTGGCTCTTACAGCAGAGACCCTAGGCAAGGTTTGGGCTTCAAACCTCCACCTGTAGAATGGGAAATACAACCTTTCCCTCCCTGGAGGCTAAAATCATTCTTATTTGTGAGTTTGCAAAGATATTGGTTACTGTCAATTTTTAAGTGAATTGCTACATGTACAGTTTTAGTATGGATTCAGTTTATAAATAAAGGACAAGAAGGAGTAACTGCAGTTAGGAGAGGCTTTGCAATACTCAGTCGGTGTCTGTTTTCTTGTATTTAATGAAATCTTGCACACCAGAATTAACACAATGAGGGAAATGGCTCTCACAGCTAATTCTGATTTCACTAGTCGTTCATGACATTGAGAAAGACAGCTATTACTTGTACCCCTTTCACTGACAATAAGGAGAGCACCAGCAGACCTAATACCTACTAAAAAAATCAAACAAGATTACCTACAGTCTGGAAAACAAACTCACATGCTTTGTAGATTTTCCTGTTTGCATAGTTTCCAGACAAGCATCACTACCACAGTCCAAAGAGTTAAAGTAGTGCCATGCCTGATCATAGAATCATAGAATGGTTTGGGTGGCCACGAACGCTTCCAGGGATGGAGCATCCACAACTTCTCTAGGCAACCTGTGCCAGTGCCTCACCACCCTCATAGTGAAGAATTTCTTCCTTATATCTAATCTAAATCTACCCTCTCTCAGTTTAAAGCCATTACCCCTTGTCCTATCACATACATGTAAAAAAAAAAGTCCCTCTCCAGCTTTCTTGTAGGCTCCCTTTAGGCACTGGAAGGCTGCTATAAGGTCTCCCCAGAGCCTCCTCTTCTCTGGGCTGAACAATCCCAACTCTCTCAGCCTGTCTTCATAGGAGAGATGCTCCAGCCCTCCGATCATCTTTGTGGTCCTCCTCTGGACTCGCTCCAACAGGTCCATGTCCTTCTTATGTTGGGGGCCCCAGAGCTGAATGCAGTACTCCGGGTGGGGTCTCATGAGAGTGGAGCAGAGAGGGAGAATCACCTCCTTCGACCTACTGGTCATGCTTTTTTTGATGCAGCCCAGGATACGGTTGGCTTTCTGGGCTGCAGGCGCACGTTGCCGGGTCATGTTGAGCTTCTCATCGACCAACACCCCCAAGTCCTTCTCCTCAGGGTTGCTCTCAATCCATTCTCCGCCCAGCCTGTATTTGTGCTTGGGATTGTCCCAACTCATCTGCAGGACCTTGCACTTGGCCTAGAAAAAGTTATATGTAAAAGGCCAGGTGAAGACAATGCACACTGATGTTTCTAGTGGATTTAGTGCAACTCTTTCATCGTTGGGGAAGACCTGAGTTTTAAATAGACCAGCTCTTTACTGACTTCACATGAGTATCTTAATCTCAGCTTGATTGGCAATCTTTTGTACAGGGATCACTCTTGGAGGATGAAAGCAAAGGAAAAATTTCTTCAGAAACAAAAAGAGGTGGGCAGGAAGCCATCTGGTGGGAAAGTCTGAAAAGATAAATTAAATGGATGTTGCTTCAATGGGGACCGCTTAGCAGCCCATAGCGACCAGTGTCTAGGGTGATGTACCAATTGGGGATAGTGCTACTCAGTATAAACCCAATTAAAACTCTGACGGGGATGAAGATCTTTGGCACATTCTTAGACTATTAATTTTGGGATGGGAAGCAAGACCTGAGATTTAGGCAATTAGGTACCCAGGTCTGCAACATGTGTGCAGAGTTTGCTACCAGGGACCAGCCAGAAAGTACCAAACACATATGGGTGTGCCTCAGAAACCAGCGGCCCTCATTGCACTTTGGCTGTGACATGTTCCAGTGTCTGGGACGCCGTGACAACGCAGATCCAAAATGAGATGCACTATCCAAAATTGCAGAAAAGGAACTGACTTACAGGGAGATGACGACAGCCTGCGTACAAAGTGGAAATGTTGGGCTGTAGAGAGTATTTTTGGAGTTCCTTAAGGATTGCTCTCAGGACTGATGTGACAGTAAATTCATTAATAACATTACCACCAAAAAAAAGCCTGCTGTAAATGGAATTTGCTGATGAGAAGTTTAAAATATCCAGCATTATCAACGCAGAGGATGACGAAATCATACAGAAAGCACCAGATAATGTCAGTGATGGAAGTAAGAGAAAGAGAATGACTTTCAACAGGGAGAACAAGTTTGGCACTTCCCTTACAAGTCAATGAGAAAAGGATATGTGGATTGATGGTGTGAGTATATTAATGTAAATCTGAAATAATATGGATCCTGCTAAGTTTCTTGCTCACCAGTCCAAAAGAATAGATGATCTGATCAGATAAGTTCCAGAGTGGGCGCACATTTTCCCTAGTCTGCCTTTTGTCACCGATGTACCTATAGAAGCTTTTCTTGTTGCCCTTGACATCCCTGACCAGATTTAATTCTATCAGGGCTTTAGCTTTCCTAACCTGATCCCTGGCTGCTCAGACAATTTCTCTGTGTTCCTCACAGGCTTCCACCCTTGCTGTAGGCTTCCTTTTTGTGTTTGAGTTCATCCAGGAGCAACTTGTTCACCCATGCAGGCTTCCTGGCCTTTTTGCCTGACTTCCTCTTCGTTGGGGTGCATCGCTCCTGGGCTTGGAGGAGGTCATCCTTGAATATTAACAAGCTTTCTTGGGCCCCTCTTCCCTCCAGGGCTTTGTCCCATGGTACTCTACCAAGCAGATCTCCCACAGAAGTTTTGAAGGAGCATGCAGAAGTCCAACAGGTGTAATTAATGTCATGTGGTGTGTGCAGGTAGAGTCCGTTTCGCTGCCTCCTGTTGCCCTGCCCACCTGCTGCCCACCAGCTGCTGCTCCACGGCTGCACTGACGTGCCTGTGAAACTCCACTCCAAATGTTCTGCTTTGCTTCTTTTGGTGTTTCCTGAGGAAACGCTCAAACAGCTCATCTGCTCTTTAAGCAATTAATGGACTCCATTAAGCATCTGGTGAGCGGAGCTACTTTGCAGCAGGTCATACCCTGTGGAACGCGTACACTTCTGGCCTTATGGTCAGTAACTGACCAACCAGTGCAAATCGAATTCTGTGGAGTTACAGTGAGACACACCAGCTGGCTAGTTGCCGTTATCAATTTTCATAGGTTTTGATCTCATACGCACTCATATTAATTTATTAGCATCAGTAAAGTTACTCCCAGACCTGGCCTCTCTGCAGACCAGTGCCTAGGCCTGCACAGAATGTGCTTTTTTTGCAATTATGCAACCTCCTCTGCTGAGAATATCTTCCTGCAGCCCTCTTCATCATCCCTCTAGACCAATTTTTTAGACTTGGATTACAGAAGGGTTTTTTTTCCCCAATAGGTTAAGAATAGCTGCAGTAGCAGAGATGCTTGCTTGAGGATACCACCTAGGTGTCGGCACTGTAGGTATAGTGGTAAGGAAAACTTTGGTTAATGCAGAATGTGCTTTGGGAGAGCCAGTTGGACAAGAAGATGGGATTGAGCCATGTCTCTTCTCCCAGAAAGAGACAACCAGTCACAGAGCTCAGGTTTTTTAGACAGTGGAGCTAACCAGGGAGTGGGAATCAAAGCCTCATTCTACCAGTTTTATGCTTTTGAAAGTTGGGAACAGAGATAAATCCTTCCCTGCATTATGCTGCTCTCAAGAACGAGAAAGAGGGCTCCCAATGGTGCTGCTCAAGTAGGAGAGCAAGCAACAGTCTCCGGCCTACCTGTACATCCCTGTTCTTTCCAAAGCATTCCACCTGCACAGCCTTATTCATGAGTATTAACAATAAATTTGTTTGCTGACATGCTTTAATTGCTATGCTAGTCCTGCTATTCTGCTCAGCTCCACGTGCCATTTCCTGCTGGAACATCAGGTTTTGACTAAGGAATGAGGACTCTGTAGATCTGCACAATGTTGCTGCTCATCACATGAGAGTGAGGTGAATTGCACCTTCTCCTTCAGTAATCACACCTCAATGCTTAAGAGTGACCCCACCACCGTCAGCCTGCCCCAGGGCCCTCTGCGGCCAAAAGTCCATTGTGGAGGTGGCAAGAAGCTGCCAATAGTACCCAGGGAGATTGGCTAATGATTCAACAATGGCTGCAGGAGTGAGAAATGTTCCCTGCTTATTTGGGGTTGGTGACCAGCATATTAGGAACCAACAAGTGAAAATACAATCGCCATTATGAGCACTGACATCTAAAGGCACTACCTTTCAGCTTGCCAAACACAGGGAGAGCAGTGATGAATTAGCTTGCTAGCTTGATGGTGGCAGGGCACGGTAAAAATACTAAGTTTCCACAATACCTGTGTGGCACAAAAGCTTTTGTACAAAGCATAACCACAGCTTGTGTAACTTGAAGGTAATGGGAGATGAAGGAAAACAGGGTGAAAGAAAGCAACTGGTTATAAGGAAAGCATAAAAAGCAAGGTGTCTCTGTGGCAAGGCAGTGGCGAGAGACGTCTCACTTGTGAAAATTACGTCCATTCTCCTTTCTCTCTGGTTATGTCTCTATTGTCTGTTTGCCCATTTTATTCCAGGACTGTCTTCCAATACATACTTACACATTTGTCAAAGGTCCTGTGCAAAGGGAATATCAACATAAGCTGCACCTCCTAGACACCAGTGTAACAGCATTAGTGACACTTGCCACCAGCTGCAGAGGGAAAACCTTGAGTGAAAAGGAAAGCCAGTAGGATATGGCACAGAACTGAGGCCCTGTCTTAAGGGATGTTTCTGTCCTTAGTGTTGTTCTGTCTATGCTAGGATTAGGCCTAGCTTAAAATAAGATCAATAGAAAGGGTTGGAAAAGCATGTCTGCACACAAAAAGCTGGTCTGCTCTAACTTGTATCAGTTTACAGGGATGTTACCCATCTGTCCTATGCAGAGCCTTTCTGTCGGCTCAGCTTTTGCCATAGCCCTCACTGGAGGAGCCATGCAACTCAGGAATGGCTCAGCCCACAAGATTAGAGGATGAACCCACCATTGGCCCAAGCAGTGACAGGCAGAGGCAAGGCAAGCTCTCCACGTACTCATCAGCTTTCCCAGTAAATGGACCAAGTTTCTCTCTTCCAGTCTTATCTCTGCTGGGGGAAATGAGACAGGGAAGTAGCACGGCTCTATTTGGAGAGCAGGTGGCATACAGCCATCTCATCCCCTTCTTCAAATGTTTGAGACCTCTTCCCTTGACCAGAAACTAACTACAATCTTAAACCTCAGTCATGTGCCCCAGCCCCTTGTGAAGGGTTGGACTGAGCTGACTCTCCTCAGATCTCCTTATCCTCCCCTAATTCCAGCCCTTTGCTCAGAGCTTCCCCTCCTAAACCCCGAGTGAAAATGAACATCTCTCCAAGGCAGACACCAAAGGCAGGCTGAGCTTCACGGCTATATTAATAAGGAAATTAAGACTAATTGGAGGAAGTGTTACCTCCATATATAGCATTATACTAAACTGCTGCACTATTTCTAGCATCCATATTTTTTCATGAATGCTTAAATACCAAAGCCAGTTCAGATCCATAGCAATGACAAAAGGCTGTAGAGGACAAATTTGTTTCTTAGCTTATATAACTGCTAAAGTCAGACAGATAAGTGACTTAATTTGAACACAAAAGTAGTTTCATGAGAGGAAAATATCAGGCATAAAGAACCGTTTAATCTTTCAGAAAAAGGTGTCTAGAAAAACAGCTGGAAGAAGCAGCCAGCTGAGCTCCAGTGAGCAGCAAGGGAAGCTTCTAATGACTAACCATGTCAGCGTCGATGGCAGATTCCCCCTTCCTTGACCAAGTCAGGATCAGATGACACGCCCAACCCCCACAGAAGGTTTAACTGTATTATATCAAGATCTACAGACACACCAACAAAAAGCTTTACTTAGAAAAAGCTCTACCCTATAGTGAGAGGGATTATTCAGTGATAAGGCAGTGATCTCTTCCATGCAGAGATCCCTTCCGTGGGGCAGAGCTGTTTACAGGTTTTTTCTAGGCTAACTTGCCCCTGAAGATCCTGGGGCTGCCTTGGAGCAGTGGCAGAGGCACATGGGAGAACAGAGCAGGCAAGAGGAGCTGGGGATGCAGCAGAGGCTCTGGGGGAAGCAGGCAGGGATAGGGGTACGGGCAGGCTGGGGGTGCAGGTATTGCCAACAGGGACCCTCTTGTTTAACAAGATAAGGAGGCATATCTCTAAGTACAAACTGGCTGACCTTTCCCTTTCGCCTTCCCCAACCTGCTGTGAAGGCGAGTGATCAGAAGGATACCCCCAGAAATCAGCTCTGGTAAGTCTGTTAGGTCTCATAGAGCTGGTGGGTCTGAATATGGAAGAGAGGAACAGTCCTGAGATGCAGGAAGGTTGAGTCCATTCTGGTTTCATCCCCAAATCCTCTGTGACACTAGGAAAATAGCACTCTCTCCCTGAGCCCCAGAGTTTTGTGGGCACCCTCTGGGACCCCGACAGCACCTCTCTTTAGCCCCCTGTGCCCCCAACTGCCAGCCCCTCGGGGCAGGGACTGTTCCTGACAGCTTGCTGTCATGCTGCCATCTCCGGCCCAGGGCCTCTAGGTGCTGCTATACTACCAGCAATAGATTTCCCGGCAGGAGGAAAGGGAAAGGGATGGCGGTAACTTCCTCACGTTGCAGGAGGAAACTGCAGCAGTTCTGGATCACCAGAAAGTGCTTTTTTTTTTTTTTTTAAAGCATCTTGTTCATTTTTATGTAAACCATTACAAAGGGCAAGGCTATCTGTCCATATTTCCTGCAGGGATTGTAGCAGAGGGAATAAGCCTGAGCAGCACATTCAGCATCACATTTTGACTAAGCGACAGCTGTAGTTTAGCTTTCACGCAAAGAAAAAAGAAGAGGTTAAACTGAGCTAATGGCATTGTCATGATAGGTGTTAACCCTGTTAGGTCAAGAACAAGAACACAAGTGATTTGTCACAGAGAACAGTAATGCACATGGGGCTGATGCTTGAAGGTGAGGCTTAAAGCTTCAGGCATTAACAAATTAACATTTTACCTAACTAGACATTGATCACTATCACAAAGCATGTCATGACCACCATAAGCTTACCACAATGCTCTAATCAGTGATGGAAAATTAGAACATTTTCCAGTACCAGAAAGTGGATTAGTTGCTTCTACTCTAGGAATTTTACTCAGATGTTTAGCAAATCTGCGAGTCTCATCCTGCTGTTTCCTAAATGAGTGACAAATATTCCCTTGTTTCCCCGAGGGCAACCTCTTCACTGCCATACTATGATTTTCACCTTGCATTAAGGTAAAGTGTTGTTCCTCCTTTCCTGATGCCCCAAGGAATGCAAATTTAAGGTGTTCGTTACCCAGCTGATCCCATGCCAGCTGGGACAACTAAGGAAGGTAATTTTGTCTCACCACCAGTAGAGAGATGTATTAACAGTGTGTATCCCATGCTGTGCAGGATATAGCATGAATTCATTGTGGCCAGATGAACCCTTAACACAATCCCACAAATATGCTGCGAGCACTGAAACAGTAAATAACAGATCTGCCTGCACTTGGGTAATGAGAACTGACAAAATTCATGTTGCAACCCTGACAGCACACGTATACTTATATAAGGGGTTTATTACTATACATACTGCAGAAAGAAAGAAGCAAGAAGATTGTATATCTTATAAGTTTACCCTGGTTCAGCTGTTCATGGTGCCTCTCTGAAAGTGCCCACAGGAGACTGTATTTCCTTTGAAATATTAATCCCAGCTTAGTGAAGGGATGGTGCATGATCAGGCACAAACCTTGGAGAATGGATCTTTAATTTTTCCATCTGGGAACCCTCCTCTCAACAAATGCATTTAATGCCTATATGTGATCTCTGGTCGCTGCTGCATGCTGATGTGTGAGGATTATGTGATGTTGCTCATAGAGTGAGAAGGTCTCAGATATCCAGTGAGAGTTAGTTGGGTGGCAGAGAGCGATGGTAGGGTGCAGTGATGGGAGCAATTGGAAGGTGCTCTTCTACAGCATAGTCCGACACAAGTCATCGTAGGAAATATAGGAGGCATATACCTCAGG
>NW_008824543.1:971042-1053500 GCF_000699105.1 Pygoscelis adeliae
AACGGCACCACAGGGAGACAAACCTATGAAGGAATGGGTCCTACCCACCGTTCTGCAATGTCAAACTGTGTCCCAAATGAGAAATAGTGCTTGAGAAACAGCAGGGAGCAGAGGTACTTTACAGCCTATACCACCCACCTGGCAAAGCTGTAGACAGATTCCCTGCACCTGTTGGAGAACTGAGATCCCCTGTTTCTCACTTCTCTCTAACATGTGTGTTAATGTTTACTCCATGTCACTTATGCAGTTGTAACAAAAGCTAAACACTGAGAGCAGGTGCCTGTGTTCACTCTTGATGCATCCTGTGGTCCATGCTTGGACACTGAGAGCTGGTACTTTGCTGAACACAGTTGCTGACTGTTCCCACTACCTGCACACTACTGCCACGGCAGACTGAGCCTTCAATTTTGAGCAGTTCCCACACAAAAGTGCATTTTACAGCAATTTCCCTCCGGTCTATTTCATAGCCATGCTGTTAACCTGCCTTTGCCAGCCCCCTTCATTCCTATGCTGTTTCATACAGCCCAGGGCAAACTTCCCATTTGTGTGAATACACAGCCTCCAGGCAAAACCGTCAGCAAAGTGCAGCTTCCTGAGTGCTAAGCAGGGAAAGGCATCTAGGGAATCCAGTCCTGATGCCAGAGGTCTTAATGCCTGCAGAGACATAAGCCCCCCACAATATCCTGCTGTCCCTAGACGGGCATTGCTGCAGCGACTGACCCAGCTGCCATCACTGCCCAGACACAAGGCAGGTCCTGATGAATAGATGGACAGACTTTCAAAAGATTATGTTGTGTAGAATCAATTTTGACTTCTTATCTACTAGCCAAATTCTCACACTTTCCCCTGTGTGCACATGCACACACCACAGCTTCCTTGCATTGGGAATTGAAACATTATTTCAAATTTTTATGGTATTTGTTGATATTGCATTTGGGTTTTGAGTGAAGAGGAGAAAAGGCCATTTATGCTTTTCAATACTGGAGTATGCATGTGTCTCTGTGCATGTTCTGCATCTAAAGCAGCGTTACTTATATCTGGTATTTTTTTTGCTAGAAAAGAATGGGTACCAAACCCTGCCTTCTTCAGCACTACAGGCATCGTCTCTTGCCCTGTCTTGCAGTACCTCCCATAATTAGGTTTTATGTTAGAGCTCAGAGTCCATTTCCTGTGTCAGACAATGCCTCAGCAAATTTTGGCTAAAGATTGAGGATTGGTATCTGCGGGAATCGAGCCAGAATTGATAGCAGAAACACAGATTTTATTTTTCACTGAATTATATCTTAACAAATATCAGCAGGTGTGATAATTACTTGCTGGATGAAATATACTTTTTAAATCATATCATTTGTTCCAAAACACTGTTTCTGGTATTTTCTCCATGGGTTGATTTATTAATGACACCTTGCAAGCTGAGAAACTAGGGCTTTTCCCTTCCAGCCTTTAACATGGATGAAGTGCTGTGTTTGGGATCACTAACTCAGACTCGCTGTAAGCTTCCCTAAAATACAGAGATAATTATCTGCTTGTATTGCAGCAGATGCTCTTGCAAGACCTCCTATAACTCTGTGTTACTTGTGGCCAAAGATTGCCATGAGCTACATCATGCTATCAGAGGTAACGGCTGTTGAGCAAGCCAAGGCTGTCTTCCTCCAAGTGTCAGTGGCATCCCACCGCCTTACACTGATGGCTGAGAACTGACATTGCGAGAGTCCAGCAAAGCAGAACCTGCTCATAGCTGAATGCAGCTTCACTGTAGCCAGAAAACACTTCCAGTTAGAACAGTCACTGCTAGAAATGGATTCAGGTCAGCTTTTGCAATGCTTTCTCTCAGGCAGGATGTTCAGTGAGTTGTCCTAGGCTCCGAGTGCACTTTCTGGGCCCAGTGTGGACAGGCTGTTTCCTTAATCAAGAGTCCCCTCATGTCAGACACGTCACAGCTGTCTTTCTGGCCCCTTTCTTCTCTGCATTCTCATCTTGGCTTTACTTTCTATTTAGTTGATCCTTAAAATCCTTCTCAACATAAAAATCTAACAGTTGCCACCATGACAGGGTGATGTCTATGTTCATCTTAGTCAGAGGCAGCTGCATCCTGCTTTTCTTTTTTTTTTTTCCCCCTCCCCTCTCTCTTTCTCTCCTTCTTTCCCCTGTCTACAACTGACTATGTAGCCTCACACAACATACAGGTTCAGTTCAGGAGAACTAGGGGAAAAAGATCAAATACACAGAAGTCATTATTACTGTAGGTGAGACATATATTAATAAGATAAACTTCTCATTTTCTGAGAACAGAGATTATATTTAGCACTGGGAGGAACCTTCACTGTGGATGTGTAGGAGACTGAGGTATCCACTACAGATATTTTAGGCTGTCAGAAGCTGTTCAGGATGCAGCATTAAGTGTACTCATTGGCCCAGTCTACCAATACTGGCCTAAAACAGACACTGTGCCACCTCTAAGTCACAGACGTTTTCTGTCAAATGCTTGAGATTCAAACATACATAATATTGGGGCTGATTATGCTTCAGCATATTTTCTAATAAATTATTTCTTAGAAATAAAGCATTAAACAAATGGAAATTATAACGAAACAAGACAACAGCAATAATACCATTGTATGTATTTGGAGTAATGATGAGGTTAGATCAGATAATGAAGGTGTAAAATGGATAAACATTGGCACCTCCAATACCCGTAATAAATTCTAGGACATTGAAAAGAATGCATGATATCAACAAATAACAGTTCATAACAGTAATGACAACAGCCTCATAGAAAAAACAATATTTAGAGTGCTAGTCATTGAAGGAAAGTATTCTAAAATGCAGAAACCACCACAGGACCATATAAAATGGATATATCCCACATGCAAAATAATCAGAGCAATTCTCCTGCTTGTCCTCCGTTTCTTGGCTTACACTGTATCTCACAAAGCACCTTTTGCTCTTTCAGTTTCATCCTCATATGTGCAATGGGGGTGACTACTGCTAATGATGAGTGGCTTTAATTCCCATGGCTTTAGCATTAGCAAATACCGTGCAGATTCTTCTACCTGACAGGCAGGAAACTTTGTTATAACAAAACATTTTATGCTGCTTATAAAAGTCACCATGTTTATAATGAGGTCACGGGAAACGATCTGAAGCACTGTCTATGGGGACGGCATTGCTGCTGGTTTGCCCGGGGCCACTTTGCCCTCTCTCACCCAACATATATGTCCTGCGATGGAAGCAGCAGAGGTGAGAGCAGGCAGCAAGTTAGATGTGACCGTGGTGATAGGGCAGAAAGCTGCAGCATGGGCTCTTCAGGGTGGCAGCCTCGCAGGGGAGGGCTTTGATAGCTGCACCCATCTCTACTGCTGCGCTGCTCAGATCACACTTCAAGTCCACTGAAGAGAAAGGGATAGATATATCTTTCTTAACAACCTATCTTCACTTCAGAGTTCACTCTTAGGCCAAAATTAAAACCAACAAATCTGTTGAGGTCCAACAGCCCCAAATTTAGCAATATATTGTAATAAGCCATAACAGCTCTGCAGAGTCCTTTTGGATGTCACTGGGGATAAAGAGCAAAGGAGTGAAACCAGGTATCTGCCAGCATTGGCAGACTAATAACAATGTCTCACAGAAGGTAGGACTGCGACTTATCCTTCTCCTTCAGAGTTTCCTCATCATTTTGCAGCTAGGGAAGCAGCGCACAGTAACGGTGTTTGTAAAAGAGATTCCTTTAATCATAAGATCATCCTCCAGTAACAGCTGCCCCTGTAAGAGGCATTTGTACTGCAGCCCAGCTTAATACCATGAAACCTGACCGAGCCACAGAGATGTTTCATCAGCCCCGCTCCTCCTCAAAGAGCAGTCAAAATATAGTCTGCTGTCACATTGAGCTTAGCTTTGCAGCAGATGTGGTATGTTTGCAAGCGATAGGAATTCCTGTCATATATTGAAATTAATTTCTCAGACAAAAACCTGCTTTATTGGGAACGAAAATGAACAGTAGACACATCAACATAAGCACAAGTGTGTGGCCAGCAGGACAGCAATAGCATTTGTAATAAAGCAGCCTTTCCCACTATTCCCTTCCCCCCATATAATTTAGCTATAGTGCCATTTTTCCAAGACAACTAAGTGCACATAGTTTTCTCTTTCCAGTTGACTGCTGCAGAGTGGCTATGCTTGAGAAAATTAGTTTTTATCATTTTAATCATCTAATCTTCATAAACCTTTTAACGCAAAAACAAAAACTACTTAATGCACAGCAAGATAATTAATATTGAAAATAGACTCTGCAGGGAAACTGTAATACCTGCTGCCTTGCATTAGACTCCCAGATTAATGAATTAGCTAGGAGCTTTAAGTAACTTGTAAGAACAATATAAACAGTACCAACACAAACACCACTTCCATTTCTTTAGATGAATCACATCAAGAAGCTACTTAATATGTTGATAGCCCAGCTTAAGAATAACTTCACCAGTGTCCCTGCTGAAATCTTAGTGACTCTTAAAAAAAAAAAAAAGCTTTCATTTTCAAAAATATCACTTTAGAGTTGACAGCAAAAAACGTAATGGTTTACCTGGCCTGGAAAAGGAGAATTTGCCTTTTCCCCTTACGCCACCAAGCCACAACTGAGTGACAGAGGTTTTTGCAGCTGGAACTTGTTAGGAGCAACCTTGCAATGGGTCAGACTAGCTTAACTATGCTCCCCACCCCCAGGACAAAAGCTTTTCAGCTGGACCAGGTGCGCAAGATGAGGCTTTCTGCTGCCCTAAGGGGACAGGGAAGCTAGATATTCCCTTTCCTGGCAAACAGCAAATTCATTTTTTTTTAAAAAAAGAGTGTGGGGAGAGATAGCAACTAATCCTTTCTGCTAAATGAATCTACCCCTAAGCAATGTCACATAACTCATTAATGCTGAGAACTAGGCGCTGCCAGCAGAGACTGAAAGGACCCCTAAATGCCAAAAATAATGTGTGCACTTATAGAACACCTAACATCTTCAAAGTACTATACAAATATTAACTAATTATTTAAGGAACTAATTACTGACAGAAAGATGTTTATTGCTTTTTCTGAGCACATGCATTGGTTGTATGCCAGGGATCCTTTGAAGGACCCTGTTGAACTTGCTGGGGCTGCTGCTTGCTTTGGGGAGTTAATGGCTGGGGTTTTGGGGTGGGAGCCTACCTTCATCTTGCCTGGCTCATGGGAGGATGCTCAACTTAGGCGGACCCAATGACAGCGGTCCCTGTCCTGACCCAGACCCTGCACCCATAATTCACCAGAAGCCATTTCCAGATTTGACCCCTCCAAACTCTATGCCAGCCAGGTATGCACAAATCTGCATGACTAATAAGTGTACATGAAAAGTTTGTTATCTGCTACAGCTACAGTCACTTCATAATGGACTGCTCAAAAATGTGAGGTTAAAAAACCTGTACTGAAATAGGAAACTGTGGGAAGGAAATCAAACAAGAATACAGATTCATTTAAAGCTCAGCAGGGAATGGATAAAGAAAGCAAAAAAAAAAATCAGAGTGAATTAATGCTGCCAAAGGATTTAAAGGGAATACGAAAGACATTTATTATATGAGTATCAGGGGGAAGACAAGCAAAAATCCTAGAGAGAAAGTATGTCCATTAATTAGTAAACTAGGGTGGGTATGAAACTAATGATGACTAGAATCTATCTTTAATGAGACAGATAAAAGAAATGTGAACTATTGAGAAATGAGGAAAAGCCAATAAAATATCTTTTCTTAGTAACATGTGAGAAAATATTTGAGTGAAAATGAGCCTATACGTAAATCAGCTGATACAGCTGAGCCTAGGATATTAGGCAAAGTGGTGAAAATGCCATACTGCATGTGATTATTTCTCCTAATTTGTGAACAGAAGACTAAGAAGTGACTAAAGAAAAGTGTATACAGACACTTAAAAGGAGAAATAAATGATCTCAAAACACTGCTTTCTGCAAATCTACCTTTTACCCTTTCTAAAATAAAGAAATCAGCATTGCTTTGGATTGTGGTGCAGGTGAGGAATACGAAGGCAACCAGCACAACCTGGCCTATCAAAAAGTCCCTGCAGTGGTCCCTGCGTGGCTGCAGTCCCTCGTGGCAAAGGCCACTGCTGCCCAGCAGCTTGTTGCTCCTAAATCTGTCATGAGATTCCAGGCAGAAGGTCCCCATCCTGGCCAAACACCATGCCACCATAGAGAGAGCCCTAGGAATGATGCCTGGCAGGGAACAGGATGCTTTGCAGATGGTGCTGAGCAAGTTGTGCCAGTAGAGGGCTTTCTGAGGTATTTTGGGTGACCTTGCCACAACACAAGAGCAGTTGCCTTCGGCAGGTGCAGGGACCACAATCCCTGGCTGCAGCCCTCCAGGGAAATTGCGCCCCAGGTCATTATGTGGGATCCCAACCATTTTTGGACAGAAATCACAGTCCTGCCTGGGCTCGTACTGATACAATAATGACAGAACTGCCAATTAGCTCAGCCCACAGTGTAGGATTAACATAATAGTGCCCCCCAAACACTCATTTTTAGAGGCGTTGATACACCCAGCTACCTTGGAGGCAATTCTGGTCGTGCCTGAGAGCTGGCCCTGGCAGCACGAAGCCTCAGACAGCATCGGTTTAGCAAGAATAAATCTCACCAGACAAACTTGATTGCTTTTTTGATAGAAAGAGAAAATTAACGGATGAAGGGAATGCTGGAGCTGTAATATATTTAGATCTGAGTAGTGCATTTGATACTGTGCCTCATGAAATCTTTCTAGAAAAATTAATTTAAATCAGCTTGGAGATGAACACTGTCTTCTTGATTGAAAACAGGCTGCAAGGCTATAAAGAGAGGTTAACAGTGAGTGGTAAAGCATGGAGTTGAAGATGAGGAGACCACAGAAGAACCACAAAGCTTACTCTTAAATAAGTTTTATTTAATATCCTCACTGTTCATCTAGAAAAGTAGGAGGAAGCAACATTTTAATAAGATATGCAGATGAGATGAAATTAGGAGGAACTAAAATCCTCCACAAAAGATGCAAAGAGATCCAGAGAAAGAAGCAGCTGGGTCAGGACGCTATAAAATGAATTCAGGGTTAGTTACAGAACAGGAGAATTTGACCAGTTTTCCTGTTCTGGAACAAAACAGATCAATCAGTTTTCATTGGTAGGAGGAAAGGAGTTTTTGGTTCATAATTTTGCATGTCTGCTTCTGCAGATGTGAATCTTGCTAACCTGAAGATCCACTTCTACCCCAGCATCCTTCCTAAATGGGAGGGTCTGAATTACACATCCAGTTGTACAATTTGGATATTTTCTAAGTTTGTGACATAAGGCAGGGTTTTGACTTCCACATGGGTGATGGTGCTTAGAGTTCAGACTGCAGTCTTCAGGACAGATGTGCACACCCAAAATTACTTGCTAAAAAAATTTCAAATTTAGCATTTTACAATCTGCCTGCTAAATATCTGAAACAGAACAGTATGTGAAATTCCATCTTCTCCCTCAAAACTTGTGTGCACAAGTTAGACCCAAGTTAGAAATGAGATATGGCAGCAAAATGGGCAGTGCAGTTTGGGGCAGCACAGGTTCAGACCACCTTTATGCTGCTTTGCTGTTTCTGCACCTGGAACACTGTGTTCAGTTCTGGGAAACTCATTAGCAAGGAGATATTGAAAAATTGTAGTGAGTTCAGAGAAGAGCAACAAAAATTATCAAGGGGATGGAGAGATTCATTTATAAAGAAAGATTAAAGGAGCTAAATCAGTACTGGAAGAACTGAATTTGTAATATACTGTCACTCAGAGAAAAATGGCTACAGAGAGACGTTACAATCTAGTGCTGAAAGGTATAAAGAGCAAAGACAGGGAAGAATCAGGTAGCACGGTAGGGTGTAAAAGAAAGTATGAGGAGTCGGAAGCAAGAAAGGGAAGCATAGACTAAGTATCCAGAAAAAATTCCTGGCAAGGGAAGCCTTATAGGTTGCAACACTTGAAGTTAGAGTGAAAAAAAAGCCAGATGATGTGCAATGGGGGATGACCGCCCAGTGCCCCCAGAAAGCCAGAAGATCACCATGCTTCTTACTGCTTTCTGTGGGAATGGCACAGACCTCTCGCTGGGGGGTTACGTAACAACAATGAATGTATGAATATGTACGAGCCTATTGTTCACTGTCAGCTGTGGTGACAGTATCATTTCCTTCATATAATTTCACATTTCCTCTAGTGAGCACTTGTTCAGAATCAAGAATTTGGAATCTGGTCTCTGGACTTTTTTTTCCTTGATTATCTGAGAGTTTTTATGCTTGGTGGTACTGTGGGACCAGATACACACAGAAGTTTCCTCCTCCATGTAAAATTTCCAATTTAATCTCTCACAGTCAGTTGTTACCACTCTACAGAAGTGCACCTTTATGTTCTTAAGTGTAGCTGCTCTGTGCCAACAGCAACAAGCTCAGGGCAGATATCCTTAATGCCTTGTCCAAACCAATACAACTATTTTGGGTGTGCACATCTGTCCTGAAGACTGCAGTCTGAACTCTAAGCACCATCACCCATGTGGAAGTCAAAACCCTGCCTTATGTCACAAACTTAGAAAATATCCAAATTGTACAACTGGATGTGTAATTCAGACCCTCCCATTTAGGAAGGATGCTGGGGTAGAAGTGGATCTTCAGGTTAGCAAGATTCACATCTGCAGAAGCAGACATGCAAAATTATGAACCAATACAAGTTATTCATCAGGATTTCAGCCTCCTAAGGATTGTGTAAGCTAACGCAACACAGCATCTTGCTTGTCTCATTTATTTTGTTTTACTTCATACACTGTATTGCTTTCACCTCTCAAATATTGATTAAGTCAAGTCAAAGCCTTGTACTAATCAGTGTAGCACAGTTTGCATTGTTATACACGTGTACCGATTATAACTGGTTTTTGTAAAGTAGTTTGTGAGCTCTCTGTTTCCAGAATTAGACAAGGTCTGCATGTTTTAGCTGAGATCAGCTCTTATGTTTTCAGTATCACCTAGGCTCTGTTCACTAGTAATTTTCTGTGCATTAGAAAATGTAGTGTGGTCCTCCCCCACTCCTAGTGATGGTTAAATAAAGCAATTCATGTAAAGTAAATCAACTTCCATGAGTGATTAAACAAAGAGAAAGATCAGATAGGTGCGTAATATCTACCTTGAATATAAGCCTATGCTATCAGAGGAAAAGTGGAAATAAATGAAATTAAGCATCTTTGGGAGTACTGTTTGCCCCCACCCAAAAGGTAGCAGCCAGGGAGAAGCTAGACACTCTTGTAGCACTGAGAACTAAATTCTTCTGTCATTTGCACCATGTGAAACTCCTAAAATGAGCAAAGCTTGTAGAGAGCTTATCTGGAGAGAGAGCGTGGACCTGCTTTCCAAACGGTGGCAACCAGTGGGGCGAATTCTGCCTACCTAGTTCCTGGCAGCTGTCAAGTGTGAATTTCTAATCTTTGCATAAAGCCGGAGATATAGTCAAATGACTTTGTATTACTGTCATTTGTATTCTGCCTCTGGACGTTTTCATTCCTCTTGCTTTGAGTAATATTTTTTCAACCTTGTCTTCTCATTAAAATTTCCTCTTCATTATAGCACATTTCAATATAATTTCCTCCTGAACTGAGCTCAGGGTACAGCCCAACTAATAAGAATTGCATGATCTGCATTATTATGCACACATAACCCATTATAATTGAATCTTATTCCACTTTAATTGCACATGTTTACAAATACTGTGTTCACTCCAACAGATTATGTATTTTAGTTGATTGTGCCATTAATGATTGAAAAGTCAGTGCCATTTTGTGTTAAACCCATTTTTGGCTTGCATAACAAGTGGCATAACATAAAACTCTTCTGGAGAGTCACAAGATACATTTCCAACTTTCTCTTGTTTATTTTTAAGTACTGAGAAGAGTTCTCCCTAAACTGAAACCATGCATCTTTAGAAATGCAACACTTCGTATCATTCAAACAATCTTCAGCCTTCCAGAGTGTGGCAGGATTTTAGTCAAATATTCATTCTTGGTTGAATTTGGAGGCCAAATTTATTTTAGCGACAGAGACCTTGTTGTTCTCAGTAATTTACAACACCCCCCCATCACCCAGGCAGGCCCAGTGCTTTTGCATTTTCAGAGAAGAGCTTTGCACCCAGAGCTCCCCCTTTTGTGAGCGTGCTTAAATTCCCCCCCCCTGCCGACTGCCTGGCAGTTTTGTTTCTGGGCAATGCGATAAGGTCAGCAGATGCAAAATTGTTTAGGAAATGGACTTCCTGAGACTTCAGATGCTGAAGAGAATTGGAAAATTTGGCAGCACACTGTGCTGTTTTGGTGCAAGGTCAGTTAGATAAGGTCAGTCAGGATGTTAAATCTAGCCACTGCCTAGTTTGTCATCAGGTTTTATAACAGGAACAAGGGAGCCTGATACACCAGAGTCTCCAGAAGAAAAAATATTAAAAACAAACCAGTATTTTCACCAAGATTTATAGAAAATGTACTTCTTTTTATGTGCCTTTTCTCAGACACATTTACCCTGTGTAGCATTAACAGAGACAGATGTGCTATATCTGGGCTCTGTTCAGCTTTTTCTTCACATATGTTTATCCTGCTGCTCTTTAGGCATCTATGCAGGGCATATTCTCACCCTAAAAGCGGTCCTTCAGACATGAGTAACACCTTGTTGAAGATGCTGACAGGACCACCAATTGCAAGAGTCTTGCAAAAAGCCCTCAAAACTAGCAATGCTTTTTGCCACCACTGCATCACAAATCCAGTGGCTTTCCCTTGAGCCTCCCCCTCTTACAGAAAGTCGGTAATTGGGAGCCGACTTCATGGCCCCAAACATGCATATTGGCTTATTAAATGTAATCATCACTGAATAAAAGACTATTATGCTAGTGAAGGAGAAAGAAAGGGTTTGTCTTAAGTGGAAGAGAGGTTTGGTAGAAATCAAAATTCAGGTGACGTGCTCAGCATCTTCAGGATGCGATTGTTTATGTCTTTGACAATAAATAATACATCACAGGCATTGACAAACAGAGCTTCACAAAAGCCTTGTGAAGTAAATCATCAGTTGTTATCCAGGACAGAGAGGGAGATGGGGCATAAAAAGGTTAAGCAACTTGACCAAGAGGATACAGCAAGCCTGTGGCAAAGTGCAGCTGCTGTGATGCCCAGGTCTATGCTGGTAACAAGCCCTTTCCCTCCCGATTTTCTTTTGGCTGTTACCAACTGCAAAGGAATGGCCACTGATAATACATTTGGATACTAAATTGTCAGGAGGATGTGAAACCAGGAGATAAATTAATGATTTTTATGTTCTGTGATGGATTTACAGAGAATCTCAGAGGCTTTAATTTGGACAGTCTGGGTTCTGCCATGCCTTTTTGGTTTCATCTATTGGATTTTTGATAACTATAAAGCTCTCCAGTGGGACCGGGGATCTGAAGTGTTTTGGGGTGGAAATAAGCAATATAGTATGATTCTGTGTTTATAACAGGAAGACTTTTGTTTTGTGCTTGTCGGGATTTGGGCAGGAACTGTGCTCTTTTTATTAATTGTTGTGCATTATGACTCACAGTAAACTTACTGCATTGTCTAAACTATTTCCTATGCATCATTAAATGTTTAGAGGTTTCATATACCTTGAAGTGTGAGATTTTGTCCACCTTTACACAGTCGTGTAAGTAAGGATGGCTTAAGTTTATATATCAGGAATTACGCCGATAATGCAGAGGTGATCTTGCAGGCATTTATGTTTACTATGATTTATGGCAGTTTGCTGTGACTTGAAAATGCCTTGGGCTGAATCAGTTTAATTTACACAGTCTGAATTCAGTAAAAGCAGAATCTCATTGCCCTAACTGCCTTGTCCCTTCTTCCTTCCTTCCTTCCTTGCACGACATCCTGCCTGCACGGCTGGTCACGTCAAGACCTCTAGTCCTATAGCTGGCTCAGTGCAAGCAGGCCACAGTCGTAGCAAGCGGTTCTGGTGAGGCTTGGTGAGAATTTTTTTGCTTCTAGGGTAGAGGACGCCAGCACACCCCTCTTTTGCAAAGTTATTCCAAGCCTGTAGTCAGGACCTAGTACTGATCAAATGCTTTGCTATCCTGTGATGAGAAGTGTGGCAGAAGTGAAAAGCATTACTATTATTGCTGTCCTTTGAAATGTAGTCCCTAGGGGAGTTGACATTTGAAGGATTCACTGCATGTGGTGAGGTCTGCTGTTAGCCTGGGAAGCCAGGATTCATGAATGTTGGCTCACAGATACTTTGTGCCATGCATTGAGGAGGTAAAGCTTTTGTTTGTGGAATACAGCTCTGCAGAGCTCTGGAAGGAGCAGTTCCTGTAGCTACAGGAGAAGAGTTGGTACAAGGTCAGAGCTTTTAGAAAGGACAAAGAGAAAACAATCCATGCATGCATGCACCTGTGTGTATTTGCATGCATGTGCACATGCAAGTAGGTTTGTGGATGTAATTAACTCCTAGGTTCCTGGATGCATTTAGAGAACAAAATATAAATTTGCAGAATACATTTTCATCTTTGTGTGAACGCAACTGCATTAACCTTAAAAGAGGAAAGAGGAGGGATTTAAAGCACTGCAATAAGGCTGTATTGAGGATTAATCCCTTGCAAAATCATTGTGCTAAATCAAATTCATTTCAGTTAAATAAGCTTATAAACTCTTCCATCACACAAACTATTATTTTTACACTCTCAGCACTGAAAAGTGGCCAAATGTATTATCATTGTTTTTAACCTGGCAAAGATATTTGCTCCTGGCCTTAGATGCTGTCTGCCAAGCTTCAGGACTGAAACAGATTTTTATGCTTGAAGCTTTGTACACACAAGCCTCTGGGAAAAAAAAAAATAAAGAAGAGTTTATCACTGACAAGTTGGCACAATCTTAACTAGTGTTGAGCAGCTGGAGAATCTGGAAAGCACATCAGACTTGGAGTCAGTGAGGAAAAGAGGAAATTCTGCAGTTACCAGAGTCTTGCCGTAAAAGCAACAAATTAAAGGGAGAGGTGACAGGCAGAGCACTTCGACAATGGGACAGTTTGCAGATGGCAAAGCACGTTGATAAGACCATTAGAAACCAGCTAGCAAAGTGATTAATGAAGTAGAATTGCCTTTTTGTTCTTGGGACTGGCAGTCAATTACATCCCAACAGGACCACCAGAGATCGGAGTGTAGAAGTCAAGCCACCACTGAAAATTTGTACTCATAGCCAGCACCTTCTCACCACCCTCCCAAACCCCTCTCCTTCCAGCAAACACTGATAATCTGAACTTCCCAGCCAGGCTGCTTCACGGGAATTTTAGTGGGGAAGGTGGGTGGAGAAGGAAAAAAGGAAGAGAAGGGGGGAATAGGATTGGTGGCATGCAGAGCTTAAAGAAAATGTTTAGGAGTACATCAAGCGGGAACCTAAACATGAGGACAGCTCAGCTCCCAGCCCCAGGAATTCCCTGAAGTCCTGGGAATGCCTGCAATGCAAACCCCATGACCAGTGTGGGAGGTCACATCTCAGCACAAATGTTTCATGTTCCTGCTATACGGGGTGCTCCTAGTTGTGGAGTGGCTTGGTGCTTTCAGCTAATACTCAGGAGTAAATGGAGGGGCTTTCAAACACCAGAAATACCCAACGATTAACTCAACAGTGGCTAAAATAAAAGAAGCATCATGCATGGAAGAATATTTGGCATACTTCCAGGTCTTAGCAAATATGAAACCCCATCAGTCTAAAGAAGCATTAGGAGTTTATGATGTGGAAATAACTGGCTGGTGTGTGACGCATTTCCAGCTTATGGCAAGCCATCTATTAGGAGAAAATGTTTTAGACGTACTGGGGCTGGACTCAACCTCACTGCTGCAGGCCAAATGCCATGAACATGAGGCGAGTGTTTCAGAAACAGAATAGCCTACCATGTGCAAAGAGGGAAGAGATCAAGAAACATTAGGCGTAATTACTTCTTAGCTATTTAGACTCAGAGGAGGTGATGGGGAAAAGTCTTCTGTAATAGCTGAGTTCGGGCAGTTTATGTCTGCTACAGTGTCATCTTTGCTGGCTTCCTTTCATTCTGAGGCATCTACCGGATGGACGGAAACCTTTTACAGTTTGACCATTTGACTTGAAGCAAGCTCTCAGAGTAAAAGGGAATCTGCCGAAATGGCAAAAGTGAGTAAACTGTTTTCAGTGCATCTATTTTAACAGCAACAAAAAAAGGCGGCTTGGTCATGTCCAGCAATCAAGGTCAGCATGACCTTGTGTTTGAGTAGCAGCACTCTATCCAATCCAATGGAGTCGGGTGATTCTGGAGAGTAGGGGATCTCAGAGCACTCCATGGACACCGCCTGGTTTTACAAATACCTTCAGCAGTAGAAAAAATATTTGCTTTACAAATGAGCAAATTGAAACACAAGGAAATAAAGTCTTGTCCAAGAAGTCAACAGCACATTCAGCAACCACAGAGACTCAACTGCCAGTCCCTCTTTTTAGCTGCATTCTCCTTGGGAGTAAGCCAGGGAAAAGTATCAGCATCCACATTCACACATATTGCTCAGTGACAAAAAATGGCAATGAATCCTTCATCGCCAGAGTAATCCCAAATGATATTCACAAGATCCATAATAATTTCCTTAATGAGCAATTTTTGAAGAGTGTTTCCTTTCTCAGGAGAAGTTCATCATTAGAAGAAAATCTTAGGTAGTTTCAGGAGGGCAAATCTCTTTCTCCCATAACCCTGGAGGTGCAGGAGCTGCCCCAAGGTGTCTGTACTCAGGATGGTGGTAGCAGACCCAACATTGCACCTCTAACTCCAAGAGCTGCTGGCATTCATACAGAGAGTACAAGAAGATGTGAGCCAAAACTCAGTCAAACTGAAAAATGGGCCTATGTCTTTTTCTTTCTTTCTTTTAAACACTCATTTTCTGTCCTCGGTGTCTTTTTAATTCTTCTATCTTCTATTTTTGTCAAAGACAAGATTTGTGCTCTTTATTTGACATAGTCTTTTCAAATCCTCTGAAAAAAAAGAGAAGCTGTAGACATATCAGTGCCAGTTACAAAGGACTACAGGAGTGATTCAGTGAAGATTTCTCTGCTGGAGAAACTCTAGTAGGTGTCACACAGCACCAAAAGGAAGGGACGTTTGGTCTGAGCTCTTTACCTCTGGGAAACTGTCTCCTGACAGTTGATTACAACAATGATTACAAATCTAGGCTTATTTCCCCATCTTTAACCCTGTGACACAAAGAAGCTTCCCAAAAGCGAGCGTTCATTCTTCTCTCCTGAAGTACCAGATACATCTCAAATGCACATAGAATCTGGACACTCACTTACACACTTTTATTTTCATTTCAGACAATACCACCCGGATACTGTGCAGTACACTCTTCATGGCCTGAACTTTTTAAAAGAAAATGTACAGGCACTTGCAGGAACAGAGCATCCCCTTTGCTTCCTGACTTGATTATTATAGTAAATTTATGGACTTTGCAAGTATCTTCATGCTCAGAAGGCAGGATCAGTTGCAGGATGAGTTGAGCAGATGGTTGTTCAGATAAGAACAACTCCTTGACTGGCATCCTTGCTGCTTCAGTCACTCCTAAGAAAATGTGTCAAGAGGTACTTTCATGGGTAACATGACATCTCAGCCATGCTGTTCCTCAGCTAGCCTTTCTTACATGAGCTAAGGAGACACCTACTTTATGCTAGTAGAAGAACATTTCACTGTGCTCCATAAGATTTCTATCATTCTGCTCTAATCCCACTACCTGCTGAGATGTGTCACTGTGGCACAGAGCTATGGCATTTTCCAGCAGACATGAGCAAGCCCGGTCAAAGTGCCAAGCCAGCCTCAAGACATGTAGTGCACCAGCACTGCTCTGACCTACCACTCGCATCCCTGCATCTTGGTGATGTGATTAGCAGAAGGCCAGCACTGCGCTAACCACATCCATGCAGGTTTTGGTGCAGTTAGACTGGGGGTAAAACGAGCTACTAACTCTCTGCAGGAGACTGCGACTACATATCCTGAGAGCCCTGGCCTGTGAGCAATACTGCAGCAGAACAGCAGCCCTGTCTGCAGCAGCACACGCTTTGCTTGCAGATGCCACAGCCCTCTGAAGGGACACTGCTTGGTTCACTGCTGCTCCCCAAATGAAGGTGACAGAAACAGCGGCAGCTGGAGGTCACTTAGCAAGAGAGACTGAGGAGGGAAAAGGGGAAAAGAACTGCTGTTGCTGAGCTAATGTCTGCTTGCTCCACCTTCTGCTGCTGCTGTTTCCTGGGAGTTGAGGATCAGACCAGCTCTATTTTCAGGATTTAGATAAAAGTTTCCGTCACAAGGTCATGAAACTTTCAGTTGCAAGAAAGCCTGACTCTTTTTTCTGTGGGGCAGGAACAAGAGACCAGCCGCTCTGCTGTGCCTGCCAAGCTCAATGTTGCCTGGCTGGAGTGCCCAGCTCAGAGCAAGCTGATTCTTTCATCCAGAAGCCATAAAGATGCTGACACCCACAAACGTGCACACCAGGGATATTCACGCATGGACTCACAGAGCTGGCCTTCAGTAGATATTTTCTATGCTCCTGAGTGGTGCAAAGTCTCTTCTCTGAGCGCTCTTCAGCCACTGCCTCGCAGGGGGTAGGATTTCACAGAATCACTGCAAAACTAAAGATCTCCTGACAGGAGCAGAAAAAGAGGACTGGGAGGGGGTTCTGCGTCACTGAGCCCAATCTGCTGCAATCACAAGCCACCATATCATAAGATCCCTTTCATCCAGAAGTGAAGCTCTAGCTTAAAACTAGTTTGTTTTTACCTCCACCTCTTTGTCAAGGGGACTAATATAGCGCCTCATTCTTCTGATGGCTGGAAACCTTCTCAGAATTTCCAGCCTAAGTTTATCTATGACCCATTTATACCCATTTGTTCTTGGGCCAATGCTGTTCTTGAGTTTAAATAGCTCTTCTCACTCTCCAGTGTTAACCCTCCTCCCCCCCGCATTTATAGACAGCAATAACATCTCTCAAAGCCAAATAAAGGCTGCATTTGCTGCATTTCTCTGCAGCTGTTCCTATTTTAACAGACCTTTTCTGAACTCGTGTGCCAGTACTGACTACCTGGTGCTTCAGGTAGGGTCTCATCAGGCCCTGGATCAGTGATGTTCACACTGGATGCCTGATGTATCATAGGTTCACAAATTCCTTCTCCAGGGTCCCTAGGTGCATCCCAGAACAGCTAACTTCACTTTCTTCTCCTTTAACATTTCCAAAAGATGGGCCTCATTTCACAGAAGTAATGCATGCAATGATTCCCTCAGTGCCAAGCCTTGCTTTTTGTATGATTACATCCATCTTCACACTTCCATCTCTCCTGCTGCAGCCCTCAAGACCATCCCATTTTTTTAATACAGTTTTCTGGACCTCCACTATTGTGCTAATCCACTCTAATTTCATCTCAGCCACAAAAGTTAAAGTTTCTGCTTTTGTACCAGAAACATTAGAATTATAAATGCAATCAGCCTGCCCCACCAACCCTAAAGGGACAGCAGGGCAGCCACTGCACCCCAAACTTTCCCAAATACATTATATACTCTCCCTAACTCTCCAGACATTTCCTGCACAATTCCACTAATCCCCATTTTCTCCAGTTTGACTAATCTTTTCACTATATCAAATACTTTGTAGAAGTCCAGAGAGATTAGATCTACTGCACTGCTTTTGTCAAGAAAATCAATCATCTTATCAAATAAAATCATCAAATTCATCTGACACAATATACCTTTGGTAAAGCTGTATTGCATTCTTTCCTTTAAAAAGAAGTCCTTTTCCTTCATAAAGCTTTGTATAACACTGAGGTCAGACAAACCAGCCTTTAGTCACATCGATCATATTTTTCTCTTAAAATATACTAAGCAAGTATTATACAAAGGGGTGATAGGAACAGTGCCCATCTGGAGACAGATTCCCTACATATTGGTTCCAGCAAAGCCACAGCAGAATAGTGGCTAACCTCTATTACCTGCTTTTTTACTTTTTTTATGTTTGGAGTTTTCTACATTCTTTAGTTTAAAAGTGGTCTGAAATTGGGCTTTTACAGTGTCAAAGTACAGAATCAGGGGTTCAGGAATCCAACAGACCAAGATCTAGAAAAATAGTGTAAGACCTGCATTTCCATGTGATCAGTGGAAACAAAACGCTATATCCTTTCCCATGGCAATTAGGGAACCTGTTCCCTAAAACAGGCCAGAGAATTGCAAAGCGTGTAGAAGCAGATGATTAGAAATGAAAATAAAATTGAAAATATTACATGTGTTTTGCTTGGGTTTGATCCAAAGGCTTCTGCATGGTGCAGCTAACAGGCTAACAGTTCACATCCTTTTGGCTGGGGATCTAATTCTTAAGCATCTCTATAACCTTCGGTCACTCATGGAAAAGGACCTGGATTTGAGGACCTGATAGGCTCCTGTGTGCTAAATTTATGTTAGCAAGCTGTTCATAATAACATCTTTTTTCTCCCTTGTTCTCCCTTCTGCCTTCATCCTACCCACCAAGGAATTCCTTTTTCTTTGCTCAGCCAGGGTAGCTTTTTCGACTTTTCCCCCTCAAACCTTTGATGCCCCTCCTTGCTTTGGTGATGTTACCATCCCTTAGGATGGCCAGGTGTGATTGTATCCTGCCAGATAATCAACAGCGCCAGCTTTTCACAGATCTAGTCCATGAGTAAGCCCTAAAGAGATCATTAGCCCACGAGAGGTACAGTTTATCTGAGGGAGGAAGATGGGGGCAGAGGAGGGTGGAAGGCCATGAGCTGGAGTGGTTTCAGTCCCAGAAATGCTGTGCCTTGCGCAGGTCACATCACATCTTTATGCCTTGTTTTTGCTTTCTTGTGGCTGACTGTCCATTGCGATTATACGCTTTTGAGCCTGCCCCTTACTACGCCTTCATTCAACATAGCCCTTGGCTGGGGCTCTGTGTCTCATCCCCCCTCCTCATTTTTAACATCCATGCCAAGATGTAGGTGCACGAAGGCCGTTTTAATAGCTACTGAGACAGACCTCCAAGCCATACGGTACAGGACTGCAATATGGCATTTTATTAACTGTTTATACTACATACAAACATTAAAGTTGAGTTAATGAAAATTAACAAAAATGAGGGCATTTCACTTGAGCTGTTCTAGGACCATCTCAAACAGCCTTGCATGGACAATTAATCTCCTACTCTTATTATAAAAATAAAATGAGTGGTCAGCAACTGGAATTAGAAGAGAAAGTAATGAAACTGAAACATGATTATTATCAAAGACAGACTCTAATAGGATACCAAAGTCCAGTTGAAAGTTCAGACAAATTTGAACCTAGTGGCAAAGAAAACCCCACTTAATTTCCTCTGTTTCACAAAATAGTTTTATGACCCTAGTAAGGAAATTTTAGCAAATCTGATTATGCAGGGAAAAAAAGCTCTTGTCATCATTAATCCAATTCAGAAATCAGAAGCCAGCAAAGGGGGAACTCTCCTTCTCATTTATATTCCTATCAACCCACCGAAATCAGAAGGGCTTCAGGAAAGTTTAAGACTTCCTTTGTAAAACTATATTGTTTGACAGTAACTGGGCTCATACTTACATTTAGGCGGTTCTCCCATCGTACTCAAACATTATTGAGTGTTACTATTAAATGGACAAAAGATCTCTGTTACTATTAAATGGAGCAAAATCCCACTTCAGGATGCAAGTTTTTAAGAGTAAAATGCATTTGAACATCTCAAGTCAGGAATTATAGCAGACAGTAGTAATTATACAGTAGGGAATATCTCTCATATATCATACCGAATATATAAATGCAGAATCTTGATCCTCTATTTCATTAAAAATGTCTATATTAAAAATTAATGGCATGAAATTTCTTCACAGTATCTCAAATATTTCAAGGAATGTTCTAGCAGGCTACTGAAATAAAACACACGAATAACTTTGAGCAGACAGTGTCTTTTTGTTCAGAGGTTGTATAGCTCTTGACACAATGGAGCGGTCCCTGAAAGGGAACCCTGAAAGGGCCAAGAGATCCAAAATAATTAATGCACATGATTGATTTCTTTGCAAAAGAGAGGAAAGAAAAAGCAGATCTTCAGCTTTTGGACTCAGACCTGTATTCTTCATCTCGGTGTGTGGGAGAGACATCACTTGCTACCAGTCTAGTAACACTGGGTTCCTAATTGGCTCCAGATCAACAATCCTTCATGTTATCCTGCGTTCAGCAAGGCCAAATTCTGCTGGTTTCCACCAGCACAGGTAGGAGTAACTCTATCGACCGTCGGGGAGTTGCTTTTTATTTATACAGGTGGAGCTGAGAGCTGAACTGGGCCTCCATTTCTTCACCTCTTTGAAAGGCAGAATTTGAATTTCCTCTCATTTGAAAGCTTATCTCGACAAATATGCTGAAGTATTTCATTACTGACCTCATATATGAACACAGCTTCTGCCTTGGCTTCCCCCTGAGTTTTCTTATAGAGAAAAGAGGGGCAGCAGCAGTGATGCCACTGCAGGTGCTGCCAGCTGCCCACCCCGGCATCGGCACGCACCTGCGCCGCTGCCCGTGAGGGCCCAACTCTGCCTCCCACCGACAGGCAAGTTACTCTTTTTTGAAACTGCTTTTCACACAGATATTTTAAACCCTGCAGGCCATGCATGAGGCAGACACCCATCACTGATGCAGGGCATGGAGGCTCTCGTGCCCCGCAGTGTGGGGGAGGCTTCAATGTGCTCTTCACTGGGAAAGGCCATGCCAGGCTTAGGCAGGAAGCCTGGGAAAGAAAAGCCCCGTCGCAGGGAGCTTCACACTCCAGAGCCATCCCCACCATCCTCCCAAGTGCTCCTCTGCACCAGCTACACTGTACAATGCCCCATGCACACCCACGGGGAGAGAGAAAACCGTGCTTCAATCACAGGTAGCAGCTTTCACACTTGACAGGTGACACACACACACACCCCCCCGAGCTCTTCACAGCTTAAGAGACCTCCCTGCTCACACAGGCTTCCCAACCCTTTCATACCAGGCAGCAATTAAACCTGACCATAGCAGAGGTTTTGCATTGGACCAAGAGGGACAGAGATACTTCGCTTGTTTGGTGGACTTGCTCCTGTTAGCATTAGTGAGACAGCTGAGGGCCTGTTATTCTATTGCAGTTATTTACCTCCACTCTGCAGACAGTACAATATGTCTGGAGAGCCAGGCAGGTGCTCCAAGGAGTTGCCTTTCCTTTGCTGAGGGATTACGTTAGCTTGCTGCTAGCGGCTGAGCGTGACATAAGCCTGCCAGCCTGGCAGGGGTTAATGAGCCAGCTGAGTGCGCCAGCAAGAAGGGAGAAGCAGGAGCCAGTGGGCAGCAGAGCTGAAGAAGGGAGAGAGTTGTTTTAGTCCTCTGTGCAAAAATAATAGCAATTCGGGGGGCAAGGTAAATAAACATGCTGTGTGAGATAAACAGAACCCTGGGGATATTTGTTCCTGCACTACCAGATCTGTCATGCTTCCCCCAAGGGACATTGCATTTCCAAGGACTGGGGTTTTTTACTAGTTTGCTGCACCAAAAGGTATTTGAAATATAAGCATGAAAACTAAGTAAAGAAAATACATCCTTCTTGTGGTGGCTGTGGGTGGGAGGAGAGTGGATTAGAGGAGTGAGCCAAGGGTTAGAGGTACAGGGTATGTGCTTGTGTGTGTGTGTGCGTGCGTGTTTGTGTATGGGAGGCTCATCAGGGTGCTTTTATCTTTAATCACAGGCAGCTGAGGCCAAAATGTGTCCCCAGAGCCCGGTCCTGCAACATCCAGCTGGTCACACTGGAGCTAGGGCATTATTTGCGGAAGTAAAGACTTTCTGGGACTCTTTTTTCCGATTTGTTTTATTCACTCACCATTAAAACATAGCTGGTTTCTGTGGTCTAAAGCTCCAGCTGAGAGCCCCTGCAATAGAAGGGTAGGATTTGTGTACTGTTGGAGAAATCCTTGTGCAGTGCTTCTTAGTAAAGATATGGCCCCTCATCCCGGTAGGGATGAACTCCACAGGCTTGCAGTGCATCTTCTGTGCCTATCTTAAGAGTCCACAATTTAGAATCAAGGTTATTTTTAAGAGTTCTAAAATAGAGCAAGTACAGACACAAAAATTTAGAGAACCTACTCAAAACTTCTCAGAGCAGAGAAAAGGTCAGATTACAGGTGTATTTATGGACAAATTGTTCCTTTTTCTTTTTTCTGTTTTTAAAATTACCTGAAGTGGAGAAATAATGAAACATTACTTCAATAAGCATAATGAGTATGAAATAATTTCCAACAGATGTAAACAAATAGCATTAGGTAATTAAAAACGGAGATAACTCACTGGCTAAATTCCTCTGGAGTTCTCTTCACTTCAGCCTTTGATGATACATTAATATTTTTGCATATGCAAGATTGAAAAACATATCAGAGAGGATGGAAAAAAGAGATTTCTTTTATCAATGAAAAAACGTGTGTTTATGCCAAAGGAGTATCCCTGTAGCCTGTGTTAAAGGCAAAGCTTTATCATTCTACCTTTTTCCTCTTGGAAAGCATCTGCTTGGTTTCCAAATACCATTTTCTCTCCCCCTCCCCCCCCAAGTCATTTATCCATAAACACATCCTGTGTCCCCAGCTGCTATGATGATGGGGAAGAGGTGGCAGCTTTGTACAGGGGCTGTGTTTCATGGGGGGGAAATAACTTTGTACAAAACTTATATATCTTTGGAGATGTATGTTTAAGACCAAGTGTTGCCCTCAGTGGTATAAATCCCAAATAACTCTACTTCAGTAAATACAGTCAAATCCCCCTGGTCACTCCAAATTTACACAGGAAAATTGAGAAAAGATTTTGAACCTTGGTGAATTTTTGATATTCACAACCACAAATCCTCTGCCAGTAGCTTTGGTGTTAGCCACACACCCTGCAGCAGTGTGCCTCGGTGTAGGTTAAACCCCCCTGAGCACCTGCTACAGACTATACGGTGATAAAATTAAAAAGCAGCATCTTGTGAGAGGTTTCTCCTGGTCCTGCCAGCACATGTTTTCTCTCTTCGAACTCAGCCCAGGCAATGTCCACCCTGCTCCTCAGCAGCTGTGAAGCTGTCACCGAAATACTTCTTCATTCTCCATGCAGGACTGCACCACCCGCAGCAGCACACATAAGCATCCGTGGCAATCATGGACACAAGAGCCAGGGACATCAAGATAGGGGACATCAAGACAGGGCTGGGGAAAAATGGAAGAAAAATCCCCAAGTCTTTCCGGCAACCCCGTTCGCAGGCCTGGCACAACCCTGAACCTTCCCAGAGGGTGCAAACCTCCAGCTCCATGCACAGTCCTGCTAACGCACAGTGCATCCTGGCATTAGCATGGAGGCAACCGCTGCCTCCACAACCTGAAAGGAGGTGAGGGCCTGCTGCGGGTGAGCATGTTATTCTGCCTTTTCTGCACAGGCATGCCTCTGCACACCTCTGCAGCTAAAAGGCAGCTACTAATTCTCATGCCAGAGCAAGTATTGTGAGATGTGTTGCTTGTCCTCAGTTTAAGAAAACTGAGAGAGGCCTATGGAATCAGTGAAGTTGTGACAACTCTGCTGAGACCTTGATGGCTCTGACATCTTGGACACACAGGAAAAACAGCCTTTCCTTCTGGGTGCCCTTTAGTCCAAAGAAGAAAAGTAAAATGGCTGCGAGACTGTTGTGAGGACACTGCAAGGGAGGTTGGTGCATTCAGGAGCAGATGTATGTGACCAGCAACATACAGCATAAAAAACACTGCACAATATGGAGGCTACTTAGGCAGTTTTAAGCTTTTACTATTCTCAATTTAAAGTTTATCAGCAAGACAGAAACAACATAAGCTTAACAAGACTGAATTTTAGTTGTCTTCTTTCAGTTCTCAGGCAAAGCTCGTAAAGCACTATATAGAGGCAGAGGATTATTCATAGTTTACAAATGGGGAAACTGAGGCATAGTGCTACAAAATGGCCTCTCTACAGTACAGATCCTGACTCCCAGGCTATTTACCTATTTGCTTCTGTCATTGCTTCATTGGACTCTGCTGTGCCCCGGTGGGGGGAGTTTTCCTTTCCCTCCCCTTTTGCATGCTCTCTCCACAACTTGATCTTTCACACCTGGAGTGCAGAGCTTAGTGTACAGCACCAAATCATCAAAGAAACCCAAACAGGCATTTCACTGATGCAAAAGACCTTTCAAAAAGGGAGAGAACAGAAATAGAAGCATGAGCTTCATCAGAGTAGTGACTATTCCACCAAAGCAAAGCAGCAGCTGAGTGAAGAAGAAAAGGAAGAACAGATTAAAGGAGATACTTGAATCCTGAAGAAAGGGGAGCACTGCATAGTGAATTATTTGCAGGGGGGTGGAAAAAAGGTGAGGAAAAAATTATCTAGCAATATCTTGCTAAAGTTGCTGGAGAAGTAATATTAACGTAGGAATAGGGAAGTGTGGATAGAAAAAGCCATTGAGAGTTGGTGGAGAAACAGCTAGGCACTGTATGTAAAGTAGCCAATTTGTTTTTTCTGTGAAAGGTGAATAGCACAATGCATTATCCGTCACAAAGCAAGGAAATCACAGCAGTGTTGATTGGAGCAATGCTTCAGGAAATTATTGAACAAGCAAGAAACAACCTCCGATCACAGCATTCCAGGAGAGGAGTAAATTTGGAGAATTGCACACAGAGCTTAGACCAACATGGGCTGCAAATGTTCGAACAGTAATCCATTGCTTAACAAAGGGGAAAGCAGCAGGCAGCAGTTGCTGCTCAGCAGAACTGTTCAGAGCAGGAAACCATCTCTGCCCAATAGTTGCACACCAAATCAGGTTTGGAAAGCACTGGTACCGAGACCCAAACTGAGGAGGGTAAAATCACTGTAGCATGAAATCCTGTTGGAATTACTCAGCACTTGCACTAGAGACTGGCCCCAGCAACTGGGTGTGCATCCTCAGATACATATTTTACTAGCTTTTAGGCAGTAAACATTCACTGGGCCCAGCAAGCAGCATTGTGTAAGCAGCCTGTTATGTTGGATTCTGTTTTGTTGCTGTTCAAACTTACAGTCAATCTTCCATGATTTACTGAGGAGGATTGGGCGCACCAGAAATCATTTAATTTCATCATCTCTGCCAAAAGAATTCAATAGTTTACACTACCCATTACTGTGAAAGATGCTCCTTGAGTCTGGATTTCCCCTCCAGGTAATCATAAAAGGATGCCTGACCTGTATCTGAGCAGAAAACATACCGAAATCAGTGGAGTGGCCCCTGTTTGCATCACCAGAAGCAGGCTAAAGAGGGAAAAAGGTTTATTCTGATGTCTTTGCTGATAACTGTCTTAAGTATGTCCCATCTCTGCTGCTCCTCAATACCACTGAGGACTAGACATTGTTGCAATATGTGGAAGCTTTGATGTTTCTGAAAATTAGCTGTGCTTTATGATATATTTGCTCCAGGTAACATCCAAACTGGGAAGTATTAATTAACTAGCACATCTAGAAGTGGAAAAGCAGGAAAAACAGGAAGCTTCTGGAGATGGAAAAGAAAGTGAAGGAAGAGTTAACCAGTCTTTATTTTTGCCAGCAAGTATACATACTCTGTTCCCCATCCACCCCCATAAAGTATGAAATGTAGCAGATGTTTTGAGAACAGCTAGCCTGATCTATCAGCCTCTGTATAAATGAAGGTTGAGTTAGTGAAGAAGGCAGCAGAATAATGTTTACAAGAGAACAAGAAGAAGATTTCCGACACCTGGGCAACTTAATGATGGCAGATGGCAAAAGCTGAAGGCAAAGAGAAGGAGCAATGCATACCAGCAGCTGTTGAACAAACGGGGAGTAGAAAGGCCTCCACTGAAACTGTGCAGGAAGAATTTAATACCGGCAGTTCTGTAAGAATGATAGTGTGAATATGCAAAGAGGAGCCTGTGTTTTAACTCCTCAGACAACTATCGTCAAAAGTACCCAATGGATTGTCAACCAAGGAAATTTTCACAGCAAGAAGCCATCTATTTGCATCAAATACTGTCAGCCTGCAAAGCAACAACGTCTGGGTCATTTAACAGCACTCCAGATGTGGTTATTTTCTCCTAGGCAAGTGGCTCAAAAAGAGCTATGCAAGAAAAAGACAGAGTTGGCATATAAAGAGGGACAATCAAGCAGCATGTGGAAGTGATTAGCTAGTCAGTGTAATATAACTCAGTCAAATAAACAGATTTCCAGGACACTGGGGTGTCCTGTGATTCTCAGCACAAGAGAGACTGCAAGACTATGGCCAAACACAGGGTTGCATTTCACCATCAGTAAACAAGTGATTTCTGACTTTATGCTAAAGATAATAGTTTATGACCAGTCACCCAGGACAGCCTGGCTGAGTGTTTTCCTGTGGTAGCATGTCAGGTATTGCACTCTGAAGCTGTAGAAGGCACAGGTGCTGTCTGTTTTACTGCAGGAAAAAGAAGGGAGACCAGCCAGAGCTGTAAATGCAGGGACTGACATCAACCGGCTTTCTTGATAATTCTTTCACTTAAAAGACAGAGGTGGGGTTAATGCACGTAGCCAAGATAATTGTTAGGAATTTATCTTCCCCCACACTGGACTCACCCTTTTTAGGGAATAGCTGCCATCTGCAAAACTCTGTTCTGAGTTCAGGCTCCACAAAACCCAAGAGCATCTAGATGTGTATGACAGAATTTGGCCTCTTTTGAATGATCCTTCTTCTTGTTAAGACTAATTTTCATTCACACTGTAGTTATACATACTTAATACAATCTGTTACCTGCTGTGCATGTCACATCTGTAGCTATGCCAGGCTAACACCGCATTGACCACTGACACTCTACAGAGAGACTCAACATGGAAGAGCCATTGACGGATCATTCCTGCAATTCCTTTAATACATGATTCACACCAAGTACCTATGGATTAGCAAGACTCCCTGCTGCTGTTTCAAAAAGGCTCAGCAACTGGGTAGAAAGAACGCTGTCTGATAGGTATGCAACTTGAAAACAAATTCATAGTGTTCCTAGAGAATTTGTCACCACAGGGGAAGAAAAGGTTATTGTATGTGTAACCTGCAGCTTTAATTATATTGTGTACTTCTCTGTGCAATTAGAAATGTGTATTTGTATCAGATAGTTACACTTTCTAGTTATGTATCTACCAAATTCTCATTATAATTAGGATGACTCATAATGAAATTATGCATTAGTTGCTCCATTCATTATATTGTTCGACTTACAGTCAGCATGCAAACTACAAATCTTCTGAATTGTTCCTCTCCTTCATCCTCCTTGGCTGTTTCCTAAGCAAATACTGGTCAGAAACAGACAGAGGCACTTTAAATTGTTGAAACTCCTTTGCAAGTGATGAGTTTTCTCAAAGAGGGGCTACTGCTGCAGAGCTGAGCAGCAATCTCAGCTCCCACAGAAGTCAATAGGATTTTGCTGATGGAGAGCAAAGTGAAAGCACATGTGAGACCTCTGTTTCCCAGGGCAATCCTATTTTGCAACATTCATACAGTCCAGAAAATTGCCATACCTGATCAGATCGGTGCTCCATTGCTCTCTGGATCTTCTTTCCAGCAAGGAGCAGACTGGTGCATCAGAAAAATGCAACAGCAGTGGAGCCATGGCAAGGGTAGGGAGCACGCGCAAGTCCCATCACTGATGGCAGCTGCTGTTGCTGCTCAGTGATTAGAAAAAGCCTGAGGAAAGGGGGAGTATCTCAGAATATCTCCCTAAGATTGAACCATTTTGAACTAATCAGCCCCTAGAAGATCTTTCTGATCATCCTCCATTGGCCTACACCTTACACCTTGAACAGTTTACCCCCCTTTCAATTACCACCCAATGTAAATACATCTCCTTGTCTGTTCGATTACGCAGCTCTCACAGATAGTTGTCACCTGTTGACCACCAAGTCTGAGTGACTTTAACCTATGCAAAGGATTGAAGCCTTTGGGATCACTGTGGCAGGGAGGTCCATAGGTAATTTATTCACTGCATAAGGGAGGAGGGAGCTGGGATAGTCATCCATTTTTTAAGAGCCACATTGTATTCAACATATATAATTGGTGAACTGTGGACATGGGTGGCAATAACCACTTACTTTAACCTGTCATTGAACGCTGTTGCGTCCAGTTCAGTATTGAAATCTCTCAAAAGATCATCAACAAAGTCAGCACCCCTAGACCTATGTATCTCCAGTAGGAATCTCTCTAACATCTCTTGAACTGCTGTGTCATCCCACTTACAAATCAATTGCACAGTGAGCCCCTTAGTGAGACAGAAGTATATTGCTCAGGACAAGGAGAACTTTTCATTTTTCCATTTTTTTTCTGCATTAAGGTGAATGTAGTGCTTATGAAAAATGCTAGATAAGCGGCAGTGAAAAAATTCTTTAAATTATTCACAAAGCAGGTATTGTTCTGGCAGCCGTGCTAGCACTCAGCATGTAATGGTCCACCCTGAGATTCATGCCTACAAAATTCAAAGTCCCCTTTGCTCCCACCAATTTTGGGAGAATCTTAAGGTGCTAATAATCCCCCACTGTAAACTGAGAAACAAAACTGGAGCCCTGAGACCTCTGCTCCAACACACTGACTGTGTAAGGTGCAGGGGGTGAAAAGGGGAGGGGAGAATGTCCGAGAGTGACAGCAAGTAGAGGCATGGGGAATCACAAAGTGCAAAGGCAGCCCTGTTAGGAGCAATGTTGATTCAGGGGCAAATGTCATGCTTGTGGTAGCCCCAGATGTCCCCATCAGCATCTATGGCTTGCTTGCACCAGCAACAAGCTTGCTGTCATTCAGTAGTTTCCATGAAGGCCAATTCAGAAGGAGGAGAGACTGTAGCCCATGCTGAGCACACACACTGACATGCTGTTTGGTAAAGCCCTTGGCAAGTGTGGGCATCTGGTGTATTGATGGCAGGAAATGATGTGGAAAAAAGAGGGTTTTAAGTTGGCCACTTTCCCCCTAGGAACAAGGCAGAATTTACCAGCTGGTTCAGCACAGACCAGTAGCCTCCTCTCCTGCAAGGGCAACTTTCAAATAGTCTGTTAACAGTCACCAGTGAAAAGGACCAACACAAATCCAAACCAGATCTTCTCAAAAGAGAAGGCTCACACCTTAACCAGCCCTCAGTGCCTTCAGGTCCCAATCATTTAAAAACCTAATGCATATTTGCCATTAGCGCTCTCTTAACACCTTCATTCCCACGTTGTGAGGCAGCCACAGCTGGGTTTTTCAGCATGATCCGCTTTCCTCCTTAATCTCTCTAAACGCCATTCATTTCTGAGATGTCTCCCTGCATGGTATTTTCATTTTAAGCCAAGGGCTGTGAACTGGGTGGTACCAAAAAGTCAGGCAGGTGCTGAACAAGCAGCAAAAGTGCTAACTCCCTGTTTGCTCTCTCCCAGCCTACCTTGGGACCAGGTTGCCTCTCCAGTCCTCCAGCCCATGTGCCATTGCTGCTGGCAGAGACACATCTGTGCTGGTGGCTTTTACGTTTGTCCACTAGGGACCACACTGAGATCAGCAACACTGAACTGACAGCAGATGTTAACAAGCTTTGATCCATCTTGTCCCAGGCTGGTTATTAACTGACAACCAAGAAGAAAAAGGCTCCAAGATTTCAGCAGAGCACTAACGTTTCTGACCTGGGATCTAGGGGTGCGCACGGTTTTTCTGAAAACAGCAGTTTCCAATAGCATCCTCTCACCACCCCTCTTCCACCCATCACAGGCACTGGGAATGCTATGCATCGCTCACATTTCTTCTGCTCATCACTATCCCAGGTGCTGCCAACTTGCAAATTCAGACTGCAAGACTCTGCTATCTGCAAACTGTATTTTGCCTTTTGGGAAGCATAGCACACATCTGTGACTCTGTAAATACAAACCACAGTATGGTCCATACATCCCCCTAATTCGCTTTGCACCACATCTGCCCTATAGAGTTTTATGAACTCTCAGCTTCCAATCGTTACTTCCACTAACTCCTGCGACAGCCTCAGCTTGCGGTGGGGGCAGATGCTGTCGTGTTCATTTTGCCGTTCACATCAGTCGTGAGAGCTACGGCACCTTCCATTCCCGGGAGTGATTTTCTCCCTAGTTTCAAAACAATGTGTGAAACCCTGTGCTGCAGAAACAGTAGCCTCAGTAAGTTTAAGGATGACTGAAGCTATTTCCTCTCCTGGGGAGGTTTAAAAACTACAGAGGGATGAATGGGGTTAGACCTATCGCTGCATTTCTAGCAGTCATCCTATTACAGCACTGAATAAAAGCAGGAACGGCATGTCTAGCCTAGGTTAATAAACCCTACCGAGTGCATGCCTTAAAAGCACTACGAAACAGCCTTAAGTCAGCTTGAGATAACTAATTTCAAGCATGGCTGTCTAGTGTGCCTGTCATTCCTATTGTCCTTCCAAACTATTTCAGACATTTTGAGCAGGGAGTACTAAGCTATGAGTTAGCAGGGGTTGTGACATTAATGGTCCAAAAAGGTTTAAGTACCAGGAGGGAACGATGACAGCGCTTAACAACTGGTGGCAGTTTGGAGGATTCCGCTGGATCTCTGTTTATTAATAATTAGGCTTCACCTCGGAGGAAGATGTGACAACTATCGGAGGTAGGATTTGCATGGGAAACAAAGGGAGCTGTTGCTGTTCGCTGCCCCTTGTTTGTGCTTTGCTCCCTGGCTTTCCCAGCGCAGCCAGGTGCAGTCGGCAGCAGCAAGGCGGCGGTGGGGAGGGGGTGATGGGACGGGGGGGAAAGATCCAAGGGTGAAAATACTGTTGATAGTCCTGCGTTTTATGGCAGAAATGCCTCGAGGACAAACTGGCTCAAATCTTGCTGCCCGCTGAGTGTGCATTCCACGTTGCTCTTCCCACGGAGTAAAATACATAGAGGTCATGCAGAAAACACTTTACTCCTTTTCTACCGAGCCAGCTGGGCTGTTTCTGTGGTGGGAGTGGGGAGAGGGGAAGCTGTCTTAAAATAAAAGGGGAAGAGGAAAGCTATGGAGCCTGTAAGATGAGGGACACATGCTATTAATGTGTAAAATGTGTCTGGAGTGCCACCGGTATCATTTGAAAAGGGGAAAACAGAGCCAGGATGAGGGGCGGGAGGGATTTTCTGGGTGAGGAGCTCCTTAGGTTATAACCTATTGCAAAAAAAGACATGATGTGTCCATCCATTTTGCATAATCAAAGCTTCCTCTGCGCTGTTGGCATTGTTTTGCTGGACGAGAATTGTAGTTTCAGGCAGAAAAAGGTACAATCTCCTCCCATGCCACCACTAGCCCCCTGCCACCCTCCGTCCCTCTGAGAAACAACAGTGTGGGGAAGGATGTAAATGACATTTAGTTGGCTGCTGAAAGGGTTGGGAGTGAGGGCTGAGAGGGGAATGAAAACGCTCAGTAGTATAAGAGGAAAGCTTCCCCTTGAAAAAGCTTGTTTCTTCCCAGCCAGAAGTCCAGGAGGTGATACGCAATGTTAGAAGCCTCATGTACTTCTTTATGATGTACCTGTTTATAGCATTACTAGAGAAGAAAATGTCTGAACATCAAAGAGTCAGGTCTGCATGGCAAAACAGGGCAGTGAGGTTTGCATAGGGTCCTGGTCAGTGCTGGGCTGCAAGTTTGCATTTTTGTCAATGCGTATGACCCTCACCAAGATAAGTAGTGGGAACTTAATGAATGAAAATCTTATGCCCATGCTTATGCAGAATCCTTATCATTTGTGTGTTTGATCTGAGTGTGATGTTCCCTGTGTTGATGAATTGTTCCAACCTGTGCGTTAAAGTTTCATTTCCAAACAAGAGAGACTTCAGAGTGAGTGGTATTTAGTAACAATAAAATGTTCTGCTTGCAGAAATGCTTCTCACAGGAGCTATTAAAAATGCACTTAAAGGAGCTGACAGTCATATCTAGCAGTAAGAGGTATGGTATCACTTGCTCCGCTAAATTTTAAAATTAAGGTTATGATGCCATTTTAAATCTACTTTAATGTGGGTGTCATTAAGCATACTTTACAATACTGTTGTCAAAAGCTCACAACTTAGAGGATTCTGTTAGACTGATTGTTTTCATTAAATCTTCATTAGAAAAAGAATTCCTACATAGTAGGGACTTACAAAGTAATTTGAATTTACTCACCCTAACTAATGTTCCCTTTAAGGAGAATTTCAGTGCATTATACTACATTGTAAATAGGTCATGATATAATTCATTTAATAACAAAACACTGATGGCAATTTAACAACAAAAGTGCTAAATGCGTTCAAAGTAAATAAAAATTGTGCCAAAGAGAAGGAATATTGGATCAGGAACGGTAAGAATTCCTTTTAAGAAACATAACATAAATATTCTCCATTTGATCCAAGCAACAACTTTTCAGTCAAGTGCATTACTTTGCATTGCAAATTGAGGAAAAAATCATTTTGACCCGTGTTATATACACTACTTGGTATATAATATAACTGTGAAAACTTTCTTCCAAAGAAATTGTTTCGAGCGGTTTGCAGTATGGATCAAAGAGATATTATGCAGAGATATTAAATCTGTGTCAGAAATGAGCAATGCATGTGGAAATCAAGTACCTACTTCTTCTTCTCCATCTCACTTTTGTCTAGAGGCTTAGACAATTTTACTTTGTTTTCCTTCAGTGCCTTTCTGAGGGAAGGGGCTGAAGGGGTAAAACCACAAGGAGGTGGGAGACTGCGTTCAACCTGCACCCAGCCACAGACTTCTCAGGGGACTTGGACAAGTCCCCCAGCCTCTTTGCAAAATGGGCAGGGTAATAGCCTTGCCTTGCAAAGAAGGGTGAGGATAGTGTACTAAAGATGCAATGGAAATACAGATGGCGGTACTCAGGGAACAAGGCTGAACATAGAGCTCCAGATAAGGCAAAAGGCAAAACAAAATTTTGTAGCAGGAGCAGGTTAATATTTCAAGCATTTTCAACTGTAAAATAAGACATATTGCAAATCCCATGATCCAAAACTAAATCTGCTTTCAAAACTCTTCCAGACAAATTTGCCACTTACAAAAACTTCTGCCAGCAGCAAATATCCATTCACCTGAGAGCCTGTCAGAAGTGACTCCAAATCTCTCAGCATTCCCCTTGCTCCATCAGTGTACAGCAGATAATGAAACAAAATGCATCAGATTGATTCACCGTGCTGAGAAATAATTTCCCTGTTTTCTTCAGATGCTTAATGAGTACTTTTTGCCATGAATCTCACTTGTCCTTCTGCTTATGAATTGTCTGTGGAGCTCATACAATTTTCTAATTTATTTATTTGATATTATTTGGGAATTTCTTCAGTGAATAACTCTTGGCTTACAGATCTTTTGGGAATGGCAAATGTTTGCAAATTCATACTGTGTTGCTTAGTTCAGTCATGTGGTGTTCCTTGATTAGATGATTTGTATAGCTAACTCACAGAAAGTGAATTGCAAATTTCACAACCAAGTATACTCTTTCATATTGGATTTCCATCACTATCTGAGCAGTCAGGTTTAAAATTCATGTCTTGCAAGTAGTCATATGAGCAACATATAAGCACTGAAGTGCTCCCACCAGACAGATGTGAGAGCCAGGTTAAACAGCCTTCAGTTTCATATGAATATTCATGAAAAGTGTTTGAATTTTTGCAGCTCAGTTAAAATGAATAGTCAGCGTCATCCATCGTGCACTGCATGGGCCATTCTCTCACAGTGTTTGCCAAGTCCCCGCATTCTCCCTAACTCTCCCGTGTAAGTCCACGATGCCCGTGGAAACTGTGCAGCCAAATAAAAGGAAAAAACACCATCATGGAAATCTAAATTTTCCACATTGTAGCCTCTCCTGTTGTGCCTGTCTTGCACATTGCATGACATGAAGAGAACCAACAGGGAGGACAGCAAGAGAGCATCAGCGGTGACGCAGTGAGTGCAGGAGAGAAAACATTGAAAGAGGGGAAAAATAAGAGTGACTACTGGCAGAGGGGGGATCAGCTGCACATAGAGTAGGTACGTAGGAGGTGGGGATCGACACAGTGTGAACACATAAATACACTAGTATAATTTTTAACAATGACTCTATTGAATTTGGGTCATTAACCTTGAGGTTTATGGTCTTACCAGACCCAGCCCATGGCAAGCCCTGGAGCTGTCACTCCCAATCCTTCCCCATGCAGGTGCTATGTGGGTGCTCGCTACAGGTGCAGCCAAGCAAGGAGGTGATGTGGTTTAGCTTTTATCAGGCAGGGGTCTGATGACATAGAAGAGTTGTGAAAATAATAGACAAGAAGAAAACTAACTAACTAACATCTGGTGCATGGTTTAAAAGCAGTGAAAATCAGTTCAGCAAAGAATTTCTGTCAAGTGTTTTTTCTCAGAGACAGAAAAAAAAATCAGCTGTCAAAACAGACAGCGCTTTTGACTCAGAAACAAATGAGGAGGAAAAGGTTATAAAACATGAATATATTTGCCTTTTGAATTATTTTTGCACTGTACTTACGTCATATAGGAGGAAACCTCAGATCTCCTACTGAGTGAGCTGTACTGTCCAACTACTCACTTTATGTAGAATAAGTCAGGTGTGTGCTGAATCAACAGGGTTGCTGCAACTGCACAGAGCCAACCAGCAGTGTTACACCCCCATTAGATGGCCTTTTTTTTTAAAGTCCAATGATCCTAGATATCCTTATTTATTCTAAAAATAGAAACGTGCCTAAACTGCACACAGTAAGCGCTGTGTGTGAGTCACACAGTGAGAGTAACTATGGGCAATACACATGCTTTCATATTCTGTCAGGGCATGTGTAACGCCAGATTAATATTGCTTGGGGAGAGTAAGAGAATGAGAAGAATTAGAGGAACTAAAATCAAAGCAAACACAGAGGATCTTTGCCAGGACAGAAATTGATTCCCTGTAGTCTGGAATGAAATTCCTACTTGAAACTCCCCCTGGATACCACTAAAGCTCCTATTAGTTCTTCAAATACCTCTTTCTTTCTTAATATAAAGCTGTCCTATTGCCCATACTTAACCCCCATCTCTGCTTGTGCCAAGTGGGATAATTTTATATGGACCACTTTTAAAGAAGTAGTTAATTTTTAAAGGGAAAACACAGAAAAAGTCAAATTCCAGCTCTCTCTGCCCACGTTGCTGGTTGCCCCTCTGGTCCGTGCTTTGGTGCCTCTCATGCTTAGTCGAGAGCAGAGAGGTCCCACTGGCAAGCCCTGCAGGGACATGCAGCAACATCTTGGAGCTGTAGCATCTTCTAAGATCCTTGAAAGGTTGGAGGCAGCAACACAGTCACAAGTGCACCTGGGCATCCCCACCGTTTATTTATCATCCACTTTTATAACTCCAGAGGAGTGACCTGGCAGCTCTGAGGTCCTCAACAGTCTCTCAAAACTACTCCAGTAAATGCACAAGCTCTTTAGGCAACCCTTTGCATCACATAACTGGATGAAACCTCATCGAAGCCTGCACCAGCCTATCTTGCCTGCTGAATCCTTGGCACTGATCTGCACCACAACTCCCCATCACAGGGAACTGGTAGATCCAAAAGCAAAGGAGAAGGTGTCCTTCAGGGGAAAGGAGAAAAATGTCAAACTAGCTGTAGATGTTAAGTGTCTCTGAAACACTGAAGGAGGGTTATAGCTAGATCCCCAGACTGTGGATGTGATGGGCATAAGCAGCCAGAACCTGTACCCCAGCCACCCAGCAATTTTGTCTGAACTCAGTGTTCCTCCCACGCTGTGTGCCATTGCATTGCCCTAAATGAACCACCGCCAGAAGGGTTTTGAAGACCAGAGGAGACAAAAGAGCATTTCTCCCATTTCCCCACTTCCCCTTCAGTGGATCAGAGTGGGACTGAAGTTTCTGCTTAAGCCCAAAGTGGTTCATCTGCCCAAGGTCGCCATCCTGGCAGAAGCCCTCTGGACAGCACTGTCCTTGCATGCCTGCTGAGGCACAGTACCAAAGAAGGGACAAGATAACATTGCCTGCCTTAAAGAAGTGTTGCAGAAAACAATCAGTATCCTTGGCTGTATTTTACTTGCGGGCAAGCTATTTTCCACCTCAGCAGAGTGGTACTCCTTACTGACAACCATTAGTTATTTGCAAATTTAGATAGGCCTTATAAACGTGAGGCTCCTGAGTGAATAAATAATGTTTCAGAGCAATAACTTGAAATAAGTCAAACTAAGAATGGTGAGAAGACCAGGAGTATGGTCCCTTTGGGACATACTCCCTACCACTTCTAATTAATATCTGGTACTTAAAGCATCACAGCCCATGGTTAAATCAAAGTCAGAGGAAACAAAGGACTATAAAATCCTTCTGGAGACTTGTGTCCCTCTCCATCTGCAGGAGTGGGTGTGCTCCTCGGTGCTACTGCCAAACAGACTGACTCTCTGACCTTGGTTACGGGTGTACGTTTTTTGGGCGGGTCAGCCCAAGGGACCTGGCAGCTTGCAGCTGCCCCAGGGCTGGCGTTGCCCCTTGCTCTGCTACTGCCTTCCCCTTCCCACCCAGCCACGCCCTTCTGCACCTTCCCAGGCCCTCCTGGGGAGCCAGTTCAGCTCACAAAACCTCCAGGAAACTGTGCTTTCATTTTGGCTGGCCGAGGGAGCCCAGCTGGGAGCCAATGAACACCAGAGCTGGTGCAAGAAAAGCAGGAGACGAACATAGCCAGGAGTGAGGTATGGCGAGCAAGGAGCAGTCACAGTCCTGGCACAGCACATTTTCTAGCTAAACACCCCTAAATTCCTCTGTCCTAATGACCCAGTGAGGTGCTGCAGAAACAGGCTTCAGATAACCACATCTTGACCACAGCAACATATTGCAGAGCCCAAGAGTTGTAAAAGAACTGAAGGGCAGAAAAGGACAACAGCTTGTCTGCGCTCATTGGTCTTCGATCGTCAGGGCCCATCTACCTATTGATGAGCAGTTTTTAAGCTCATGTGTTGAATTCCAGAGCTGCTGTTGGGAAAGAATTGATTCAGCTGTGAAAAAGAGTCCTTGCAGAGCAGGTGTAAGGATGACTGTTGTGATTTGGTGAAGTTTACTGATCCAGGAAATAAAAGTTTCAGAAGGAAAGCCTGAGTGGAAAACACCAATGCAACTAGGACATCTTTCAATTCCTTCAACAAAGCATATATAGTTCAAGGCATAAGAAGCAATAATCCAAGCAGGGAACAAAGGAAGTTCATTTGTAAACATAACATTTTATTAACTGGAGGATCTGCAAATGAAAAGTCCCCTGACTTTTGAAAAAACATGTTAATGATGCATCAGGGTATAGCATAAACCTCTGACAAATTCCCCCACTTCGTTTACTTCCATATAACACACTGATCTTGCTGCCACTCTGCTCTTTGAAAGCTTTGGTGCTCTCCTAATTATTAATTTCATGAAATGTGTATTCCCCCATCTTGCAAAAAGCATCACAGGACATACAGTCTGGTTGTGAAATATCCCAAGAAGTCCACAGCAAAATCTTTTTTGGTAGAGTTTAATTAAGATGATCCAGTAATTTGTGTGCAGCTGATTTGGAAGGATTTTTGTCACAGGTAAACAAGCTTTGAAAAAAAAATTGCTTTTATCTCTTTTTTGCTTTCTGTTTTAGTCGTATTTCAAGTGGATTAGTATAATCTTTCCTCGGTCAAACTCCACAGTCAGTCTATTCCATCATTGTTCTAATTTTACAAAAAGAAAATGACTGAAAGCAATTAATTAAAAATCTCTTCAGAGATGCATATGTGGATGCGCTTATTCACTAAGAACGCAAAAAATAACTCTGCATTTTAAGACAATTTATTCGGTGCATTAAGCGTGAACAGGATGTCTTTGTTAGGTGCGCCTGCCTTTAGATCGTTCCCTACATGAATATGCTTGTCATGTAGAGGTATCTGCAGTAACTCAGCTCAGTCAGAGAGGATCCCCTTTTAAACTAGGTTTGAGTTTCTAGGCAGGTTTATTTTTTCCTGTGTGATGAAGAAGTTGATTGATTTCAAGTGAGGAGTCTTTCCCTGCTGGGACCTGGACTGTCAAAAGCCATCACAGAACTTGCAAAATTCTGTCATAACACCAGAAGCCCTAACTCTGCTCCAGAATCACCAGAGTTCAGGGAAAATTCCCAGTAATTGACAACAGAAGTTTTCTTAGCAAAGATGTTCTGCCAGACTGAGACATTATTTTCTGCACATACAGGCACCCACATGGGCGACAGTACTAACACAAACAGTAAACTCTAGTGACGTGAGTGAATTTATCATCAGCAAGAAGACACAAGTGTCTTCACACTAAAACCTTGGACTAGACTATTCATAAACTCTTAAGGTCAATCAAAAAGGCAAGTTCCCATTTTGTAAAGTTTCTTTTATTTCTTATAAGCCAAATAAAATCTCTAAATTTCCTTGAATTTAGGGTGAGGGAGAAGGAAATCAGGACTCTTGATCTCAAAACTGTGCCTTTCCTTAATAAAATTCCAGCACATCTGTGCCGTGAATGCAAATAAGTGCTGGCATCCAGCGTAAGGTGCAGAGGTTCTCCTGGCAGAGCACAAAGAAGTTTCCTCTGCAGAGGTGTTCATGCTCTGTGGTGAGTGTTCATCTACGGAGTCAATGCAGCAGCCCTGCTAGCCTGCAGCCACACTTCCCAGGCAATTTAAATATACCTAGGGAGGTTCCTAGAAGATTTCACATACTCCACCTCTTCTTTGAGCAGGAAATATTGAACAAAGGTATTTTGCCAGCCCTCTTTGTCACTGAGTTCATTCATACCTTCTTCAGCCTCCCTTAAAACATGCTGTGTTTGTCTACTCTTTCCACTCTCCATTCTGCTTGTCTCTATTTAAAAAGACTCACATATCACAGCCTGCTGGTCACTAGCCAGAAGTCCAGATGGTACTTGTGTACCACATTGATAGGCACCTTAGAAATAGCAGGGAGAGAGGGGAAAAAATATAACTGGAAGACTTCAGATGCTCTTTTTGATAAATGGCAATTGTAGATCTAATTAGCTGGTTCCCTCCTTTGGAGAAGCTGGGGAAGCAATAACAGTTGCAGTCCCACAGAGCAAACACGCAAGAACATGTCTCTCACTGTCAGGTTTTAGCTTTCCACTCAGAGCAGTGTCAGGTGGATGGTCTGTCCATCCACCCCTCTTCTTTGAAAGACACCAGGTTTTCATCTGGGTTTGAAGGTTTCCCTCAGTGCCCAATCCTATTAAGCAATTGGTGTGTATCTTGTGACAAATATTTTAGCATGATAAAGTACCACCAGCAGCTTCTTTTAGCAATTGGCTCTGGAGGGGGCAGGGAGTTAAAATCCTCAGAGTCTGCTGGTGTGCTGTGCTGGATGCTCTCCAAACCAAGGTAACCTGGACAAGGTGCTGACAGGAAAGGCTTGAAATCCCACCTCCACAAAAGGGATATGTGGCACAGAACCAGCTCTCGAGGGCAAGACCTTCGATCAGTCTTTCAGAGAACTGTGTCTTTTTAAATAGTGTTTTGGGCTGTTTCAACTGTTTCTATAACCACAGGTCTCGGGAAGAGCCCCAGGCTGGGCTGCGGTCAGTCATGCCTGTCCCATAAGTAGGGGCGAGCTGTTCCTGCTTGCCACGTACCCCGGTGCCACAGGGCCTTTCCGTGACCCACAGCAGGAGCAACAACTGGCACAGATGCACAACCGTGAGCCTCTGGGGCCTTGAACAAAAAACCCCAACGTGCTTATGGAGTTTAGGGACCCTGAGGGCTGGGGAGGAGGTAAGGTAGTCAAGGGACCACGTTGTGCACCTACAAACCTGCCTTGGTCCTGCTGAGGTGTTTAACTCTCCTACTGGAGATAAAGCTTTTTTTCTAAGCAGTCCCAGTTTGTTGCCTTCCCTCTTACAAAAATCTCTACACGTCTCTAATCATTTTCACTGTCAATCTCTGCACTCTTTTTATATCCATTAAAGACTTCATGAGATAGGATAACCAGAAATGAAAAAAGATTCTGAGGATAGAGCATGCAATTGATTTATGTTAATGGCATTGTAATAATATTTTCAGTGTTTGATTTCTTTTTCATTCTGTATACAGCTAAAATGTTGATTACTTTTCTATTCCTCTCTCATGTATTGAACAGCCACTTACATTGGGCTCCACAAATTTATTCTCAGGTCTGTCTCCACAGCAGTTAAAATATAATTAATTTAAAATCCACCAACACGTGAGAAGCTGAGATGATTCTTTCCAATCAATTTTACTAGAATTCATCAATGAGTTTCACCAGCTGTCATGCTGCTCATACATTTGTCTTTGTAAAGTCCTGACTTCACTAGCTTTGACACATTTAACAACTGTTAATACTAAAAAAACCTCCAACCCTGTAATTTCTATTGAACCACCACCAAGCCTTAGAAGCCCCCCAGATATGCATGAATAAATATCAGTCACCTGTGACAGCATCCTTAATGATTTTTGCATTTCTTTACAGTGATAACTTTCAACTCTTATGCATATGTCAGAGATATAAAAAAGTTGTGTGCCAAGATGTGTTAGGAGTTTATAAAGGTAATCAAAGAACAAATGTTATTGCTTAGTTTTGCCTTCATAATATATTCTGCCTTGAAAATTATATTAAGTGTCAGATCGCCTTACCCTAAAGGGATTAGAATATGAAAAGTATCGCTCAGTGATGGAGAGGGAAAAACCCTGACTATTTTTATGGAGTTCAATAACCCAACAGAAGGGATTAATACAGCATGGTGCCAATGATAACCAGAGACTGAGTATAAAGACCTTTTTTAACCAACTAAAGATGAACAAACTGTTTTGGACAAAAAACAGCTTGATTCTTGTCTCAAAGTTGATACAAAAATCAAATACAAGTATTTCATCAGCGGTATGACAAAGCCACTTGCCTTTCTTCTGTTCATTACAAGGTGGCTGTACACTGCCTTATTTTGGCTGGTAGGAGACAGAAATACAGTATCACAAATTTGGGATCTGCTGAAAGCTGGAAACACCAACAATAACAACACTTTATCATCAAAGATTTGCCAAAATTAAGGGCTAGATTTTCAAAGCAGCTTGGTATCAAGAGTGCCTTCAGACTTCCCTGAGAAACAGAGAACTGAGAACAGGGGTATTAGTCTTTCATTTTCAGCCTGCCCCTACAAAACAACTAGCAGTCATCACACCTTTCCTACAGGTTAGAAAACAGGCATGATGTGGGCAAGTGATTTTATATTGAGGGATTTCAAGGCCGCAAATGGTCACATAAACTTGTTTTGTAATAGTATCACCTACTATCAGAAGTCTCTACTTTTTGTGATGAAGCACTCACATTGTTAGCTGCAGAGGTGCAGGAGCAAGTCCCCGGCATGAGATCTGAACGAGTGTCTGTGTATTCAGTTTGTAAGACCGTACAGTTAGCGTACAGCAACATTTGTGTACCTTCATGCATGATACATAATGCAAAGTAGTTACCAAACTAATAAGCATAACTTTATCTAATTGGCATATTTATTATTGATGTGTGTGACGTGGTAGCTGATTAAAGCCTCAGATTGTGCCAGGTGGAAGACAAACATATAGCCATAAAGAGCAATTAAATGCATTTAGACATCGCACATGAATGCAACACTTGCAAAAGGCATTGGACAACACTGTGGGGATTGCCCGAGCCGTGGGAGGAGAGGCAGCACCCCATTTTTCACACCCCTGTGAATGCGCCAGTGGCCTTTGGAGAGGTACATGGGAGAGGTACCGAGGAGGGTCCTGCATGGAAGGGAACCTGCTGGGAACATGGGCTCGGCAGGGCTGGAGCCCATGAGCGTCACACCACATGGTGACCCCCGCCAGTTCCCCAGACTGGATTTTGGCAGGACTGAAGTCCCCACTGCAGCCAGAGCCCTTCCGCAGCCTCACCCAGGCACTTCTCCATTTCTTGCCCTCCTGAGCAGGACTGCCAATCAACTGCAGCCTGACAGGTCTGAGTATATCTTTCACAGAAGAAATGAAACCCCAAGCTTATGTGCGTTTGCCATGTAAGTTTTGCACCTAGATATATGTTTTTGCAATGTCTCAGAGGGGCAGGGCACCAATTAGCTGGCCATGTTTGAGACGCCATTGGCATTATCCTGCTGGCCACTCTGTGTTCCTTAAACGCAGAGATACCCACTGTGCCAAACTGGTGATGTGCAAGCAAGCAAAACCACACGAGCTCCACATAGTATACTGTATACTGTTCTGAAAGTAGTAACCTCCGGCCACCTTTGCTCTTGCAGGCTGTTGGTCATCCTGCAGAATCAAGTGCATTGACCCACTGCTGGGTGTAGCCCAAAAGCATGCTGAGCAATGAGCCAGCGTTGCACCTTCTACAGGGGAGGTTGCATAGACCCCAGAAACTAAACACAACCACACGCATGTTCTCTCTGGCTGCTTCGCTTTCCTGGAGGGCCTTATTCATATTTCTAAACTGTTTGGTGTGAGCAGCAGAGAGGGATGAAAGACTGGGACAGTAGCAGCTGCAAATGAATTGCAGTATCACAGGTACTGAATGTTTATTATGCAGCTCTCTGAGGCTGGTTACACAATAACTAATATCCTGGGGCAGAGAGAAGCAGAGCAGTAGTGGTCTGGCCAGGGAAAGGTGGAGGGATAGTTAGCGACTGTACTGTTTTCTAGCTCTTTCTCTCTGGCTATTTTTTTTCTAGGGGCAGGGAGTGTATTTACAGCATCACAGGAACCGGACCATCAGCTCTTCTTTCGAAGAGCTTGTTGCCTGCCATTAAATTACACTGTATAATATCATAAACCCAGAAGAACAACATTTTCATTCATGAGGTTTCATAGTAACTACAGAAGCAAATCTTCCCTCTCTGAAGCAGTATCTGCCTGTCAGATTCTCAGGCACACATTTCCCAGGATAGTATTTTTTTTCCATTCCTTCTTATGCATTATTTTATACATTATATTTCTGGCTTTCACATGCACATGACTAGGAAACATTGCTTATCCAAACAGAGTTCCTTTTCCTCTCTAACTCATCTTTTTCATCTATAACTTATTTTATTTCCAGACATGAAAAAACAGCTACAAATTATATCTGACAACACCTCCCCAGCTCCTGATATTTCAGATGTGTCTTGCTCTGTGGTATCTTTTTTGCTAAATCCATGCAAATAGGACAGAACGTGTGTTGCAAAAGAAGCATTTTCTCATAAATTAACCCTGATTTCTTCATTCAGATTCTAGTGATATTGTCAAATTACTTTGCCTTCTGCTAACTCCTGATTGTCTTTACTATCCATCCTCACAAACTGAAAAAAAATCAAACAGGCTATTATGCGTGAAAAATAGTTTTTAACACAAGAAAATGAAACATAAAAACAAATGCTGAAACCAATAACTTCAGAAAATGCAAAGCTACAGCTGTCATCCTTATCATCAAGAGTGGCGATAGCATCACAGCTAAAAACGAAAACCCTCAAATTCAATGTTCCATGATAGTACAGTGCTAGGTACTTACTGTACCAGCCCATAGCAAGAACTGATCCCTACTCAGTAAAGGGTTACTGTTTCAACTGAAAACTTGTGGGAAGAGGGATGGTATTTTCTTATTTGAAAGCAGATGAGCAAAGGCAAGGAAAAACTACCTGCAATGTCCAAAAACACATAGGAAGCCTAAAACAAAGTCAGTCAGTCTCCCAAATCCCAGCACAATGACTAAACCCCAATTAATGTCTCCTACTGCCACATTCATGGAATCGTGCCCAATTTTGCCTTATCTCCCCGAGTCAGTGCACCTGGTGCAAGAGCTGCCACCTCAGTAAGACAAATGCTCTGCCTAGGCACAGTCCTGTCTTCAAAGCCAGCCAGCAACGGTCTTCTAAGGAAGATACAAGAAATTCCTTATGCAAGAAATTCCTTAATTGGTAAATGCAGGGTAATCTATGCCAATGAAGGTCTTATCCTGACAGAGATTAACTTTAAGCCTTGAAGCATGAATTTTTATGGCCGTTCCAAAATCTAATTTATTAGTGCTAAATACTATTACTCAAAGCATTCACATTACCCATAGACATGTCCACTCGATCTCACAAATCGCACTCCCACACCAAACCATTCAGTTACCTGTTCAATTACCACAATTTTTTGTGACAGACATTAGGGGATAATACAAGACCCACAGGCCTGTCTGTTCATGAGTACTACCAGGTTAAGGAAGGAGGAGATAAGAGAGGAGCATGGCATATTTTTTACTGGTCCCAGTATTCACAAGTGAGATTTTAGATCAAGGTAAATAGCGCTGAAGTGCTGCCAGACTTGTTTCTCCAGATTGCTGAATGGTTTCCCCTTCACTGTTGCTATGCCAAGTTTCAAATTTGCTTTGTGCCAAACTTCATACAAACAAATTTGCAGAAAATTCATTTCAAAGTCTAACTTACGCTAATACAAGCAAAAACCAAAGGTGAAAGTAGCATGTCTGAGCATTAGGGCTACAGCTGCTCTTTCTGTGATCACTTAAATGAGGAAGAGAAACAATAAAGCCAGATTTACTTTTATCTCATCACAACTAAGTCCTAGATTTTGTGTAAACAGATACCAAACACACCTAAAACTCTTAACCAACTTTTTTTTTTCAAGCACACAAAGCAAAGTCTAGCTTTGGGACAAGAGGGAAGAAAAACTTCATTGTGTCTTTATAGGAACACTTTAAACTCCCTTTTCAAGGTTTATTTTTCCATTACAGCTCCCAGAAACTCATATAATGCTCCAGCTGAGATCAGCAGAATCAGGCACCTGAAGGAAATCTGTGACAAGAAACCCACATGGAAAAATAGTTATTTTTATATGCATATTTCTAAAGTTATTATCAAACTAGTGGGAGCTAAAACATTTATTTTCCCTTGAGTACCCAAAGATACTAAGATGCCCAAAGCACTTCAGTGCTGAGCACTGGGGGAAGACGTGCAGGGGATCTCTGACCACAACCAGCAAGAGCAGCTCCTCTGATCCCGTCACTGGTTTCCCCCGGGGCCATCACCTCCTGGGGAGAGATGAGGCTGGACAGAAAGCTGCAGCCAATTAGAGGTAATTAATTCAGCTGGAAATCCATCCCAGGCAGCTATTAGTGAGACACTCAGGGGAAGGGAGGGGAAGATGAGTCCAGACTCTCTGTTTTTCACTTTCTTGAGCAGCTACTCAACAGAGAAATGTCAGTGGGAGACTCACCTCCCCTTCTTTTCTCATGGGCTAAGGAAAAATACGCCAGGGTGCAAGTCATCCACCCCATTTGCACTCACCCCTTACCTGTCTCTACCGCTGCCTCTCCAGCTGCCTCCAAATACCCCAGATCATCCTTTTCCCTCTCTGCTGCCCTCCCACAGTCTCATTAGAAGAAGGCTTCCTCCACCCCCAGCCCAGGCTGCCACAGAACTCACCAGACCAGAAAGAGGAAGGGTGTAGCCAAGATGATGGACATGCTTTCTCTTAGGTACCTCATTAGAGACATACCTTGAAGGGACCAGATGTAAATTAAAAGTGGCCTTTGACCCTGCCTGCTTCTGATGAGCTGTTGAAAGGGGTTATAAAGCAGGGACCGAGGCAGGACTGTGGTGTTTCAGGGCCACCCTGTCCAAGAGAAGGCGAGCACTGCTCCCAGCAAGGTTGCACAGACCTCAGACTGTGTGGCACTTCCCAAACCTCCTCTTTTCTACTCCCCAGCACAAGACAAAGCTGTGTGTCATTTACCCAAATGGCAGCTGCAGCTCGATTGGAGGCAGCCCAGTTTTTCAGATTTGCACTTGCATTCAATGACATTTAGTCTTTTTATAAACAGGTAATGAGCATGGGTCAACTGGGGATAAGCCAGGACTCCTTCCTCCCCTGCAGCAAAGCTCCCGTTGCGGTGAACTCGTGCGTGGCCTGAAAGCAGTCTGGGCAGAGGGGCTCCAAAGGCAGTAACTCAGTTACCACTGCCCTACAAGATACACAGAACTCCCAAAATTTGCTTTTTTTCTTTGAAAGACCAAGGATGGCACAATCCCCTTCCTCACAGGCAGTAACCTGACCCTGCTCCTTCAGCCCCTGCTACGCAGCCCTTTAAAAACAGCAAACTATTAAGCAAATCCCCAGGAAAGCCCCAGGCAGCCTTTTCCAGCTGCTTCTTCACTGTTGGGCATCCGGGCAGGATGATCCTGCTGCCAGCAATGGCTGGCTGAGGTTTCCTCTGCCGCGGAGCTGGTGCCCGCAGTGCTGGGCTGGCCACCACTGCTCACACTCTGGCTGGCCTGTTTGCAATTGAGCCCAGGTGAGGAGCAATCAGTGCACTACATGAATCACTTCTGCACTGACTGGCTTTATGTGATTTTGCCATACTAATTGCTCTGCAGTCCAGCAGATAACAACTTTTGGGTAAAGCAAGCTGTACACCTATGGCTGGGCATTCGCTGGTCGTTGCTCTGACACAGCCAGCCCAGTCTTCTGCCAGCTCCTGCTTTGCCCCACTCAGCTATAATTCACATTTGCATGCACTTTTCTGCACTGTCTTATCATGTAGAGGCACGGGTAAAGAGCGGATCCGTTAGGTAAAGTTATCCTTCTCCCCTTCGATCCCATTTTCCCTTGTTACATCCTTCCCCTGACCGCAGTGAGCAGATGATCTTTTGCAGCACATGCCTTGCAAAGGTGGGTAGACATTTATAGTGCCACTCAAGATAAGTTAAGGCTTTTAATCTTTCAGAACAATTTGCCTCACCAGCTGTTAGCTATCTGAGTTTGCTCCAGCTGACTAAGAACCTCTGGTATCTAAGTGTCTAAAAAGTATAGTGCCTTTAAAACCTGGTTTTCCACTCTTATTTTCTCTAGACGGCAGTGGACTATGCAAACATTTGCAGGCCCCCAAACCTGTGCTCCAGAGAGCTTTCCTCCAAAGTTGCAGTGAAGGTGTAAAACCACAAAAGCACGACAAGACCACAAGGGAAGCAAGTCTAATGACCAAAAAAAAAAAATAAATTTAAATCTAGGCAGTGCTGTGGCAGCACACTGCCTGCATGCTGATGCAGATGATGGGTCTGGACCCATCATCTTTCCTCCCTTTTTTGGGCTGGCAGCCTTTCATGTCCAGACAGCACCACGAGGCTGACCAGCTCACAACACCAGCCACAGCACAAAGCGAGTCCCTAGTACTGAGGCTGTCCAAATAAGAATAATCACAAATACAGAATAGCCGAAAAATAGAGAGTTGACAGCATGAAAACATCAGTTCAGAATTCAGTAGGAAAAAAGTGTAAATCACTTATTTTTAAGGACATGACTACTCTTACTAAGAAGTACATTTAAAGTAAAATTATCTGGACTAGGGCAGAGAAAGGTCAGTTAATCCTTTTACTTGGAGAATGTAGTTATTCCCTGGTATGTATTTTTTCTTGTTCCATGCAAGTCTTTGTATCATGGGGGTCCTAATCTTCAGCACAATTAAGAATCATTGAATTTTCATTTTCACAGTTGCTTTGATCTCATCTTGCTGGGGGAAATGCAGTTGCTAGTCCCACTTCTCCACAGTATTAATTTTTCCATTGGCTTTACAGAAGCTATCAATTTACTGGCTGGCTTTTTTCATGATTTAAAAACATCATCTCAGTAACATTGTTATCTTCCAGCCATATTTCACAGATATTGTGAAACCGGTTTATACTGATATCTTACTTAGCATCTGGCTGACAGGACAATTGCAGGGAAATATTGCCAGAGATATAAGGGCATTATAAGATAAATAATGAGCTTTAAAGCTTAACAGGTTGTTTTCTTTAGAAGGGATCATAGCGATGTTCCTGCACACAAAAAAGTCACTTGCCATACAAAGGCTGAGGTGGAAAGTGCCCCTTAATGCATGAAATAAATCCTAGAGAGTGGCTGAACAACAGCTTAATTCTGAGCTGAAGTTTTTCATGGGCTTCTTGAATGATCTAATTTGCCAGAAGTGAGTGACTGCTTCTGGGAGTGTAGGATAGCTAATAATGCATTCCAGAGTCATTAAGGTTTATCATGTAAATCTCTATTTGAGTGCTTTTAAAATGCATATTACTTTCTTGATAAACTATGATGGCTCCTTAGGAGCCATTAATACGAATTAGGGTGCATACCATACATAGTAGAAAGCCTCATGAAAAATATTTATTCCACATGCAGGGTAATCAGTTTTAAATTCTATTAAATACTACAGCTGTAATGTTTTCCCCCCAGTCTTAAGGATCAGATTGCTTTTATAAAAATATTTTTTACTAAATTTCATTTCCTCAGATAAGAGCCTGGTTTTGAGTTGTGCAACCAGGACGTGAGAAGTTGGAGACTGACAAATTGCAGGGAGAGGAGGATGAGCTCCTTTCCATTTGTACCAGTTAAAAATCCCCAGATACTGTTTTCATAAAAAACTTTCATAATCTAAACAGTGTGTTGCTTTTGATCAGAAACTTCCTATGTACACCTGGAGAAGAGTTTCTTGTTTATTATTTTTACCTCTGGGTCCTTACATTCAGTGTCTTTTTTCAACATACTGCAGCAACCTTTGCCCTGCACAGCGAGCTCACTGGGCCAAATTTATTTTCTATAGGCACAGGTGGCTTTGCTGTTTATTTACCATGCCATAGCACTACTGCAAACATCATCCCCATCTGGAAAACCCTACCCTGATATATATTAAATAAATAGCATGAGAGAGAGAAAAGCTGCATTGACTTCAGCTAGAGTCGGGTCAAATCACAGCGTCTCACCTTGGCCTCCTCTGAGCTCATCCAAGGCAAAATGAGGTCTCGAGCAAGGTGCACTCTGCAGGGCGAAAGCGGGGGACCTGGAAATGAGATGGTTGCTGGGGGAATGGTGTAAACATTAGCTCAGCTATAATTACAGATGACTTGTCTAAAGGAGATCTTTGACTTGAAATAATAGCTGAGAAAAATCTGAGTAAAAGCCCCAGGATCTGCCCCATGCTGGATAAAGCGACCTCGTAATCACTGCAAGTGGCACATGATCTTCACAGACCAGTTATCACAGGTCAAGGGAGGATGGCTTCATATGCATATTGTGACAAATAGAAAGACTGAATAAAAACTGCCTTCATACAGGGAAAAGACCCGAGGATGGGTCCTGTTTTGCTTTTCTAATGGAAGGATCCCCAAACCTTTCCACGTGGTGTCCTTGCAGCTCACTTCCTGCACCCCAGGGGTCCCATGTCAAGTGGAGAAGGCAAACAGCCCTCCTGGCTGGACACAGGGTAATGTCACTTTGCAAACCTTCTCAGGTGCTTGCAATATATGCCTGGGATCAAAATAGCCATGAGGAGTGGACAGGAGGGGAATGCGGAGAGCAGCAGTAGGCATTTAGAGAGTAGGAGAGCTGTAAGCTGCTGCATCACTTGCCTACCCTACATGGTCAGCTAAATTGACTTAAGAGGGTCTACAAAACTGGGGAGAAAACTCCTTCTCTCTGGCAAATGCTGCTTTCTGATCATCAGTTACTTTTTTTGCTAGTTTTTGTAGTGTCACAACTTGGTACCAATTATGCACTTGAAGACAGTCTGCTGGCAAAAGTCTGTTAGCTTTCCGTACCATATTTTTGCTCTCTAGAAGATTGCAACAGGCAGCAACGCACTACGGCAAAGAGGGTTTGTTTATATGTTAAACCTGCAGGTATCCATCCACAAAGTTCTTTATTCATCATTGAGATATCTTTCTGGTGTTGAGCACATCCCATATACATGTATATATCTTCTTGACAGACTAAGACAGGGAGGATTTGGAGAGAAATGCAGTTTTTCAAAACAACCTCAAGCAAACTCCCCACGTCAGATCCAGTTTCCATCATTTGCATTTTTGAGCCCTGTCTCCATCATTATCACATTCTGCCTGAAAGCTTGTGGTTTTAAACTCTGGCAAGACCTGTTGAAAGCAACATAATTGAAACATGTTAAAGCCTTTTCAATGGCTCCTTTGTCTCACATGATGAAATTTCTGAAGCAGCTCTTCCCTCCATTTTTTTTTCCTATAATGAACCTGCTTGCTTTAAGCACAAACTTCTACCTTTTCACACCCTTTGCATGGAAGAAGTTTGGTTTTACTATGGCAACCGTGCATCAAAGGTAGGATCCTTTCAGACTTCTGTTTCTCCCTCTCCTTTGAGTAAAGATTGAAATATATGTGGCAGCAAGGCTTGTAAAATCCAGTTTCTACAGATGTCAGTCTGAACTGTTTCTTTATTTATGAGGAGCATTGGACAAAGTAGGCAGATACAGTGTCAGATTAGCTCTGCTTGTCTCGCAGGTGCGAGGTAGATGGCTTTGGATGTGTTCCAGGCACCCAGGCACCAAATAGAATGGCTGTCAGAATAATGTTGCACTTTTATTGTATGAAAAGCAGTGTGAAACACCAGGTTCCTCACTGCTCCTTGCACAGCAAAGAGCAGCGTTATGAAAGATTATGGTACAATTGAGAGGTATAGAGAAGGTGATAATTTATACGATAAAGTCTGATGATAATGTATGGGGTACTCATTCCCATAAATGCTGAGACACACTCAGAGTTTATCACTTTCTGCACAATTTTAGTCTCTACACAATTACACACTAAGGCCTTCAGTTGCCAGGACATGTTGACTTTTGTTTTTGGTGTGTGTGTTAAACTGAGCAAGCATTTGGACGGTATTCTATTAACCCAGGCCTAGGAGGTGGTTTTGGCATAGGATGCTCCTGTTGCTGCCATATCGAATGCCTCCAGTCATTGGCTTCGTGCCTGGGTTTGACACAAAGCGGACAGCAGGGCTGTGCGAGACAGACAGTTGTAGGCAAACAGATTGGGGTGCTATAAAATTAACACCTAAGCGTCAGGGAGAGCATGAAAGCTAAAAATACTCGCTGTGTGCCTACAGCCAAATTTGGAGCTTGCATTAGGCAGGCTTCATTCCTCACCCCAGCTCCAGGCCATCTCATCCCAGCAGCTGAGCCAGCAGCGCTCAGCCACTGCCCCGACAGTTTTGGGGTGGTCACCGATGCCCCTTTTCACAGTCCTCTCAAATGAAGGTGGCAGCCAAGCAGCATGGCTCCAAAGCTGTTCACAAGTGCAAAAATGCTGATAGTCACTTTTCCAGCACTTTCCCACCTTGCTTTCTAGACCTCTCCAGGTAGATCAGTAAGAGACTGGCAAGAGACTGAAAACACTCCTACTTTCACACAACTCCAAGAGGGTAGGAGTACTGGAGAAAGCAACAGAGGGAGAATTACCCTGCAAAACATCTAAGACACTAACCATTTAATATATGCAATTCTGCTAGAGACTCTCAGAACTGTGTGTAATGGGCTGTGCTCTCCCAAGAGCATTTTCTTTAAAGTGTTTACAAAGTGGATTTCATAACTATAGAGGTACATCCCAGCTGTATCACGCTGTGCCTGCGCTCAACCACAGAAGAGAGCAGAGGTACAAACTCAAGCTACAAACCTGCGTAGACAACAGGCAGAAGCTAAGTTTCATGCAGAGGTGTACTCAAAAAGCAACGTGGTAGAAAAACATTGTTTCCTTTCTCTGCAGCACTGCTGTGCCTTTCATTTAAAATTGAGAGGTGGAGTTAAATTTACAAGCAGCAAGGACATAGGAAAAGTTGATAATAGCCATGGGCTCAATCTATAGGGATTGATCATGCCAGTGATTGAGCTGTCTTCCATTAAACAGCTGACAGCAATGCTAGGTGCTCGATTTACCCTTCCAGTGCCAGGATTTTCTACCCAAGCTTCGTCTCTGCCCTCTCCAGGACTGTGAGAAAATCTGTCCATATCACTAAAGACTTAATTTCCTTGATTACTGTAGCAATCCAACACACCAATCAAGCAGATGGAAAAATTTATTGAGCAGACAGTCATGGTGACCACAATGTCCCAGGGGGATTTTTAATAAGACTATGAAGCCAAAGAGGTTTTCCTCTCAGTCTCAGAGCTCCCAGAAGTGATCTCAAGACACTAAAAAATTCTCCCGACAGTCTCATGGGACATGTTAATCACGACAGTGCCCGGCAGCCTGCATTGATTTTCCTGTGTGTGGGAGCTTTATTTCCAGAAGTGCACACAGAAATTCAGGTTGCTGCAATAGTCCCTGAAGAGACACTCTTTTGGGAAGACAAAACACTGTCAACTAGATATTACACACAGCTCTCCCCCACCTCCGGCCCTTCCAGTCTGTCTTCCCATTCCCAGAAACTCTGGTCTCATCAATCCACCTGAGGTATTTCAACCTCTCTGACCCATTACCAATCAATTAACTAATTAAGAGGTTTCCCCTCAAGCTAAAAATCAAAAAGTTCAGCAATTATTAATTATTTTAAACAAAACACCAAAACAGATCTCCTACAGCCTTTTGAAACTTCCCTGACATTTCAAAGGACCTTGTTTAAAGCTGTTGCTCATCAGTTGTATTTAACCAGCTCCAAAGCAGCATGTCTTCCAGCAGCAGCTGCACCGGGTGTCATCCCGGTTGTCCCACAGTCACACATGCAGTGGTGGGGGTGGCAGAGGATCACAGCCCCCACCAGGACCACAGCTCAGACCTCTACCTGAGTTTTAAACCACACAAAATTACTCCCTCATACCAAAGGGTGCAGTGAACTGCAGCGTTAGGGAGGAAGGCAGGCTGAAGTCACTGCATTTTGGCCAAGAATGTGCATCTCCTGGTGTGGAAGTCAGGCAGGATGGCATCTGGAGGTTTGCTGCAGGCCCCTTTTTTGTAGCAACCAGTGCAGGGAAATCAGACCACAGAGGGACAAGAAATGAGTAAAAGCCCGTGAAGAATTGGGACTGAGTATCTCTCTGAGAAAGCCATCGGTGAGATTAGCACTGGGTAGCTCCAGCCTCAACAATCTCAGATGAAATATGACTGAAGTCTGGTGAGCGAGGCAGTCAGCCAGGAAGGGGAAATTATTTCAGCTCAGGGTTATTTCTATTTTTAACACTTCTGTGTTTGTTTCTGCATTTCAAACAAAATGCAGGGAAGATGACTACCTGCGCACCAAATTGTAGAGGTAACTGGAGTAGTTTCAGAGCTAGGTGAAGCTGCAGAGGAAGGAGGAGATATGATATCTAAGTGGGAAAAGTCAGTGATAACCAGGGCAATTAAAGCCCTTTTGCCCACCTGGTAAATCCCTATCCTGGCAATTCTGGGACAAACCAGCAATAGGTTATGACCCCCAGATATTCATTAGGGAGCCTATGTTCCATCTGATGATCTTTAGGTCAACTCTTAGAGATTCACATCAGAAAAAGAGTTATTGGCCAAATGTAGCTATTTTTCCCCCCAATTCTTTTAGCAATCTTACCCCGACCGAGGAATAGTTGGCAAATAAAATGGCAACCCTCTTATCCATGGGAGAGCGTTCACCCAGACACATTACTGCAGACAACTATGTTGTAGCAAATAGTTAGCAATAATGAATACTTAATGAATAAATAACGTATTTGTGTCTCAATACCCCAATGTCTTTGGGCACCTTCACAGAAAATAATTAAAACAATAAATTACAAATAAGATGACAAGTCCCCAGGCAAGTAGATGTACGTAAAACCACAGCAATGCAAAAAGAAAGAGGACATGAATGTGATGCAGAAGCTAAAGAGTTCTTGTGTTTTGCTCTACAGACCACACAGCCTCTGATCTTGCACCATGCCCCAATCCTGGGATGTGAAAAAGCCAAAAACAAAGGCAAATACCAGCCCTAGCAAGCAATATTCTCAGGCCTTACTGTCATGAAAACATCTTAACACTGAAGACTGATAGTTAGGGAGGGAAAACACAGGTTTGCAGGCTACAGAGAGGCCCGAATCCACGAGTACAACCAGCATGAGATGCAGGTAGCTCTTAGGCATGTCTCCTGTGAGGGCCTTTTCCAGTCTATCCTCCAGAGATCCAAATGGTTTGGGGGGCAAAGAGCAATTCCTCAGTATTTCCAGCTTTGCACCTCCTACGTAGAGTTGTCCATGTATTATAACTGCTAATAGCTGGGATTACCGGGCCAGACACCATCATTAGCAGAAAGCAGTCACGAAGCAGGTTATATAAATGGACACCTTTGATCTTTGGGATAGTCAGAGCCTTCCCCAAGCACAGTCTTAACTGGGAGTGAGCACTTAAAAGCGAGCAGCCCCCTCTCCCTGCTCTATACAAACACACACGCTGTTTTCAAACTCCTTTTGTACCAACTTGAATAACACGATCTCCTTATCAAACTACAATAGGCTAAAAGTGCTTTTTCTAAGCGACCTGGTGGAGTCACAAGGAAAGGTTTCCAGCTACCATTTGAGAAGCCACAGGAATTACATTTAAATAAAAGAATTCACCAGTCTGAATGGTTATGAGCAAAACATAGAACGACTCTGGGGTTGTTTAGTCTTGGGGAAAAGAAGGGGAAAGTGGCTGTTTGCAGTCTGGAACACCTCTGTCCTTTCCATGCAGATGCTTAAAGAAACCTCTTCCCAGATCTTAATTTCTCTCTTGATGTTGCAATACAAAGGTCCCTGGAGGCTAAAACCAAATAGTCAATTCTTCCAGTTGCTTATGAGCGCTACAAAGCCAACATTTCCCCAAAGCAGAGAGAGAGCATAGTTGTCACGTATGCCCATATATCCAGCCTACAGCGTTACCACCAACCACGTTATACTTTCAATTGTACAGCAGTTTGGCAATTCTGCAACTTTACCCCATCTTAAGCAAGAGCAGAAATCTCCCACTGACTTTAGCTCAGTGATCCACCTGAAAACTAATCCCATAGCTTCAAAAACAGCTCAGCTTGCCACCCACATGATGGTATTGGGTGAAGAAAGTGGCAAAACCTGCACACCTAGGAGTAGAGAATGGGACAGCTTCCTTCAGCAGTGCCCACAGTTAGTTCAGCTTCATTCGGGAAATTTCACTTTGATTTTCATTGCTTACCTCATTCCATTCCCCATTACATTTGTAATTGTCTTAGAGAAGCTCATCATTAGGTTTCTCCATTGTTTCTGAAGTCATCCCCAGGGCTCAATGCAGCGATGGGGAAAGCGTGAACATCCTCATGCATTAACGTAATACTTGTCAACAGCAACACCTCCCCACCTCCTGAAGCAATGATGCTTTTATAGAGGAGAGTAAACTGTAAGCCTTGGGTGAACCCCTTAAAACTTTTGCAGGCAAATCAGGACCAAGTTTCATGTGGTCCCATGAAAGCAGCAAAGCCCTTTTAGAGACACTACAGAGTCAGTGGGAATTGTATGTCACAGCCTTTTCCTGAATTTGGGGTTAGACATCCTCCGTCCCTCAGCTAAGGGCATCTCAGGGTACGTGTGTCAGTCCTTCCTCTTAGTGACAGTAAGCGTAACAGGTGGGTTCAGGTTACAGAGCCAACCTTTAGGGAAGAACAGTAACCTTTGGAGATCAGACTGCCTCCCTTCTTCCAGTAAAGCTCAGGATAGTGGAAGCAGTTAAGTTTCTGGGCACTGTTGATTCCCCAAATGAGCTTATAAAATACTCACTGGATATTTACAGATGACCTATGAAATCAACTCCAGCACCAGTGAGTATCATGACATGGTGGGAAACCGGCTCCCATGTTTTTATTCCCTCCCTCCACCTATTCAGGACCACTTATGAGCAACCTAGTCACCTGGGACCTGATCCAAAACACATAGAAGTCAATAGAAATGCTCCCCCTTAAGTGAAGGCAAACTTTTAGGTTTGTATTAAACTATCATTACCACTCTTCCTTAGTCTTTTGTTCTCCAGAACATCCCATTCTACTGTTTTATAGAGTTTGCTTCCTAGTTCAGCTCTAGCTGAGGGTCTCAGGTATCCAGACCATCTTCCCTTTTGTGCTCTGCTTTGTCAGACACCTGCACTGGCAGCAGACATAGCAGGGACACATGGTCTGGGATGCTCTCCAGGCTCACCTGGCTTAACTACTTATAATTACACCATTGTGCAAGAGAGGTGACAAGCCAACAGCTGAGGCAAGGTTGCCCCTTTTCCATGTGTTCAGCTGCTGAAGTGCCTCTGGTGGCAGCTCAGGGTCAGCCAAGGCTAACCCCCAAGTACTGGTGGCTAATGGAAATCTTGGGAGAAGGAGAGGCTCAGCAGGGGCAGGGACCACTCCTGACCCCTGAGGCCACCGTCTGCCTGCTGGGACAGTACCAGGCCATCTGCATCAAGTGGACATCACCAGTGTCCCCACATCACCTTGTCATAAGGTCAAGTTTGCAGCCAGCCTCAGCTGGATGGAGGATGCTGAGTCCTGGCCACAGCTCGCTACCAGTGTAGGCAGTTTAGGTACAAAATGTAGGTTTGCTGAGCTTCCAGAAAGGTTGCCTTAACACTAGCCAAAATGTAAGCTTGGGATGCAATAAAACACATGTTGTTGAGTTTAGAAGTTCTCCTTCATACTTGAATGTTATAACTATTTTTAAATTAATGTTTTATTGTCTGTTTGCCTGGAGAATTGTGATCAGTATGTGCTATAGCTCTGAAAGCATGTAAAAAAAAAAAATCACTATTTCAGAGCTGTGCAACCAGGCTGCCTGCAAAGGGTTTTTGGTGAGTTTTTTGCTGTTTGTTTTTGTGTTGTTGTGTTTTGTTTTTTTAAACAGTAGGTTATTTCTGTAGGAAAGAGACATCTTGGTAATACTGAAAATGAAATGTCCTAAATCAGAGCCTAGGAATGTATTATTTCACACACTAGCTACTGAATGATGAATTAATGACAGTATCTCAAATACATCTTCCATCAATATGCTTCTTCAGATTCCATCAGCATTTAATTAACATAAATTATTTTACATGAGGAGGATTCAGGCAGTCATCAAAAATAACACTTCTCTTGTAAGCTACCAAAATTCTTGTGCAATATTTTCACAGCAAATTTAGAGCTGAGTTTTTCCTGATTTTCTCAGGATAGGATATTGAATCTTTGGCTTTGGTTCAGGTTTCCTTCTAAGTTTTATGCCAAGGAATAGCAATTATACAAAGGAAATAATGGCAGAATCTAGCTGCAGAGGGACCTTCAGCAGTCCCTATAACCCTACAGTGAGGTGGAGCACCAGTAAACCACACAAGCCATTTCTCATTTAAGCATCTTAAGTCAAGAGAAAATAGTTATGACTGTCCTAAAAAGCCTGGGTATTTTTTTTTTAAATCTCATAACAATACAACAGGTCTTACTGCTTTGCCTTCAAAAGGGTGCAAAGAAAAGCAGACTGAATCCAGGAATGGGAAAGTTTAGGTACACAGTAGAAATGTCAGCCAAATGACCAGAATGGTGAGGAGGGAAAGAACAGCTGTAGTCCCCCATCAGGCTGAATGGCATCCAAATGCTCAGTTACAAAAAGAAGGGAACCAAGTGCAAGAGGGAAAGAAAAGGACATGCAGGCTCCTAATGACAGAAACGGGGATATTGTTTTTTCTCTGTGCCTTTCTAAAGCTAAGAGAGGGAGATGCCTGCTTTAACCCACAACAAAGAACTAAAAGCTGTCTGAGTTAAACCAACAAAAAGTTGTTTGTATTAAGCATCACATTAAAAGCATATTTTGCTATTGTTTGTGGCTCATGTTTTTATTTACGTGTATTCTTTTGTCCTTAAGTTTTGTCCAGTAAAAAAGTTGATTCTGAAGTGACCTGACAAACCAAAATATTTTATCCCTATAGATGTGCTTATTCCTTAAACTAGGACAGGGGATCGCTAAGAAGTGTCCAGCTCCCCAGCTTATTACTCCAGGGAGGGCAGGTAGCACAGTGCACCAGCACAGATGCTGCTGTGCAGGCTAGGATTGCAGAGCTGCATGCATGTCTGGAAAGCAGCTTCTTCCAGAGACTAGCAACAACTACAAAAGCTTTCTGATATGCAGTAAAAAGCAGATCCTAGCCCCAAAAGTCTTTGGGGAGTTTGTAACAGGAGGCTGACTTTCCTTTGCATCACATGAAGGAGAAAGCACGGCAATATAAATAAGTGGAGTTAATGTATATTGCAAGTGGTGGGGAGAAGATGAGCCCTGCATTCAGTTACACTGTTCTAGTCCATATAATCCACTTCAAATTAGTTAATATAAAGCTCACTATCCAATAGCCCTCCCTGCTATTGTTACGAGTCGCCATATAGTAACAGCGCTAAGCACCGTGCAATCCTGCAGCAAGCAGCTGTTCATTCTCCAAAGAGTTCACAAGAGACCAAATAAGCAAAGGAAAAATAATAGCACAAAGCATCCAAGGTTAGGGAGCAAGTCAGTAACTGAGGCAGGAATAGAGCCCATGCCCTTCTTGTCCTTGCTGCACGCAGTGGACTCCACAATGTGTCTTTTGGTCAGTTAGCTTCTTTTGATGTAAGATGCTGTGCTAAGACTCCAACATTAATGACCGTAGTTTCCAGGTGTCATACAGGTCTATAAAAGCTTACAAATAAACCAGCAAACATAGAATAGTGCCTTGAACAGGGCAGTTCTTTCCTAAACTGGCAGATAATGGGTGTCACCATAAAAAGGTCAAAGATACACCCACTAAAAGCACTATTGTGGGAACATGTTTTCAAAGCACATCACATTCATGCCCACAGTCAAAGTAGCTGTGAATATTTGTGAAGCCTATCTCCAAACTCTGGTCAGAGAACAAGTCTCATTTAGGCTTTTTGCCATTAAAGCAAATCACTTAGCAACACATTTGAACCTCAGAGCTTGGAAAGGGGAACTGTGGGACCATCATTTTCATATCTCCATTCACTTCCATCCCATCCTTCTTCATATCCAGAATTGAATGGCTCAAGAACAGTTCTTCAAAAGCAGTAATAGTAGCCTTAATCATCCCCCCACCTCGAGATACTATTAAAAATGGGAAGATGAAACCATCATCCCTCCTTCATCCACAGTGCAACACATCACAACTGTATGTTTACGTGACCTACATGTCTTTGGGTACACGTTAGCACCACAAAATACTACCAGACAACTCCCAGCAGCAGAGGTAACAGCACAGACAGGAGATTTGGTACCACCGAGGCTCCGGCATTTTTACAGTAGTGACTGAGATTTACAAAAGGGAAAAAAACTGTCCAAATCTGATTACAACTCAGTGCGAATTGGACTCCTAACGTCTTGGGTCATTTTTTTAAACATCCAGGCTAGAATTAGTAACAAAAGCATTTGCTTTTTCTCCCCCTTTGCTTTTGCATTTTTCATTACATGAGTATGAAGCAATATTTTACTATGACAAGCAGTCAGAGCTAAACTGAAACGCTGCTTCTGCTATAATCCCTCTCTTATCAGTTGCTCATTTCCCTTTCTCATGACATTCTCAAGAGGCTTATAATAACAACTGGGGAGACAGACCTTTTCCATCTTTAACTTTGTAATGGGTAAGTTTTCCCCAGAACATATTACTAAAATTTCTTCCCCAGACATTCCCCTCCATGCCCCACTCCTCAAGAGCAGTGGTATTTCTAGAAATTAAGTTAGCTCCACTAACTGTGTTATATCCTCCATTCTTGACAAACCAACTTCCGTTGCCGTAATGTTCTCATTACGTTTGATACGTTGCATGACTGTTCATTTATTGTAGCATTTTAACTTAGGTTCAGATTATATATCACTGGTAGAGCTCTCTGGGATAAAGGGCAATGAATACTTTAATTGCCTGATAAATTAAGGACACTCCCTTAATTTGGTAATGTGGTGTTTACACCTTTGAAGCAAATACTTATGGAATCTGTATGGGTGTAGATTTTTGCTAAACACACAGCTACCAGCTGCTATCTCCCCTTGAGAATAATAGTTTTATCAGGCTATTAAAATAAACACCACACAGGATAGATTGTACCAGATGCCAGGCGAGATCTGCAGCTGGAACAAAGAGGCAAGCCTCCATCAAAGTCAAAGGAGGTACATTGACTTACATCAGCTGAGGGACTGGTCTTCTGTATCCAATGGATTTCACTCAAAGCAAGGCAAAATAGCAAGGGACCTACATTTTACACTGCTTTAGCTAACCTAGTTCATTTGAACTGAAATGGGTCACAGTGTACCCACACAAGGAGTTCAGCAGCAAACCCGACTTCAGAAGGAGAACAGGGAAAATGCAGCTGGGGAGAGCAAGCACGTATTGCGTTAAACAGAGCCTGGCATGACAGAAACCTGGTCTTCTGGCTGCCTCTGCAATGCAGGTCAAAAATAAAACAACCCCTGGAAGGGCACAGCCTACAGAGCCACTTACAGCCCATAGGGAAAAGATGGGGCCACACAGCTGAGAGGGAAGAGGCACACTCCTGCCTGAGACCTCGCTGCTCTCGGCTTTCTCTTTTGTCTGTTAACCTCTGTACTTTGAAACTGGGAGTTCTTGAAGTTTTGCAACATGCCTTCTTTCCTGAGCTGTTTGAATGTGGAAATATTTGTCTTATCCTTTCCAGCCATGTGCTATGCTTCTCACTTATTAAAATAGAGAGAAGGGAGTAGATTGTCTAGGATGAAGCTTTGTGTTGCTTAGAAGTATTCAAGAAATTGGCTTTTCAGGGTAAGTTAACATTTCAAAGGTGTTTCACATCTACTTGTTATCAGCTTTTGGTAACACAGGGTGCCTGAGCTCAGACCCTGCATACAAAATACCACTGAAATGAATCGTACTTTATCTCACTCCGACTTGACCCCTGCATGTCGAGGTCTTCATGGGCTCAAGGTAAAGAGGTGCTAAGGCTACGGAGGACAAAGTGACTCTTATTCCTGTAACTACGCAGTGGCTCCATTTTCAGCTGGTTTTGGAGCAGTCTCACTGTGATTCAGGGCAGTCCATCCTGGGACCACCGGAGCTAAGTGACAAGCAGTGGGCAGGAGCATGCAGAGAGCCCTTGGGGGAGGTGAAGACAAGGAAAGCAAGACTGTATTAATGCCCGTTTTAGTGATTTGGGCACAGATATCCACTCCTTTCCTTAAAGGGGCTTGGCACTTGCCAAAAGCCACAGCAAGGGGCAGGTGTGGTTGCACCCAAATGAGATTAGCTGGAAGATGGGCAGCACCATCAACAAGCAGATGTAACAGGGGAGCCTCTCCCATAGCCCTCTGGTATATCCTGTGACTTCCTTCTCTCCCCAAAAGTGTTTTTCACCAAAATTGCACAGCCCAGGGCCACCTAGCTTTGCCTTTATTTAAGGCTCTACTCTCATTCCTCTATGGCTAGAAGACAGCAAAGCCATTTGGAAAGAAAAATATATACACACACGTATATATGCACATTGTATGTATCTATACACATTATTTTTCCTAAGAAAAGATGACACTTTAGTGTCATCTTTACCTGTCAAGATGTCAACATGTTTCTTTGGGGTAAGAATTCAACCCCATGTCATGCCACACCACCCTGCTGCACAGTGATAGCTGGCCCCCCTTTCCAGCAGCACTTGGGTGAAAACAGTTAAGCCTTACAAATAAGAGCTCTCTGCCCTTTGAAGGGCTACTGAGGAAAATGCAGTCATAAACCTACTGCTTACCAGCAGTAAACCTCAATAAAGTCAAATTAGGTGAAATCACAGCTGATGCCTCCTTACAAAAGCTGAGGTTGAACCAGTGCATCCAGAAAAACACCTAATTCAATGCTCAGATCTTAAGAAAATCAATCCCTGTGAACACACACACAAATGAAAACAAGTGTAAATGGAGAAATTCTTCAGGTTAATGCTTCCAAACAGATCAATGCACAAAACTCCTGTGGATTGATTTCCTGAAGCTCCAACTCCACATTAGCTCTTCAGGACAATCCTAATCTGCCATGGATCTATGAAACCAGGGAGTGGGGCTATTACAGTTTCTTGCCCCTCCTTCTCTAGTTCTTCTCCTTTCTACTCCCACCAGACTCTGGCCACTTGCCCACCCCATCCAGGCAAGCCCAGGATGGCCCTCCCTGCTTCCCATTGCCTTCCCATCTTGTCCTCCACCATGGAGCAATTTCCCTAGTCATTCAAGGGGTTTCTACCCCAGCTAACTGCTCTCCTGCTGCAAGTTGCATGGCTTTCAGCAGAGGACAAGGCCCAGTAGCATCAAGAGGCTGGGCAGTAGCAAGGGCCAAAACAGCTGCCAGGGGAGTGTCAGTGGATTCCAGATGTGCAGAAAAATCCCCTTCCCCACCCAGCTGTGAAGCAGGCATAGCCTATTCGCTCATTTTAGCACCTCTGCTGTATCGTACCATGCAAATGGGCAGTGAAAAGAACTCAACCCAACTGTGTCCTCACTTTTATGAGATCCATCCCTCCTCCTTTCACTGATAACCTTTTAAATCACACCCTTTGCCAGTCAAAACATTGTGTTGCTCAATCAGTTATAACTGCAGGGCAGCTAAGCCACATTATGCTGATTGTGCTGTTAATGGGTGCAAAAACACTCAGCATACAGCTCAATTACCTTGACATAACTGTAATGGTTAAGTTTACCTCCAATTCCCATGCTAACAGGAGAGAGTACGGCCCAGAGAACACAACAACGAGGAGAAATAAAGCAGCTTTAAATGCATGTTTTGGGGATGGCGGTGGTGATTTTTAAGTGACTTCAGGGCCTTTAGCTTCAGCTGCAGCTGATAGCGAAGCCCCGGGCAGCTACAGCAGAAGGGAACCTAGCTGGAGCGGGATTCCTGCCTGCAAAGCCTCCTCAAGGAGAAGCACTCACACCATTACCCTCCTCCTGTGTGGGGATAAGGGAAAGCGCCCACCCCCCCAAGGGCCACAGAAAACAGTGTGGCTGCTAGCTTAGGGCACAGAGGCCCAGGAACCAGCCGCTGACAGCCCGCTGCTGAATTTGACCTTTCTCCCAACAGCTCTTTGCAAATTTAATGGGTGCCACTTCAGCTAGCAAAACCTCTGCATTTTATTTTGGTTTTGGATGTCTGTGTGTAACTCCCAAAGCTTTTGACCTGCTCATGTTTTATACTCTCTAGGTCTATCGTTCTCACTTTGACATTAGCTTTACCACCATCCTCTCCAAGTCAGTACTTCACCATACAAAGTATAGCAAGAGCAAAGTGAACATGCCTCCAACTGCCCTATTCATCTGTAAAGAAGGTCCAATACAATAAAGTACAGTAGCAGCCTGTAAGACACTGCACTGATTCACTGGCTTTAAATCCCCAATGCTGGAATCAAATTCTCTTGGGGTTATTCCCACAACAAACTGAATACCTTCTCCAAACAGGCAGGGGCAGGACAAATAGCCAAGCAGAAAGACAGCCAATACAATCAAACACGCACTGCTGAGCTATGATGGTGCTTGTCAGGGTCTGTTTGCTGCCTGCGCACAAGCCTACAAGTGCAGCAGCAGCACCCCAGACTGGGCTATGTATGATGCTCACAAGGCGCACAACCCACAAGCAGGGAGCAAAGCTTCCTTCCTCCTCGGGAAGTGCCTTGCACCACCATCCCTCATACCTGCACGCATGCAGTTAGTGCTATAGGAGTGGGACTACTCTGGTATATGGCGCAAAATATATGCACTCAGCTTTAGAGGACAAGGATCATAATGATGCAGAGGTCTTGCTGGGAACATGAGGCTCCCCAGGACTCAGGCTCACTCTGAGGCGGATAAAGTGAAGAGGACAGTGGAGGAAAAGGCCTGTCTTGCTGGAGAAACATTTGAAATGGAAATCCACCTTCAATGGAAAAGATCCCATCGCATTTTTCATACCCCACCACAGCCCGGTTGGCAGCTTCCTCACCTGGCTGCAGCCTCAGTGGTGTGTCACACAGCTGTAAAGTGACATAAAAAGAAAAAAATGTGCACATAAAACCTGTTCTGAGTCATAAATGCTCCCAAATGCTATAGGCTGACAACAATGCAGGCTAAAAATAATAGAGTTTAATTTGTAGTGCTCTACAAACTATTACAAACAGGCAGTGGGAAATAGCTTCCTATTTTCTTCCCTCTACCTCAAGGTGTTTCTTATCTGCCTTTGCCAGGGTGACCATCTATCACATGTCTTAGCATGTGCAGGAAAACACAGGCATGTTGCATCCGATTATGCTGCTTTATCTCTACCAGTGTTTCAGGAGCCATTCCCGCTTGGGTTATGCTAATCTGATAACATTATTTCTGAGCAAGTTGCTGCAGCAGAGGGACTAAGAGCTGCCTAGCAGAGGCCAAATCCAGTGTAATCAAATATGTTGCTTTTGTATTTCAGACATTGATTTCAATGAGTGTGAGTACACCATTTCTCTGATGTCAGAGGCGAGGCAAAGCAAAATTCAAACTTCCGGAAAAGTTTTAGAAGGGACAACATGTATAGATCAAGGGAGATGATAAATGTCCCATGGTGCGCAAAATGATTACGGGAGCAGGAAGGAAAGTACACCAGCACCTCTCCTAACAGGATCAAGGCTGCCTGCAAATCCAACCTTCTCTGCCTGAAGGCTGGAGTAGTTTAAATGGCTTTTTGCCCCAGCTGACCTCCACGTCCCCATAGCTGTGGGTGGCAGCACCCCGCTCCCTCCTGAGCCCTGCAGCTCTGGTACAGCGGCTGCAGCTGAGCTCCTGCTCTGTCCCTGCTCCTGTGCTGGCAGCCTCCAGCCAAAGGAGGAACACGGGCACCAAGAAAATGACTCATTTCCATGACTACATCACCTTTAATTTAGCATTAAGTTAAGTTTCCCCACAACAGAGGGCTGGAGAGAGTGGATGGACACCCTTGCACCAGGGGACCAGGAGAGTGGCAGCGGGCACAGCCTGCAGAGCAAGACACAGCCCTGCAATATATACCCAGGAACATGCTCTCACACACAGCTAAATGGCTCCAGACACCACAGTCAGGTAATTTGGAGTGTCATGTTTCACCAATAAGAGTGAGAACAATAGTGGGAAACAACTTTTGATATCTATATTGAAACTGCAAGATTCAGAGCACTCAGGCTCTACTTATTTGGCTTCAAAGCTGCTATGTCAGGAAGAAGCAATGCAGTTGTGTACTGAAATATCAAACTTCTGTATCCCAAAACCCAGCAGGAGATTCCCTGGGACAAACTCTTTTATGGCCAGCCCAGCTATGTGCTCTCCCATCTCAAGGTCCAGGTCAAGGGCACTGGCAGAAGCAGCACCTGTTTTAGGAGATCTGTGTTTCCACTTGCTGAGTAGTTAGTATCTCTTGTAGAAATGGACAAATAATGGAGTTTCCAGTCTGATGGACAAAGCCAGTCAGAGAGGAAAAATGTAGTTGAAGTTGATCTGAAAAAGACAGTTTTTTATTTAAATAAACCCCACATTTCATTTCAAGTCTACTTTAAATATTAAGACCTAGCTTCTTTTAAATTAAGGGACATTTTTAAAATAGAAAATTATTTCAAAACAGAGTCAAAGAGTTTCCTTTTGAAAGTATTAAAACAGCATTTTATAAGCTTTGAAACAAAGAGTAACAGTTTCAGAAGTCATCCTCCTCCTATCTGCAGCCAAAACTATTCCTCTGATGTAGGCCGTTTTTGTAAAAAGTTTGAGTACTTTGAAGCATAAAAATTCCACCAAACTCATTCAGCCCTGCTACTGGAGATGTCAAATGGAGTTGTAGTTTGCTAAGACCTGCACATCCACCTGAGGTGAGCCAGCTTTCACAAGGTAGCAAATCCATTTGTTCACGGACCAAGTGGATAATTTTGCAGTAAATAATCCTTGGTCAGTCAATTTACCTTTGACTGCAACTATTTTTTTTTTGTCATTTGGATGCATATCTGAAGAGAAAGATACCTCCCCCTCATGCTCCTAGTTATAACCGACAAGAAAAACCAGGAACAGTGATATCGGCTTATTAAGAATTCAGCCCTTCCCACAGAGCAGCAGGACCCACCAGCCTACAGCTCCACCCACATCACACACCCCTGCCTGTGCAAATACTTTGGTTGTGTGAGCCACAGGGGCAATTAGGCCAAGCCACGTAGTTAAGACCAGAGTTTGGGCATCCCCAAGGATGCTGCTTTTTCTGCTACTTTCAAATTAATGAACTACAGCAATGGAGGCTTGTATCACTCACATTGTCATCTCCAGGAGTAATTTCAGCAATGAGTTGACTCAGCACCACCACCACCACCCTCCTCCCTGTGGCCTAGCAGTAGCATGCTGGAACAGGCACAGGTTGCACTGCTTGACACTTTAGGGGACTCAGAGGGAGCTGGTGTAGCCTCATGGTGTGGCTGCCAGGATGGGCATTGAGTTTTGCACACCAAGTATCTGCAGGGAGGAAGGGGTGTTGCTAGACCAGCAGAGAAGAGCACTTGGGAAGCATTAATGATGACTTCTGCAGCCTGTTGCCCATCCTTCCCCTCTTTGCACTTCTTCACAAAAAAAACATATGTAGAAGAGTTGGCAGCAGAAGTGTGTCATCTACTCTGTCTGCAGGGATTAGAAAACTGGTATAAATTATCCTTTTCATTAACTACTTGATCCTACCTAATCCCCAGTAGATGACGTCGACCTTGATAGACCAAATCTAGGTTTCTTAGCCTACACAACCTCTTTACACTGTTTTCTAGTTTCCATCGCAGAGCTACTTTCCAGCTCTGTTACATCCTGGCTCACTTCCACTGTGGCTCAGCAGATCCACAACATCTCTGCTGCAAGTCCTGCCAGCTGCAGGGAGCAAACCCAAGCCCTCCTGCACCACTCGGTGAATTGGGTGTTTCTGTCATACCACCCAGAAATGTTGTAAATGCTCCAGAAAGGACAAAGAAGTGTTCGAGATGTCCCCCACCCTGGAAATCCAGAGAGATTTACATCCTCCTGTACGTAAAGTTTCAGAGAACTCAGGGCTGTTGGACATCCCAGGCCAAACTAGTACCAACAGAAGAGCATAAAACCACAGGGTAAAGGAGGCAGAACTGTGGATGATTCCAAGCAAATTCTAAGGGATATCAGAACTATGACACCTATAAATTGATTTTTTTCAGACTAAACTCAATGGCTACTTATCTCCAATAGCAAAATTAACATTCAATTAGATTTGCTAAATAATTCATGGCAATACATTTGATGTGGTAGCAAGTTCCAGCAGTGAATCAGTGTTTCACATTATTGCACTGACAGAAACCAGGATTATTTCTTAAATGAAGGCATCTCTTCTTGTTTCCACCATGCACACCAAGATTCTTCTGGAGTTTGAAGCCCCACCATTTCATATTGCCTAAGGCTACCTTTGAAGGGATAAAAGGAATTGTCGCTATTGAGATTTTTGGTTTAAAGCAATTTAACCATACATAGAAGCTTGATTTACCACTGGATTTTTTTCCAGCAACGAAACACATTGCTGGAAGCTCTGCAAATCTTCTGTAATGAAGCGATGCAGAACCACTGTTTAGTCATGTAAATGAAGTGACAGTTAACTGAAAAGCATTCTGGGACCATGAACCTTTTGCCAAAACTCAAAGCAAAGATTTCTATTACCAATCAAACGGCACAGATATTTCCGAATTGTCTTTTTTGTGTGTGCATTGTTGGGAAAAGGGCAAACAAGACAGAGTAAGCATTTCCTGCAGTCTCTGAGATACCCAGGGTACCAAGCATTGCAGGAGGGATGCAAATAGTTTCCTAAGAAACTTCTGAACAGATACGTGGTGTTACTACTACAAGTTGAGAGAGAAGAAAATGGTTTTCCATCCATCACTGAAGCACCCCAACCTTTACCATATCCATCCTTTTCCATTATCATATGTGAGACCAGAGTAGACTCTCAAAGAACAAGGCTTTTACAAGCAAACCACAAAATTCACCCTGTTTTGCTTTGCAGTCTGAACTATGTTTTCTTTTGATGGTCAGGCACACTGTTCTTCTCCCAGAGCAAACCCACTGTCACTCCACCAAAGTCTGAGGAGCAATCCCAGCCAAAGACAAGCTAGCTCCTGGCCTCGGTGGCTTTCTGCTTTGGCATTTGAAAGCCTTCTCCTTAATTGTTTTTTTTTTTTTTTTATATAAGACATGTACTTATACACAGGGAACCTAGAAACAACGGCTGGGCATATGTTGGTTTGGAAACTAGGAGCCTGCAACTGTGCCTCCTACTAGCTCATTTTGTTTATTTGTGCAGTTGTATTTTACACCCTCCCCTCCAGAGAAGGTATAATTAAAGCCAGCTGAAATGCAAAGCACCTTTCACCACACAGCCAGCTGACAGCAAAGCCACTAACCCCAGTCTTGCAGGACAGTATATTCCTCTAACTTGGTCTTACATCTCTCAAACCCAGCCTGGCTCCATCCCTGCAGAGAGGGGATTCAGTAAACACATGGTACCCCCACGCACCCCGCTCTGCTGCCTTCCCTGGAAATACCAGGTGCTGGCCTTCAGCTCGGATCACCCAGCACATCGCAAAGTCAAACTTTCAAGGCACCACGTACACACACTTAAAAGCGCAAGAGAGACACAGTGAAGGAGGGGAGACCCAGCAACGCTGCATGTGCAGTACTTTCCTCTTTGAACTGAAATATTTTGTAAACAGGGTTTAGCAGGTTGTAGATAAAATTTGAGCTCTCTATAACCCTAATCTTAGAGATTACTAGAGAGACTCATATTACTGAGGGATCAAAGATGAATAGTCATTTTAGCCTGTGCTTCCACAGCAGCTTTTACAACATTAGATATAATGGCCAGGTGCTCAGCTGGTATAAACTGCTTCAACTTTATTTTCTCTGCTAGCAGTAAGAGCCAGTTCACTTCATCCAAGGACTTCTTGCAAGGTCAGCATTAGATTAAGCTGATACACAGGTCTCACTAAACTATATAGTGTCTACTCATTTTTCTGTTTCTGCTGAGATCTCCACAGATGCTAACCAACTCATTAAGATATTGTCTCTGCTGCAGACACTGGAGTTTGTCGATGTAAGATCAGCAACAGATACTTTAAAAGAAATAAAGAAAAAATCTCCCACCGCTTGCTACTGTGAGGCTGGCACAGTGGGACTAGGATCCACTGGTCCTGCACAGCACATAGCAAGGAAGGTGCATGAGCACTAATGCCGGGTACCAGGCACAGGCTAGTGGTTTCCAAATTCCCTGCTCGTCCCCATTTGCAGAGTATGCACCCTGCATTACCAGTGGTGATTTCAGGCCCAGCCAGGAAAACAAGGTCATTGTCATTGTGATAGCAAGCAACCATCGCAGCTGTGGACTCGGAGCCTCTGGCTGTGGGTGCCTCCATAAGACAGACTGCGATGCTCAAGAGATACCAACTAGCTGGTGGTGGTTCAACAAGCAACAGCATCCCCCATAATGAATGAACTTGCCATATGAGACTATACACAAAAAATATAAAGCATGGTTTATCTCTTCAACTTCAGTTTGGTCCAGAGCTACAACTGGCTGTGAAAGCCAGAGAGGAAGTGTGATTCAAAAGCTTCTGAAAGGGAAAGAAAGAGCACCTGTATGGTTTGTTTTGTATCTAAGAACAAAGCGTTAACTCCATCTACCCTTCTCTGATAATGCAGCCAGGTAAACTGCAGCAGTGATCACGTCCTGCAGTGAAAGTAGGCAGCATCCATCATAAAAGTCTGAACAGTAGAGGTTAAGAGATGCATTGTGGGAGCCTCTCTTGCATTACAAAAAAGTTAATGAATTATTCACAGAGAGATTAGCAAAAGACAGGAAAGGCTGGAGAACACTTGAGCACGACGCCAAAATCCACCACTGAATGGCTCTGCTGTTTGTGAGCTAAATGGCTATTCATGACATTAAGACCAAGAGTGGCAGCACTGACAAGATTTATCAAAGAACATCTACTCTGGACTCAATGAAAAATTGCCCCAGTAAAAACCCTGCCAGCTCTGCTGACGTATATTATCTTTACTAGAAAGGCCTCTCTGATAACCAAATTCATTAGGAATTTTAGCAATTCATTTCTTCTTATAAACTTCTGCATATGAATTCAGCACAGAGAGATGCAATGGGAGCTTTGGAAATACATCATTATATTAAATCAGGGCTACATTTGTCAGTGAGTGTGGCAAAGAAGAAGGTTTAAAGTAAGCTTTTTTCTGCAAAGCACATTTATAAGCAATATGGTATACTACTAAAGACCCTGTGCTACCACTGGAGTTTGTATTTAGCCCCGCTTAGTCCCAATAAGTTAGATGCAGTACGGGGAGGATGATGTCATTGCCCTCAGGGTGCAGTAATTAGTGTTCTTCATTTTCTTTACCAAACTCTACACACGTTCCAAATTAGACACAAAAACAAAAGCAAGAAACTTTACTAATGGGAAGTTAGTGAAGCAGGCTGGAGCAGGATCCAACATCCCTCCCGCTGAGTTTTCCCACCAGAGCTGCTGGGTCAGGAGATGGCAGGCTTGACTGTAACAATGAGTACTGTCTCCCTGCCAAGCCCTGGTGAGCAAGGACAGGAAGCTACGATAACTGTCACTTCCAATTTTCTTTCCAATGTGACAGTGCAGAGGTACGAAAGGAGCAGCTTGCCCCGGCTGCTCTCTGCTCTCCTGGGGCAGAGCACCCAGACACAGTGCCTCTCAGACATCCCCCGTGCACGAGAGCTCAAAGTGCCTCCACACGCCCAACTCGCAGCTTCCCCAGACTTTGGCTTTGTGACCACTGCTTTGCACAAGCACTGGGCAAGCTCCAACCTGGAGCAAAGCAGGGCTGGAAAGCTAAAAAGCAGCAAAGAGATGGCTTTTGCTCCGGTGAGGGATTCCCCAGCTGCATCTATCCCAGCCAGTAAAGCAGCTCCTCAAGCTCAGATGCACATGTTGCACGTAGCGAGGCATCAGGGATGGCCAAGGGGACAAGGTGAAGAGCAGGCCCCCTCCAGCACACCCTCCACACCACAGGGTTGTTCCATCCCCAGGCTGTCCTCAGGCACAGGGCATTTCTGACCTGGGCCATGGCATGAGCTTTTGGGAATGCCTTCCCAAGCATGCAGAGTGTAAGCTGTGACACGAAGCACTGTGTGGCAAATGAGCAACCTGTCCTGCCTTCACACAGGCTGATAGGCAGCTGATTCTCTCCATTGCCTGATCCAGGGAGGTCCGAGAGAGCTCCCTCTGTGGCATGCAAAATTATGAGATGGTGGATTTAGACAGGAGCAGACAGCAGCCTCCAGCCAGGGATAGCTTTGAGCTCTCCCACCTCCTACAATCTGCCCTAACACTGGCATTGTTTGTAGTCTCAGCACAGCAACACGGCGCTCTCCTGTTCTTTAAATTGGGTCCAAGGAGCCACAGAGCTGTTAAGGGAGAACAGCATGGTGCCAGCAGAAGAGGGAGCTGGTGAAGCCCATAAGCTCCCTTAGCACTTTAATGCTAAATCATGCCCTTCCTCCAGTGATGGGAAACAGTTTAGCTAGGGGTTTTTAGGACAGAAGGGGCTTATTACATGAAACCAGTTCAACCCCCTGCAATATGTGTGCCAGCACGTTCCAGCTGGCAGTGATATTTCAGCTGTCTCCTTTGGAGAGGGGTCAGAGCCACCCTGGCAATTCATGCTGCCCAGGCAGGCGGGCACTGCCTGCTGTGCACAACACAGTGCTCGGAGCCCAGGCAGCCCCATCCAGGCAGGGGAAGGGGACATACAGGCAGCATGCAGACCCCAGAGAAGGTGGGTTTCCAACTGCCACATGGCCTTGGAGAGGAGGATCTGGTCCCCACATAGATCCCTGCACAGATCACCAAATTTCCTGCCTTTAAAAAACCCAGTAGCAAATTGTACCTAAGAGTGAATCTCTGGTCAAACCCATTGGTTTCCACAGCTGCTCATTCAGCAGCCTAAGAACAGCAAAAATTAAGACTTCATGCACAAGTTCGGTGGTATCCCCCAGTGCAGCAAGATGGAGCTTTTAGCAGCAAGGTCACACAGAAATTCCCAAGTTTGCCACGCAACATCATCCCACTCCTGCACAGCCTTATGGGGCTCACAGAGAAGCAAGCAGCATCTCTTGTTTAAATCTGTGTGCCTCAATGAAGTTCTCAGCTCTGCATCTCCATGAAAGGACACACTTCACCATGCTTTAAAGAGTCAGGAAGAGAGAGTGCAACAGCCTTTGACTTCTGACAACAAGTTACTCCTTTAATCCTCACAGAGGCATTCAATACAGTGCTGAACACCTAAAGTCTACCTAATCCTGCTGCTGACCTAGAGAGATCATTAAATAGAGGGCTGCACAACATTTATAAGCCATGAACCATCAGCCCAGCTCCTCCCCAGTGTGTACCAAGAGCCACAGGTCAGGATTTCCTGACCCCCAGCCCCTCCTTTTCCCCAGGCAGGGCTGAGGAGGTGTGCATGCACACTGCACACCCAAAGCAATAGCAAGGCATGCTGAAAATCAGCATTTCAAACCAGTAAAGCCATCCCCTTTGACCTGTGAAGAAATGGGTTTAACCTGGGGATGGTATGAAGGCAAATCTTACAGTATAGACAAATAGCAACTTGATTTTAGTGTCATATTTTTGCCACTGGATGGCCAGTTTGGCTAAATTGCATGTCTAATCCTCCAGAGAGCCAAAGACCAGAAAAACTTGCAGTAAATTGTTATTGCAATGGACAGGAGAGGAAAAGCACCTTACAGACCTGCCTTGGGACCAGGAGTCCTTCCCATGTGAAGGGAGGCAAAGAGTCTCAGTGGTAGCAAGTGACTGAGTGCATTTAACTAAAACTCTGCTAGAAGAAGAGGAATAAAGGCTGACAGACCTGTTGTTCTAACAAAAAGTTTATCACGGTCTCTGTGGAAATGAGGTGTCCTTCCCTGCACCGACTGGCAAACATGAAGAGACAAGGCAAGCAGACTGACTGGAATCCCAATTACACAGCATAGGGTTGGAAAACAAGGGCGCTACATTCAACTCTCTTACACTTCAAAACCATTAAGAGGTGATTTTAAACAAGAGGCTAAAACACAAATTTCACTTCTTGCCTGCTGGAAGAGAACAAAGAATTTCCCACAGCGGCCTCTGAAAGATTAGGCACATTATTGTTAATGCTGTGTAAGAAGCGGACATTAATTAATGCTGAATTGCAAAGAAATTCCAGTAGTATCACATATTTCACTCCTGCCACTGCAGCAGTGAACTCATTATGAATAAAGAAATTTAAAACATATATCAGAAGGCAAAGTTAATGATTTCCCACTTAAGCATGAGCAAAATATACCACTGGACTAGAATGAAAGAGGAACATCATATCTCAGCTTTTGTTATAGGATAAGATCACAGCCCAAAGCACAGCCTTTGCTGAGAATGAAGTGTTTATCAAGTGATTTCAAAGATATGCACTGTGACCTTGAGCCAAACACAGCATCTGCTACCCAGTAGCTTTTCTATCTACACAATGGTAACAGCAGCACTTACCTCCTGCAAATTCAGAGTCAAGTTTAGGATGTGGGGACCACTTTGCTGCTCTGTCCTTGCACAGTAGATGCTACAACAGTTGGGAACATCCTTGAGACTCCTCCAGCCACAGTAAGGAGACAGTGAAATCACATCTCAGAGTAGCACAGTTGGGTATTTAGGAGCAGCCCTGGTGGAGGAGGAGCTGGGGGAAACCAGAGACACCTGGGCACGGTGGCTGGCAGGAGCACTGAGAAGCCCAGCAAGAGGTGGTTACAGCTAATCAAGGGAAAATTGGGCTCAAAGGAAGAGCCAGAGGTGAGACAAGACCAGCTGAAGTGGATGAAGCAGATCAAGCAGTATAGGGTTAGTCAATCAAAATTGTATTTGTGCTGCCAGGAGGAGGTTGAGGCTTTTTGCATTACCAAAGATTAAAAAAAGGTGTAGGATTGCATAATCTTCCTTCAACACAAGCACCAAAGCCACAGCTGCAGTAAATCGGTGATGCTCCAAGGACACCTGAGAGTGGTTCAGCTCCATGAGCAGACCTGGCCCAGGGACAGCAGCTCTTTTCTTCAGCATTTGCCTGTTCAAGACATCTGTCACCTTGCAAATTAACCCAGGCTGACACTCAGCTAGGCACACCTGCAGCTGCAGTGAACCTTTCCTGCAAGTTCCCTTCTCACATATTTCAGTAGCTCTTGCTTTCATATCTTTACCATTTTTACTACTTCCATTAGTCTTTTTGGCTTGAACCGAACCGTTTGCTTTCACATTGTTTTCATCATTGCTCTGCCCATATCTGATACATGTGTCAGTGACTGAAATTCCACAAAGCTTAGCTAAATCCGTGTTGTCTGGTAAATAATAGCAGCATGTCCCCCTGTTCAAAGAAAGTGTGAGAGGTTTATTAATGTAGCATCAGATGGATTTGTTTTATATAATTATGCATTGAATTTAAAAAGAGATGTCATGCAAGCAATCTTTAGAGTCATAACAGAATCTGTAAGAAAGAACAAAGGAAAATATTTTTAATAAAACATTATGCCCTAAGCAAGAAATATGCTTCACATATCATATACGAGAAAAGATATTTGATGTAAAACGGAATTGTGACCTTGCTGCAGAAGCGTTCATTACCTAACACTGCAACAAGCAAATTAATGGATTTTGAACTGGTGCAAATAATAGAAATAATAATAATTTTGGTTCCTGGCATTTCCTTGCTGACAGCCAGATTTAGCAGCAAGTGTTTTGTATTATTATTTATAAAAAGGGATTGCAAATAGAATTCCACATAACCTTAAAGACATTACAGAAGCATGTGTCTAGTGCAAGGGTATTACACATGAGTAATCAAGATTTTGTAAACGTTTATAAACCAAGCAGTGGAAGCCCAGAAACAAAACACTGGCTGCCAGAAGAGTATATGCTTTATGCAAGGACACGTATGTACATGGTACTATCAAGTATGCATCATTCTGGCATCTGAATCCCTACACAGGAAGGTTATGATTATGGTTACTATGGAAATTACTCATGCAGTTTCATATGCATTTTGCACATGATAAATGGTTGTGTGGTAATTAGTCTGTTGATACTGTTTAAGGGAACTGCAGCACTCCTGGGAGGTGTTGAATTGTCAGGTTTGGACATCACCCTCTCTGCAAGAAGTGTCTCCCTTGCTAAGCAATAAGAGTTGCCTGAATTCTATCCTCCAGTAAGTCCCAGTTCAGTTCTTGGCCCTTCCAGGCTGGACTGGAGCTGCCCAGAGCCCTGCCCCAGCACGCCACTCTCCAACATGGCACCACCTCAAAATACCAGCAGCAAATTTACCCTTTAGCAGCTGATGGAGAAAGTTTTCCCACCCCCTCAGCCAGCCTGTCTGCAGAGCACCAGGAACGGGCTGCAAGAATGATGTATGTGTTATTTGGGGTGAAAATTTACTGCAAGAGTGACTGCTGCTCCCGGTGGGGTTGGACAGATAGGGAAAAGCTGATGGTTTCACAGTGATAGAGAGCACTGAAGTGCTCTGCCCCAGCTGAAGGATGTGCTGCCAAAAATTAAGAAAGGGAGCAGGAAACACTGTACGGGGTTTTACCTCATTAAACCTGCACAAAATCTAAATCAGGCCTTAGGAGCAGCTTGCAACAGAGCAAGTATTCTGCGTGGAGCTGGCAGGATTGCCTTTGTTTTTCAACAAAGATCACAAATAGGTTTCTAAAACACCTCAATGTGTTTAAAATGGTAAAGTTATTAGACAAGTAGGTACAATAAAAGAAACATCTCTGCAAATTGAATACCCCCAGGCATATACGCCTTCAAAATGCCATTGGAATTTTAAACCCTGATAATTGCTTTGTAATGTAAGCAATTGCATTATGAGCATGAACACCACAGCCAATGCATCACCGCAGACGTACCTTCAGCTCTGGCTTCAGTCATTTCCCTCAGCAAAGTACCCTCTGATTGCAGTAGGCTTAAATGTAACTCGTGGCACAACTGATTGCATATGCTAAAGTGAGTTTGTTTAATGGACAAACCTGGCTTCTCTGTAGTTGTCTGTGCAAGACTGGCAGAGGGAGAAAGCCCCGTGCTGTGGGGCAGCGCTGGACATGGGCTCTAACGCTGCCAGCCAGGAGCCTGTCCATGTGGGAGGGGAGCTCCAGCAGCTCTCCCCAAAAGGGAGGGCACCAAATGGCTTTTGATGTCTAAAGCCGTGATTTATTAGAAAACCACTAGAACAAGGCAAGTTTTCTAACAGAGAAAGTTTCCCTCCTCTAAGTGAAACAAATTAAAATGGAGAGGGCTGAAGACAAACCTGACTGCACCCTTGCAGGCTGTCATTTCTTTCAGGCTTGCTCTGAATTTAGCAGCTTCAGAGGCTGCATCTAAAATATATTCAATTTTCCCTGGGTCCCAGACATTTCTCCTCACCCATCACCACACAGGCTGATGTCCAGCAGCTCGCGGGGCAGCCCAGCTGCCCCACACTCAGCCTCCTTGCCCCAGGGGCAGCAGCCAGGGCAGAGCCAACAAAGCCACCTTCCTCCCTGCCACCTCTTCTACGGGCTAACGCACAGAGTAAATCACCAGCAAACAGAAAAAAGAACCTGTTGTATCACAGAGGGACTAAAGTTAGCAGTGAAATTGCCTGGAGGTACAGGAGCAGTTGAATTTGGTACATGGTGACCAGCAGCTCCCCAAAGCCAGAGCAGGAGCTGCACATGGCCAGGCTTGTACGAGTGGTGGCCAAAGCGCTACAGGTGACCCACCTATAGCTGGTGGGTCCGCTGATAAGTTTGCTGCTTATGCTTTCCATAGAATTCAGGCTGATAATATTTATGGTGGGTGCCTGCCGCAGGCTGAGTTTTTTGGGGGGAAAGCTTCACAAAACAGCTTAACAGTTTCCAAGCACTGGGCTGGAGAGGAAACACTGTGTTTTGTCCACGTTAAAGGCTCTGAAGAATTTAATTGAAAAATTTTAGCATCCCTGTACTTAGGAGGAGGAGCTGGGAATTTGGCAGGAGGGTTTTTATGTCAAAAGTGTGCCTTTTGCTATTTTGGGGGGTTGTGGGGGGGGGGGGGGAAGCTGAACGGACCAAATTGTGAACCTATCAAGGTTTGCAAACACTCAGTAAAGACCTGCTCAAACAAACACAGCTGCCAAATTCTGCAGCCAGGCTTGCTCCTGGATGTCCTTCTTCCCACCAGACCCCAGGAGGGAGCACTGCCCCTCCCAAGCCCTTGGGTTTCAGAGGAGAAGGCAGCAGCTCCTTCTCCCCATGTCCTTCCAGCAGAGCCGTCCTCGGGTGTCCCATGGCCCTGAGACTCTTGCTGGGTGCTCGGGGCCGGGTCCATCCCACCAGCACCAGGGAGGGTCTAGCCCCTGCTGCAAGACCTGCGCTGGAGCTGGCTGGTGCCCTCCCGTAGACCCCAGTGTGATGTGGGATCGTCCACACTCAGGATCAAAGTCTATTTTTCCTACACCCATACCTGTCCCCAGATCTTTCAGCAGTGCTACAGTTGTAGTCATTATCACCCCTGAGAGCGTTGCAATTTTCTGTACTTTCAGTTCCTCAATTACATTGATTATCACATTAAACATTCCTTGTGCTACAGTAACAGACTAAAAATAATAAGCTTGTATCTTCCTAATACAAATGAAACCCATTTGTACTACTGAGAGTGTAGCGGGCTCATTGTTTCGCAGTAATGAAGCTTTCATCTCAAGTGATCCAATTCATAAAAAATACTCACCAAGGCTTTGCACATTTCTTTTTTTTTTTTTAGACCACCACTGACATTCCTTTCAGTTAAAATCTGGTTCAGGATTAGGCCAGCAATTGAAATAGAATGGAAAAGCCACAGGAAAGCAAAAAAAAGAAATCCCACCTCTGATGGCAGGGCACACCCTTGCCACCCTCAGGCAGGTAGCCCCATGCCCACCCCAGGCTGTGGGCACCCAGATCCACACACCTTCCCCTGCTATAAATAGCTACAACCACCTTTGCTATTTTGGGAAACCGAGCAACACATTACAAAGGAGATAGGAACAGCAAAGCATTGTACATAAGCTCTTTTGTTTTTTTATAAATATGAATTTGTAACCAAAACCACCCAAGGTAGGCAATAACACAGCCGAGGAGATGCTGTCTGCAGGCACCCGCAGGTGAACCAACTGAAGGCTGCAGGCACCAGGTGGGGGGCAAGGATCAAGCAGGTTTTTATGCTTTTCCACTTCTCCCCATGCCAAGCTCCAAGTCACAACGGTGTGATAAAAACATACAACATAAAAATTGAGATCTGCCCCTCTGGCTGCTCCAGAGCTTCAGCAAGGGTAAACAGTCCATCTTCAGGTCTGCCCACCGCCTCCACGGGGCAGGACAGGCTCCGAGGGAGCATCCCCTGCTCCAGGAGAGTCATGCGGTGGGACATGGCACCCAGGCTCTGCCCTGACGCTGTGCTTGGGGGAGACACAGCTCCTGCTACCCCTGGGCAAAACAAAAGTGAGCCTGCTTTTTGCAGCCTGGTGGATTCAGCAGAATGGCACCAGGTATTAGAGACCCCACACCCAGCACCAGTGCTGTTGGACCTGACCTCCCTCCATCAAGGGAGCCTGGAGACAAAGCCAGTCAGGATATGCCCTGCAGACATCCCTCCCATCAGGGGCTCTGTCTGCTTCTCCACTTCCCTCCCACCGAGAGGCACAGGTGCAGAGATCTGAGATCAGCAAAGGCTTTGCTCTTTCTTTCAAGCTTCAGAAAGAAAACTAAAAGGCAGGAAAGAGGCAGAGGAGAGGCTTCCCCTTGTATTTCCATTTGGGCCTGAAACGGCAGCACCCGGCCACACAGCAAGCCGGGACTGCAGCAGGGGCTTGCCTGCCCTCCTACAGCTCAGCACCCACAGTGGCAACAGGAGAGTGGGACAGGGGAATGATGAGCATCTCTCTCCCCTTTTTCCCCTGATTGAGGGGGGGGAGAGTCAGGCCTCGCTTATCACAACTTTGACTACCTAAAAACCCATCCCTTATCCAAAATAAGGTCATGTTCCTGACATGGGTCAATTGTATCAAAAATGAGTTTGATTATCTTAACCCTCATTTATCAGAACCAGTTCATTGTTGCCCATATTACTTGGTAAGTGGAGGTTTGAGCACTTTAGGCTTTGCTGGTAGGGGCAGTGCGTTTACCCAGGCTTTTTGCCTGCAAACATTTAAACACTCTGAATCTGAGTAGGGCTGGATCAGGCCTCCCCAAGCAGAGTACGTGATCCTGGGTCTCTCCTGCCCAGACATTAGAGATGCCACAACACCTTGTGGGAACACAGATTTTTATTCCAAATCCCCGACAGCCATGGTACATGATAGCCCTACTGCTAAAGTTGCCTGCGGGAGCCTTCCCCTGGCTGCCATGCACTTCCCCAGGGGTGGGACAGCTTCAACAGGGAGACCTAAAAAGCCTCTTGCAGAGATACAAGACACCTCATAGACCCGGGATTTTGTTGCTGTTTTTTGTATTAATTCAGAGGAATTAGTGCCACCGGACAGAAAGGGCATAAGGCCAGTGAGAAAATACAGAGCGAAAGATGACATATGCAATGTGAAAACTTGTTCCTAGCCCCATACGGTTGCCTCATCCCTCTGTGACCCCGGGCAGCTCTCACCACAGAGCTTCCCGGCCTTGGGCATTCATGGGTCAAACTCTTCACTTACAATGACTTTTTAAACACAATTACCAGCTATTTCAAACACAAAGTGTTCTTAGCCTCACCTTGGATCAACTTTTCCAGCAATGTTGGTTCCCAGAAAAAAAAACAAACACATGAATCTTCAGCAAGCACCTTCCCTCCAACTCAAGCAGCCGCCAGAGCACAGGCAGTGTTTTACTGCACGCCAAGGGGGGGTCAGGCAGCAGGAGCTCATTACCAGAGCAGGAGGGCTATGAGGCAGCATCAAACACGCCAGGCACACCTCCTGCAGAAAGTCACCCTCTCTCTGAATCTTTGTAATTGGTGATCAGTCCCACACAAGGCCAGAAATCCGGCTTATTAAAGCATGAACTGCTGAGCCCCTCGTTAGATGCCAACAACATCATCTCCTGTGGGATTATTTACCCTGCAGATGGGGTTACTGGCCCTGGAGCAGCAAAAAGGATTTCCAGCAGAGATGGGGCAGCTGGGACACATTTCCACCCATGGGATGATACCACTCTGTTTCACAGAGCAGCTACTTCCCACACACATCAGAAAATATCCAGTATAGCTGCATGCACACAAGGCATATGTCCCTGTATAAGGTATCTATATGGTATAGCTCCTCTTTCTGCTTTCACTGTATTTTATCTTTAAATTGGGAGAGCTTTTTTGTAACAAATCATCAGAGAGGAAGAGCTAGTTACCAAGGAGATTCTCTGATGAATCAGAGACTGACTGGTATAAGATCTAGACAGGCTGTAGCTTCTTAATTCATGAGACCTTACATTTTAAACAGGGAAAAAAAGATCCTATCACAACCAACTGTGGACTGCACTAGCAAAAGCAGCTTTTATTTTTGCCATAGGACCAAATAGCAAGCACAGAGCATGGGAAATCAGTGAGCAGCCTGAGACGAACGGGAGCATCTCTCCAGCACACTCTTGACTCAGAAAAGCAAATACCACCCAAGGACAGAGTGGTCTGATGGAGGTGACTGAAGGAAAGGCTGGGAAGCCCCTGATTTCACAGCAGCACGAGCAAGGATACCCAGGGTCAAGCAAGCACTGGAGAAAGAGCTGCATGCCTGCTTCTGCACAGCCCTGGCATTTCAGAAAGTAAAGGTTGCACGGCCAGGTACTGCCTATCCGTGTGCCAGCCACAGGCATGGCACAATAGTGGGACTGCCCCAACCTTGAGCCCGCTTTCCTGCCTGACTCCTGCAGTTTTCTTCCGAAGAGCAGGTGAGAGGAATGAATTTTGCCAAGTGACAGTGAAGGCATCGACCCCACACTGAGCATCCTGCCCTCACGGGAATGGCCACCATGCCCCAGAGGAGCCCAGGCAGCCAGGGATGTGCAGGCGGAACAGATGGGAAGAGGAGTTTTTATAAAGGTGGGGATAACAAGGAGCATCATGAAATAAAGTTGGGAGAGAGAAAGCTCAGCTTTGTGGGACTGACTTTATTCAGAGGGTCTTCACACCCACTTCCTTCTGGTGACTTGTTTCTGAATAATTACTGAACACTGGTGCTTCATCTCTATTTAAAAACACAAAGTAATTAAAACTGCCTGGGAACTGAGAGAGCAGTGAGAAATATTTGGAGACATCGAGAGACAAGATATACAGAAACCTCCTGCTTGTAGATAAGCTGTTTTCCCAAAGGTGGAGACTACAGAAGTATGTAGATGAGAGGGAAAAATCTTCCTGTCAGATCCTATTGAAATCTCTATTTTGGGCACTGCTGCTCCACTGCTGCTAAGGTAAACCTGATCCTTACCGGAGGACATCGCAGGACGCGGCTGAGGTGTTCGGGACAGGGACGGTGCCAAGAGCTTAGACAGGCTGCCGTGAAGTATCACGGAACATTAAAGCTTGTGTTAGAGCAAATTCAGGTTTTACTGCTAAGTGCACCCTGGAAAAGAATTTCCTAGAGCAGTTATGTCTGACAAGAGCATGGCACAAGCCAGGCTTTAACTGAGGATTTAAGTGAAGGACATTTTATAGGCAGCTTCAAGTGCTGTTTTGTGATATAAATTACACTTGCTCATCTGAGGAATGAATTAGGTGTTTGTAGCATTTGTGGGCTGGAGCTAGAGGCTTACAGTAGTATCTTAGTGATGCATGTTGTAATGTTATTATGGGGGGACAACTTACTTCAATACCCTGTGAGCCTCTTGTTTGGAAAGCAAAATACTCCAGAATGCTGCGATAGAGACTGAAAACAGCATACAGGGTAGGGAAGGGGCACAAGAAACATTTGCTGACAGCAAGCTGCTTTCAGCACTGTGAAAAAAAAAAAACAGCGAGGAAATTCCAAGCCATGGCTCACAGCCAGTGGGTAACTTGCTGTTCATCCCCCCTCCAACTTCACATACAGGGGCTTACACAGTGTTCACTTGCTGCACTTCCCAGCTGTGCCAGGCAAATTAAAGGTGTAGTAGCAGCAAATTAACACAGGCTGCCAGCTTTCATGCACTTAATGGGCTACTGGATCTCATAAGACTTCATATTTATGATCTTTATGCACTTCAGGGTGAAGTTTAAGTCATTTGTATGTTTGCATTTACAACAGAAAAGGGCTGAGGAAGCAATAACTGCACACAAGCTTACCACAGGCAGAGCACAAACTTCCAGGCACTCCCCAGCTTACAAACATTGTGCTATGCTACAACAGTGCCATTATTCCAGCCTTGGGCTGATCTGAGATATCCATATTCCACATAAAGCATTCAGAGTTTGTTTTTCCAAATGTGTACAAGCAGCAGCTTGTTACCCATATGTTACATGGTGTTTTTAATCCAAGAAGAGCAAACAGGCAGGTTAAGGATTTACAAATGGAGAAACTGAGGCAGTAAGCATTTAAGTAATTTGGATAAAAACCTCCAGCTGAACAGAAAG
>NW_008824543.1:1053540-1068391 GCF_000699105.1 Pygoscelis adeliae
TAACTATTAGTCTGGAGAGCCTTGGAAATTCATTGCTCATGTGACTTTTGCTGTGCAAAGCTGGTCTGAACACCAGGACTAACAGCAGCATAGCCTCTGTATCATGTGGTCCCTGGGCTGGAGAAGTATCTGCTTTCTGCTTTTGCTTGTGAATCTTGACTGCAGTAAATAAGCAAGAGGTTGACAATGGTCTAAATGCTGGCTTTGGAGTTAGGTTTGTTGCCACTATCATTTGTCTGTGTAAATACCTAGAATAAGGTCAAGGAAAGAGGTGGGGATTCATGAGGAATATGAACTGCCAGGTGGAGGGTGGCCTACACCAAGCCATGGTGCTTGACGGCACGTTTGGTCCCTTGGTACTAAACCGGTGTTGGAATGGGGAGAGATTTTGTTACAGATAAAGCTAAAATAGAAAGAAACTGATGTAGTTTGCTCCGGACCTCTGCATGCATATATTCTTACATGGTGTTTCTGAGAAATCAGTTATTCTCAGCACATACAGCGTCTGTGCCTGAGCACAGAGTCCAGGCACTGGGGAAACTTATGAAACAGCCATACAGAATAGCTCTCAGTCGTAATCCACTCAGTCCCACTTGAAGAAATCCTGTCTTTCCCCAGGAGGGCTTTGTTGCCTTGCTAGAAATCCCCTTATTCACCGGCAGCCCCTTGGCAGGGCAGGTGAGCTTTGCCTATCAGGGATACTCTGTGCTAGCTTCAGCAATTGAATTCTCTTCTCCTCACCCAAAAAAGTGCTTAGATGGATTCCACAGGCTCTTTCCCCTGGCCCCCCGATGCGGTGCCCCAGCCAGTCACCCCAGGGGACACCCCAGGAGTCCCAAGGCTGCAGTGGGTTGAGCAAGCCAGGTTCGGGAGTAGGACTCAGGAGCAGCCTGGCCCCTCGCACGCCCTGGAAGGCAAAGCTCAGCACAGCAGGGAGGCAGAGGATCCTTCCTGACAACCTTCTCCGAATGACCTAGATTGCGTCAACGGGCTCTGGAGGGAGCCCGCAGCCGGTGCTCTTCAGATGGGAGCACAGGATTTGCAACATGGGGCCCAAGAGAAACAAGGAGCACAGCAATGGGAAAGGAAAGCAGAAGGCCTCAGCACCCTTCCCACCTTCAAAGCTGGTAATCATCTCTTATTTCCCTTTTACTCCTTTCTTTTAAACAAGCCAGAGAAATCACCCCCTCTCTGTGCCACTTTGCATGCCAAGCAGCAGGGTGCTGGGGGGACCCCAATGCTGAGGACTGAATCTTGCCTTCCAGGCTACTATTCAAAAGCCCAGAAGCAACCTAGTGGACTGGAGTATTCCATGTGTCCAGAATGACCCAATATTTCTCTCCTTTAAATTTAAGGATCATTTGGTAGATAAGTGTACTGATAACGAGGTGCTGCATGTTGTGCTGGGAGAGGAACATCTTGGGTTTTGCATGCTTGTTCAGAGGCTACAAACATGGAAGTATTGATGCTTGTAATACCCCTCCAGATGAAGGGCAGGCAGAGGCAGCAAAACCCAGTCAGTGAAGGGGTTTGTGTGAACCCCCCTGAAGTAATGAATGGGGGGGACATGCCAGAAGTCCCCACTCCCATGAAAGTCTCCCCTTGGGACACTGCAGCTCTGCAGTGCCTCTTGGGCTGAGCAATACCTTTTGGCTCACACAATCTTCTTTAAATGCAACAAGCATCTTCTCCTATGCAGGTGCAAGCCACAAGCACCATTATTCTGGGCATATAAGCCACTTACAGCAACATTGCCTCTCTTTTAATGAAAGAGAGGCATCACAGCAGTAGCTACACTATGGACCATTAATTTACTACCAGATGGCTTGACCCTAGATTTTAACATACATTTAACTAGAGGTCTACAGCAGAGTTATCACAGTACAACTGTAGAAATGCATTTTTACAGGAATAGTTTCAGTACCAGCTGAACTCAGCGGCAAAACTCCCTCCAGCTCCCATGTGGCCAGGGACTCACTTCTATGTGTCCACATACAGGTAAACGCTGCTGGGTGGAATATTCAGTTGTTTAAAAAAGTATGAGGTGGTGTGATTTTGATAGGTGTTTCACCAGAAATGAAGCAAGATGGAAAGCATGGAGTTAGTCAGATAGTGACTTAATTGTCATTTAGGTAAAGCTTTTAATTCAGTACAGAACTGTGGAAATCTGCCCTCCTGATGCAGCCCCTCAGACTCTTGTAACCCTTGTGCTTCAGACACACAACAATATTCTTTGCCAGGCAGGCTCCAAATCAAATTGACTTCACTTAGCACCACACTCACCCTTCAGCACAGGCACATACGCCACTTAGTGCTCAGAAATATCATTTCCCAGCCGCACTACCAGGGGTGTGCGGGAGGGATAATAAGCCAAATTTCTACACCATGTCAGTCAATGGAACTCCCAATTTGCTCAGCAGAGCCCTGCCCATTTCTAAAACAGATCAGCTGCACCCCTCAGTTGGTAAGCTGGTCTTGCTAACTGGTATGTGTCCAGCAGCAGTTTTATGCTCCTGCTAATATAAGTGGAGATTTTAAATTACCTTTAATTAGAGCTTTGAAAGATCCCACTGCTTCTCAGCAATTAGCTTCTGTACTGGGTTTATTTGAACAGTAGTCCTCCACACTAGAGATGTGGCAAGCTAGGAAAACTGCCCATTTTTTACTCTGCTTCTAACTCTTAACTCTACTGCTGATGTGTAAAAGGCTGGTGGGGATACAAAACGTCTCACACAAGAGAAGAAAGAATGAAAATCTAGAAATAGCTTAAGCCTATTCATGTTCTACCCACATACTCACGGTTGGGTTTATTCTGCTTAAAATCAAAGTCTGTCTCTGCTAATACACAGTTAATTAGCTCTGAGTGAAGCTGCATGGTTTTGACAAGCACTGGAAGTTTCAGAGGCAGGGGAGTACGACGGAAAGCATCCTGCTGCTGCCGGCAGACCTGCCAGGTCTCAGCACCACAGGCTGCCTCCCAGCTATTAGCAGGTCAGCATTAGGAGGCAAAGGTTGCTCCTGGATGGGATTTGCTGTCAGCACAAGGTTTTGGTGTGGAAGGAAAAGACCTTTCCTTCCCCCTCACCCTGTCTCCATCCCTCTTCCCTCTCTCTCTGCACACGTCCATCCTTCAGTGTCCCTCAGCTCTGTCATCCTTATTAGATTTCCCCTGTCCCACCCAGGTCATATTCTCCCTCCCTAGCTGCCCTCAGGCCAAGATGTTACATCTGACACTGCAAACTGCCTTATTCCCCCCCTTCACATCCCTTTGCCCTCCATCTCATGGCCTCCAGGGCTCCTGCCCCTCTGCATTGCCCCCACACCAGCTCTGGAGCTGTAGTGACAACATGCTGATCTGAGGGATAGTGTGCTTTCAGCACCTCAAAACAAGCCTCCAGCCAAATTTTAATACCACTTGTCTGAGTAGTACAGAAGTTACACTAAAAATAATTGCATTTCTCACTAGTTAATGATTAAAAAGGGTCTGTTTTATCTGTAAGATATGGCCTGATGTACATTACAAGATATTAACAGCCCCATAAGTGAAATAACAGATACAGGACCAAAAGCTAATTCATACGTGTTCTCAGATGCCTGCAGATTAATCATTTTACGTCTCCATAGGAATATTCACCAAAGTTGTCCATCACTGTACAGTCTTAAAGCCACAGGACACCTCTGTTCCCACTTACGGCTCTGCCTTTGTCTACAGAAGACAAAAGCAGGGAAAGAAGGTGCTTGCTTGCCTCCAAACACAAGTTGATGGAAAAGCTGAAAACAGAATCTGGAAATTTTGTTTCCTTGTTTTCTGTTCCACTCAGTGGATAAAACAGTCCCTTGTTGTGTCAATACTTTACAGTGATTATAAAATTGATACTTCTTTCAAAATGTTTTTTCTTCAAGTACACATTTCACTCCTGATCTCATGGGCTGAAATTGTACTCTTGCTATTTTTGGAATTGATTGCAACCTCCTGATCCATAAAAATAAGCAACACCACCAGCAAAACAAGAGCACAGGTGCTGCTAAAATGGCAATCACTCCTCAGGATCTGAGCCTGCATTTACACAGCCTGAGACGGAAACTCACTGCCTCCTCCAGACAGCACAGGTGCCAATTTCCCTCCATTTGGGGATTAAATAGATGACCACATAGCAGTTAGCTGACCTCTCTGTATCCCTATCAAGTGCTGTAAGTGCTCAAGCAGCAGCACAGCTTCGCCTTAATTGCATAAGCACACAGTTTGTTCAAACTCCACTCAGGCTCACACTCAAGGATTTAAAGTAGTCTTTAGTGTAGTCACTGCCTCAAGTACATTAGTCTCCTTTGCATACACATAAGGTACTTGAAAGCTTCAGCTCCCATCCTTACTCCTGGCAGTCCAAATCATGACTGTTTCATTTTATGCTGTTGAATCAAAAAGACCAGCAAGTGACTAATGTCGGAGAGGCCAGAGAAAGCAAGGCAAAAAGTTTGAGCAGAAAAGCTCTACCAGAATCCACCATGAAGGATCAGGTGAGTTTAACCCATCCTCTTTTTATCCTTACAACCACACTCTCAACCCAGAAGCAGCAAATTCCATCAGGGCACCAGAAAGCCACAGTTGTTTTGGAGCACAGCTCCTAGCCAAGTGCCCAGCATCTGTAGGAGGGATCATCATGTCACAGAAGCAAGCAGCCATTCCAGATTGGCCATTTTTGTAGGCACCTGATACAAGTACTCAGCCACAGTCATAAGTCAATCAAACCATCTGCAGCTTCCACAGGCAAACTCATCATGTGAGACAAACACATCACTTACTTTCACCATGGTTAATGGCCATGAACCTGGAGGCTGAAATTTCAGTTCATGCCAAGGAATACAATGGTCAATAACAGATTTAGCCCACAAATAACTAGAGAAGCCCCGGCCTGTGCAATGGACCAAGGATAGAAAGAAGAGTCATTTATTTCTCAATTGTTTGTAATCTCTCCAAAACTAGCAAAATTGGCTCCCTCGGAGTTATATTTAATAAGTTATTCCTATAGTCTAGCCCAGAACTCCTCCAGCAATATGTCATTAGATCTGCTGTCTGGTACTACAGACAACTGCTCCAATCCAATAACACTGATTAGAGCACATACACCTGTTCAACTAGAGGAGGTGGCTTCAGAGTTTGAGCATCAAGCTGAGACCAACTAGGAGCTCAGATTGAGCAGTTAACATCCTTAAAGCCCCTCTAGGCAGTCCTGATGTACAGCACTTGCTGTAAGGGCAGGTTGTTTATTTGGGAGAGGTAGGCAGGGGGAGAAGGGAAAGTAAGTCCCTCACCTCTGATTATAAGCATTCAAGACTGGGGCTTCCTGTTGTACAGCCACAGCCAAACTACTCAAGAAACTGGCTGCAATCCAGCCCTCAAAAATGTTGTCAATGGCATGTTGTTAGGTGTTCTGAGGAAGAAGATATTCCAGAAATACGGACTATCATTCATTATTGCTGTCAGTTTTATAGGACAATTGTCAGCATAACACAGCCAGGGCCTTGTGCTTCTGATACCAGCAGGAGCTAGCAGCCCTGGAAAAGCAGGTCAGGCAGCCTTGTGCTGGGCCCCAGGTGGGGACAAGATCACCATCAAGGGCTACCAGGGACAAGCCCCCCAATAGCTCAAATCTCTACCATTTTACAGCTTCTCCAAATTTGCCTTTTTTGGCTATGCCATGCTCACCCTATGCCTCCCACCACCAAACGGGTTACCACCAGCACTTGTCCCCTTTGCAACATTAGAGCTAAAGCTCTATTTCCCATATCTTATTTTCCCTATTTTAGATGACTCAGTGCCCACATGCCTCTTCCAGCTGCACCATCATGTGTCCCCTAAGCTGCACCCCCAGCATTGCCTCTTGGTGGTCACAGGAGCACTCGGGCTCTGCCTCAACGCTACTAACCCACTCTCCCATCTGGTACAGGCTCTCTCCTTACAGGCAGCATGAATCAGCCTCCCTCAAGCAAGGTCTTATCACTAAGAGTAGACTTTTCTAAATATTGACTCATTTTAGCCTAAATAACATCATTCTGTTATTATTGCCCATAAAGCTGGCTCTGTTTTACCTTCTACAATACTTCAAAAGTGACTTGGCTGCATCAAAGATAACTCACGCGTAATAGCAGCAGAACCAGGCTATGTTTAGTATGGTCCATCAGCTAAACTAAAACCGAGACCCCCATCTGCTCTTGTCAAACAGTGATGGACATAAATCAATACACTTATTTCTTCACAGTTCTTCCGTGACCACATGCCTATACAAGGAGGAAAGCACATACATTCAGCCTTACTGAACTTCAACTTAGATTACAGTAAACACAAAATAGTAGAACCTTATGCAGTACAATATACATACTTTACCCCAGAAGGCTGCAATACAAGGAGTAAAGATACATTAAGAAACAACACACAAATAAAAAGGAAATACTTCAGACTACTGCACACAATACCTCGGATGTACAAATAGTGCTTTTCCTCTTGCTTGCAAACATCATTCCCCATTTGAAACAGCTCCCAATTCTTCAGTCTAACACCTACAAAAAGCTGTTTTCTTCAAAATGTCTCAGCAAGAAACTCGACAGAACTGTCCCCAACAAACCAAATGACTACTGTTGCTGGGTGAACTATTTGTTTTTAATCTAGCATTGATCATGAGCACCTGGAACCAGTAAACATCTAGCAGGTCTTGGGATGATTGCTCTGAATTGCCATAGTTTCACTAACTTTAACAGATCCCTAATGACAATTAGTATCAGCTGAGGACTTAGGAGCTGCTTCTTTTATTTGTTTATGAGCCCAGGCAGTGTTTGGAGATAATGTAGTAGGAAAAAAGAAATATTATTTTTCCTATTAAGCCTGAAGTCAGGGCAGTAGCAAAAGTTAGTTAACTTGCTTGCAAGAAAAAGGTTTTGCCTTGTGATACATTGATTTTTGCCTCTGAAATGCAGGTAAGAGGTTTAGCATCTGTTTATTTAGCAACAACTTCAAGGGACAGTGAGTGGGAGGTAGAAGATGTTTTGGATGTTTTTGTGTGGCTCATGTTGCTAAGGAAACTGCCTCCATGATGTCTGTGCGCTCACCACAGCTGGGTCACTGGGGCTTTGCTTCTCAGAGTAAGGGGTGAGTCGTGACTGGAGAGTAAACTGCACAAACTTGCTCAGGAATACCTTTATTGCATACTTCTAATAATTTATATTTTCACGTGTGAGTAGAAGTAGTTCATAATAAAAACCACTAGCAATAGGAGATCTATATTAATACTCTTGCTAGTGGTAGGATGCTGTGTATTAACAATTATATCTAACCCTTCAAATAGACACAGGAAAAAGAAAACCACTCTTTTTTCCACACACTGTTACAGCCCCTGGCAATGTTAGGGTATAACATTAGGATACGTCATGCCAAAAATGTCTTGATGATACCACACTGAATATCAGTGCTTTCTAGTTCCCCTCACATGATACAACCAAAGCCTGAGTTACTAAAACACCTAGTCATTTCTGAAATTATCACCAGAAGTAGATGTTTGTGTGAATTGTGTGTTGTACTAGTGGCAACAGTAGGCTTCAATTTGAAGACGTGGTGGTTGAAAAAGAAGAAAGGCATGGTTATTAACTTTTACCAAACCAGTTAGGTGTGCTTACATACAGAAAGTTGCTGGTATATGAATGTGATAGTCATATGATAGTTACATATACTCTCCTCCTGTAAATTATGTGGTCCTTCTACACTCTCGTGCACCTTGTCTCTGAGAAGCCACAAAAGAAATAGCTCTTGTTTAATTTCTCTATGTTTGTTTCAGGTTTTTAATGTCTTGATTTTTTTCCTGCAGATAGCGATGAGTTTGATATAGGACCAGATGTTTTTAGGCTATCATAATATGTGAATATTACAGAGGCCCATTACAAGACTTGCATTATCATTGACAGACATTATATATTTGTACTTAAGGCTCCATCTGGACAATCATCCAAAAGCTTAGCTGAGCTTGCAGAGCCTCGTAGGTCTCCAGCATGGCCGGAGATCTTCCGATTGATCACAGGAAGATATGGTGACCAGGAGTCTGAAGTGGGCCCAATTCTGCTCCTTCTCGAAATTCAGGTCAAACCTTTGAGCTGGGCAGTAGCAGCGGGTATTTTTTACCCCAGCGTTTTTCTCTGGCAACCTCATGGGTCCCTTAGTTTGGGCAATACCTGTTCAGTGTTGCCCTGGAATAGATCTGGAATGGATCCCAGGGAGCTGCTAGCAATTCTGCTGAAACGGATGGTACATCAAGATGTACTGAACTGAAGAAGTGAGCACTCAATGACTTGTTTAACTCTGCATGCCTTCCTGTAATGTATTTCCACTACACTTTCAGACTTCAAGATTTTCCATCTGGCATTAATAGAAGAAAGTATCTAAGGGTTAAAGGCTTAAGCAATGGGGTCATTTCTCATCTCTGCTACCACACAGCACTGAGAAAGCTGGAAATACCTCATGCCTCTTTCCTCCCCTATACCCGCCGCAGGGGGGTTGTTTTGTTTTCCTATGCAGTAGAAGCCAGACGGCCTATTTCTCCAATTTGCTGTCAGGCAGTTTTGTGTCAGAAAAAGAAAAGTCTGAGGCACCACCGGCAGTCATCCAAGTGGAGGGAACTGCCGGTCAGCGCCCGACAGAGCCCCCAGCCAGGGACGCAGCACATGGGCATTTTCGGTGCTGTGACCTCTGGCTCCAGCCTTCTGTTGGGGCATTTGGAGGACCCTCATAAGGATGCCAGGTGGGTTTTGTAATTGTAAATCACTGTGAAAGCATGGGGAGGGCTGAGTTCCTGCCTTGGAGTTTGAAAGCAGGTGGGGTTTAGGCTGCCTGGTCCCATCTTGTTTGATTCCCAGTCTCACTGCTTTGGTAAGCAATGCAGGCTGATCATTGCATGATGCCTGAAGCAGACGGCTGCTTTCTTTTAAAGCTTTCTTTTTACAGAAGTTTGCAAGTGCCAGGATAAGTATTTAACCCTTGAAGGCTTCCATTCAGCACGGGCACCCCATCAGACTGTCTGCAGGAGCATCACTGCTCATGCCAGTGCACCCACCCCAACAGGCCATTTTGGCTGGCTCACCGTAACTTTGAGTGACTTTAAACAGTTGTTCTGTGGACCACGCTTTCATAGGCTTTTTGATATATGTCTGACTGTTTCCTTCAGGCAGGCTGCCTTGCAGCAAGTCCTCATCATTCATCTTAAAGGAGACATGTCAGGACCTACATTACAGTCAGGCTTTTTAGCACCCTCTGAGCCCCAAGGCTGGGCAGTCATGCAGTGTCCTCTTCCCACCTCTGCTCACCTCTCTGCTCTGCAGCAGCCACCAGACAGGGAGGACACCAGAATGGTGGATCTCAACAAATGCAGCAGGTGACTTAAAGGCAAGGGTCCTCCACACCCCTATGGAGGATCTGCCAAGGATGTGTTGAATTTATCAACAATTTATTTTCACACTTACCATATCCCCTATTGTCTTTTGTGCAAATATTGTGTTACTTTAGCCAACACCCACCACACCTCTTTTACCTTTGATTTTATAGGCCTTGCCAAGGAGATTGCCTATATGGTCCGTTAGGTGTTTCCATTTGCTCGTATAAGCTGCCATTTCTCCAAATATTGAAATATAAATAGGCCTCTATATAAATATCTCTCAGATGTAGAAGAATGAGATTTAATATTGCTTCTCACTGGTCTAATGGGAGGTTTGTTTGTTTTTACAGTAAAATCATTGCTGTTGCAATTTATCAGCCACGCAAAGGTAACAATCTTCTTATGGCTTAGATAGCAAACTTCACTGTAAAACTTCACTAGGTGAGTTGCTGTACCCCTTCCAGCTGTAGCTGCTTCATTATGTGCTCTTAAGTTTGGGGTATTTGGTCTCAGGATTCCCAGTTATGTTCGAAATTTTCTTTTAGTCCAAAGCTTGGAAGCTGAGATGAGTTAATACCCAAACCTACCTCTACTCTTGAGGCTGCAATAGTCCAGCGTTACCTCTAAGTGGGATGTGATTCCATCTGGTGAACCTTGGCTCAGATGACTGATAAATTTATCTGTTGCTGCCAGCTGTGAAACAGTGGGGTGCCTGAGATGAGCATCCGCAGCATCCACCCCCGCAGGTCAGGATGTTGTTCTTTGTTTCTGGATCTAGATAAAAATTCATCAGCCTTTTGGGAAGAAAAAGGGTGAAAGGGTTAACAGTACAACAACGCCACGAGCTGCTAGGTGACCATTCTGCCTGACATGATAGGAGTCTTGTGGAAACACTGCTTTTGTGGGATTTTCATTATTTGCTTGGACCGATTTGCAAGAGAAGGGCTAATCTTATGTGATGTCAGCCACATATTCTCAGACAAGAACATGTAGAAATGGTTTATTTTAGATCCATGAAACAACCAGAGCACACAGAGTAGCTTTGGATGCAAGGATTCAAAACAAATTCCTCAAAGCCCTTCCCAAAATTTAACCCAAGAGCCTCAAGTGAACATTTGACTTCATATCCACTGATTATCTTTCTAATTATTTGTAAAAAAGGACAACTGATTTCTGAACTAAGACTTACTGAAGATTTAACAGCTTGTCATTTGAGCATCAGTGACTTTGTTTCACTGAATTTTCCTATCCACTCCCTTATCTAGAAGTTAGCTCCCATCACACAGCTCCAGGGCCAGCGCTGTACCATGAAGGGCCACCAGGCAGCATATGGTGATGTTGGAAAAGGCAGCAAAACATTCAGGGCACTTGTTTGGCCACTGACTGCAGGTGTATGTGGCTCAGAGGGGAAGCCCCTCTGCATATCATGTTATCAGAAATGTAACATCATGCAGCACATCATGGGTTGCCTCCAGGGCAGCCAGACAACTGAACTCAAAAAACAACCTAAAATCATTTGCAGGCTTTATGCCTCCATTCTCCATAACGCAACTGGCTCTAAAGAGAATTTCATTTGTTTCCAGACTGCCTTAAGAAAACCCTTCACCTAGCTTTGACCTCAAATCCTTCTGCTCCAGGGCTGAGAGAAGATTGTTCTTTAGGACTCCAGCACTTGTTAATTCTCTTAAAGAGATTACTGAAATCTCCTAAACAAATATCAGACTAGATTTCGGATTAAGCATGGGTGCTAAAATGACCTTGCTGATAAAATCAGCATGATTTAACCTCACAAATTGGAGAGGGAAGGCTTGGATGTAATTTTGACTCAGTAGGTACTATCATGGTGAGTTATCGGACTGCTCTGCATCTCTGTTCTCCTATCTCTAATATTGTTGCAATGTTCCTTGAGAACCAATACAAAAAATGTCAGATCTTCCAGATCTTCGTGGGAAAGACAATATACTGACAAAGTCACTGGGGCTACACACAACCCGTTGTTTTTCTTACTAATGCTTATTGCTTTTTCCATTTCTCATATTTGAGCTGCCTGGTTCATTTTGGTGTCAGCACGAGGCTGGTTTGCACAGCATCCCAAGTCATGTGTTAATCAAAGTGCCATTGTTTGGAAGTGGATTTAGCTTAGCACATTTGGCAGGGTGCTCCGGTACAGGTGCTTGGGCACGCTGGTGTATCCCGGGGTCCACCACAGACCCATCTCCTCTGCCTGCCACCTTTGGGTGATTTCCCAACTGTGCAGCTAATAGGCAGAGTTATTTATGTCCTGTTCTATCTGTGCAGCTTTCTTTGTGTCTCACTTGGGTTTCAGAAATAATTAACCCTGCAAAGACAGATGTGGGATTTGGCCATGTAACAGATATTTTCTTAAGAACCAGGAGTGGTGCAGTGAGGTTTGCATTAAGTGTTTTTTGTCATTGTGTTGTGGCCAGGAATAAATCCCAGAAATTTTATCTGTCATGAGTATTTCACAAAAGAGAGATCATTAAGTCAAAACTGTATCACTTTCAACCTACATCTCTTCTGTTACTGTTCTTCTATAACCCCAGCAGATTTCCTTGCAAAATCTCTAGCATCTGTAATGGAAAGAATTTCAAATCCAATAAGAATTCACAGACTATTAAAAAAAAAAATTCCTTGGAGGGCAAAGCCCATCATGACTGAAGCACTTACGTCTACTTTCAAATCTCTTTGCCCAGATTTCAGTTTAATTTACTCATTTGCTAATCCTGATTTTCCAGTACTGTGCTTACAATATCTAACCAAATATCACTCATGTGGAAACACATTAAAATTCGGCAACAAGCTGGAACTTATGGCTTCAAAACTCTTGTCAGCTTTGCTTCTCAGCCATCAACATGTAACGGCGGGTCTGCCTTCCTCTCCTCAGAAACATACTAGTCACATTCACTGTTCCCTTCCTGAGCACTGTGCTCCATTTCTCTCTCACTGTTGTCCGTTATGGCAAAAGTATCCTACTTCCACTAAACTTCAGGTATACCTGATGCAGAAATATAACCTTTTCCAAAAGATTTCTTCATATGCTATTATTTAGTTTTCCTTTGTTTTTAAATAATTTAGTATATTTTTATAAGGAATGTTGACACTGTGATGTGCTGCGCATAGAAATAGCAAATAATTGAACTGTGACAAAATATTGAGAATAGTGCAATCTGCGCACAGCAATCAGAACTGAGAAACTGTGCGTTGTACACTCTTGACTTCTGACAAAAAGGAAGAGTGATCTGATTTTGTTCCAATAGTGAGGGCTGCTATTTGAACAGGCAGATCCGAAGGCTACATTCCCATCACACCACCCCTGGTTCCCCCATCCCAGATGGAGTGGGGCTGGGTCTCGCTTCTGTGCAGAGAACGCCGTGCAGGGGGGCACAGCGGATCTGACCCTCTCTGATCCCAGCTGGGCTCCCAGGGATAAAAGTCTCCGTAAGGTCCCCAGGCTGAGGCTGAAAGTGCACCTCCGGATGAGGCAGCTGAAAGTTCCTTTGTACTCTGTAGTGCTGGCTCCCTTCCCTCCACAGCTGTCTCCTTCGCTCCCTTCAGGGGCTTATTATATTTCTGTGAGCTAATTTAAGGAGAAAAGCCTTTTTAATCCAGTATCTTACAGACTTGAAGTATGGATATTTTTTATTTTGAATAAAATATGAATATTAAGCCCTTTAGGCAGGGACTTTGTCTTCCAACATCTCTTCAAAGTACTTAGCATGCTGCTGGTATTACAGATGTAAATGCTACAAATAACATAATACAGTTCAGATCTCAGATATCTGTTTCATTAGGAATGGGCTCACAAAGTATATCTGTGTGTTGTGATAGAAAAGGCTCAGGTATGAGGAGGGCTTCCCCAGAAGTTAGTGCTGAGCCTTGCCCTGAAAGGGCTTGGGGTCAAGAATCTATTTTGATTTAGGCTTCCTCGCAATTCACGAGGCTCTTCTTGTTTTGCTCCCACCAGTAAAAAAGGCACACCCTGCCCAAGGAACAAAAATAAAGTTTAGCATACAGAGCACTCATTTGAGAAGTGGACTAGAGCTGTTTAATCCTGCAAGATAACAGTATGTAGTAGTTCAAGGCAGAAAGCGAGAATGAATTCCCTAACCAGCCGAAGGCAAACAGGTAGAAAGGACTTAAGAAAGAAAAATCCTTGTAGAAAAGAATATATTATTAACTGAAAAAGTAATTTAACAGAATAGTAATGTTCTCATACCACTGAGCAAATCTAATACCAACTCTGCAAATCTAATAAGATCTCTGCAAAAGCAGAGAAGTTCAATCTAAAGTGCACTCTTTTGAGGGTGAGGCCAATGTCCATTAAGTACAATAGAAATACTTCATCAGCTTCAATACAAGCTGGATCAGGCCTCCACTGGATTTGGATTGTCAGTGGCTGTTATTGTCTCTACAGAATATTCCACTCAAACTCACCACAGCGATTAAAGTAACATCTAATTTCCACAACAATACAAGCAAATTCTCAATATGTGCTGCTCTTGAACAGAGAGCGCAGCAGGCACCACTGTGTTTGCGCCAGAGCCATTTCCTGCATTAAACAAGAATGAAACTGGCCCAGAAAAATCACAAGTGAGTAGGAGGCAAACATCAGACCTTCTTAAATGAGGTGTAATCAATAGGCAGACCCCACACAAGAATCCTGGGCTCATCCTCTGACGGATCCATGAATAGTCAACAAGATACATGCCGCGCATCTTGCAATGATTATGCCATTGTGTTGCCAGCCATTCTATTTCTCATTTCACTAATGGCCAGTTCATTGTACTTGAGCTACTTCTTTATTGCACACATCAGCTGGAAATGATCAGCTGCGTTACCCATAGCTCCTAAAGGCTCCATGCCATAATCCATGTGGAATTCAGCAGGCTTCAATGTACATGGAAAAGGCTGGCCATGCAATGTTATTTCATACAACACAACTGCTGTGCACCCAGTTATCTCGGTCTATCACTTTTTACAGGTCCCAGCAATGTCTCCCATGTGAGTGTTCCATTAACTTTTTCACCCCTTATTTCTTAAAAAGCCCAGAAGTAATCTTAATCCCCCTTATCTTTCTACACTATTATCTTGCTGCGTTCCTGGTGGCTTCACACAGAGATTTTGTGGAACTATGTTTTTTCACTTAGCCCAAAATTGGCTTGGAGGAAGACAGTGCAATGAAGTCTTTCCTTGAGCAAGCTAGAAATAGAAATTAAAGTCTTTGTGCCTGATTTTAATTCGGATCAGGTTAGAGGAAGGTTTGTTTTACTGCAGTTTAAGAGAAGGGAGCATCTCTCATTTGAGATGGGAGATTGATTCTTATTAGATCCTCCCTTTAGATTAGTCCCTTGGAGGAGCCCAGGATGATCTACACACCTTTGTCTGCTGGGACCAGCAATTAAGTCAACCCTGTCAACTCT
>NW_008824543.1:1068446-1068867 GCF_000699105.1 Pygoscelis adeliae
AGTAGTGTCCTTTCCCCTGATGAACTGAGGGTGTCTGTAATGGAAAAAGGTGTAAGATTGGCAACTGCTTAAATACAACTGGACAGGAAGAAAAGGTACAAAATCCACTTACTTTAGTGTGGGATTGGAGTAATTTTATGGATCATACATTTGTAATAGCTTGCTGTATTAATAAATTCAGTACAGAAGCTTTCAAGTTCGAAGCAAGCCTCTCAGTCTATTGCTTCAGAAAGCGCAGTCCAAAAGCTATTGATCTATTTATACAGATAAGCACCCAACAGAGTTATTGAAATCAATGCAAACACTCAGAAAAAGATTCAATATAAATAATAATAAATAAGTAAAGACCCAGGAAATAGAAATGTACAATTTAAAACTAATTGAAATGCTGACCTGAAGAATAGCTGTTTATGTGCATTTC
>NW_008824543.1:1068936-1069500 GCF_000699105.1 Pygoscelis adeliae
AAGAGAACAGGCAAGCAGCATCCAATTCAAAGGAGATGGGCAAGGGCTAGAAAGTGGTGGAAGCAATACTGGATTTTTTTCCAAAATTTTTTTTATATATGAATTTTAAATGACGCTGTGCAAAACAAGGTCTGAGCATTGTTATTAGAACCATAGAATAGTTTGGGTTGGAAGGGACCTCTAAAGGTCATCTAGTCAAACTCCCCTGCCGTGGGCAGGGACATCTTCAACTAGATCAGGTTGCTCAGAGCCCCGTCCAACCTGACCTTGAATGTTTCCAGGGATGGGGCATCCACCACCTCTCTGGGCAACCTGTGCCAGTGTTTCACCACCCTCAGCATAAAAAATGTCTTCCTTGTATCTAGTCTATATCTAACCCCCTTTAGTTTAAAGCCATTCCCCCTTGTCCTATTGCAACAGGCCATGCTAAAAAGTTTGCCGCCATCTTTTTTATAAGCCCTCTTTAAGTACTGATGGGCTGCAAGAAGGTCTTCCCGAAGCCTTCTCTTCTCTAGGCTGAACAACCCCAACTCTCTCAGCCTTTCTTCATAGGAGAGGTGTTCC
>NW_008824543.1:1071339-1074225 GCF_000699105.1 Pygoscelis adeliae
CCCTTGAGCTTCACATTCCCCACCAGCCCCTCCTCGTTGGTGAGAACATGGTCCAGCACAGCACCTCTCCTCGTTGGCTCCTCTACCACTTGGAGAAGAAAGTTATCATCGATGCATTCCAGGAACCTCCCGGATTGCTTATGCCCTGCCATGTTGTACCTCCAACAGTTATTGGGGTGGTTGAAGTCCCCCATGAGGACCAGGGCTTGTGACTATGAGGCTGCTCCTATATGTCTATAGAAGGCCTCATCCGCTCGGTCTTCCTGGTCAGGTGGCCTGTAGCAGAGCCCCACCGTAATGTCACCTGTCCCTGCCTTCCCTTTAATTCTGACCCATAAGCTCTTGGTCAGCTCCTCATCCATCCCCAGGCAGAGCTCCATACACTCCAGCTGGTCATTGACATAGAGGGCGACACCCCCTCCTCGTCTCCCCTGCCTGTCCTTCCTAAAGAGCCTGTATCCCTCCATCCCAACACTCCAATCATAGGAGCCATCCCACCACGTCTCCATGACACCAATAAGATCATAGCCCTGCAGGCATGCGCACGTCTCTAACTCCTCTTGTTTATTCCCCATGCTACGTGCGTTTGCAAAGAGGCATTTAAGCTGGGCCCCCGATGGAGCTGTCTTACTGGCTGGCGTTCCTTTGTGCTGCTCTTCAGGTGCTCTCCTGTTGACCTGTGTTCCTTTTGAAATCAACCCAGGGGAGAGTACAGGAGCAGCATGGGTATCTGCATACATGGCTGGGCAGTCTAATTTTGCACCCATGTTCTTTTTGAGGTCAAGAGAAGTTTTGACATTAACCCTGTTTGTTGGGTTTGCTGAGCCATTTTTCATCTGCCTTGGTTGCCCCTGAAGCTGCCATGGGATGGGATGGGATGGGATGGGATGGGATGGGATGGGATGGGATGGGATGGGGCTGAGCCAGCCACAACCACCAGTCTTTCAAAGTACATATCAGCCAGTTCATCAGTTCAGGATTTAGGCTGATGACCGTGTGGTAGGCTTTGGGTCATGCCTATCCTTTACTGTAGTGCAGACAGCCTACCTTGAAAATATTATTTGAATTCTTCTTCAAGGCCTGATGAAGACCAAGAACCCCAACTGCTCAGTGCTGGGTACAGCAGTAAAGAAAGGCCAGCTCCAGCCCTGGACAACTCACAACATGCTCCAGTTTCATTTCAGATGTGGCCTAGCCAAAAACATAAAGGCAGGTTCAGATCGAGTGCTGCTTCATCCACTTCAATGCATTACATCTTAACCTACAAAGTAAATCCCAGTTGTGAACAGCCATGCTTTGCTTGGCTTTAAATGAGGAATGGCAACAGCCCAGTATTCTGAGAGAAAAGGTCACAAAATATGTACAATTTCATCTTATCTATGTGTATATGAAAATATTAGGAGCTTGCAAAAAATTACAATAATTATCAGCTGAAAAAAGTTGGGTTAGCTTGGAAGGCTCTCCTGAGTCCTTCAGAAGAAGTTCAATAAGTTTTGCCAGCAAGATTTAAACTTTTCCTAAAGTAAGGAAATAGGCTCCATTGCAGTCCCAATGCAGTAAAACAGACATAAATCTTATGCACTGTTTCAGATGTGAACATCTGATGTGAATGAGCACTGTTTGTACTTCAGTTGGCTCATCACAGAAATCAAGCGCCTCCTCTCCCCATAGGCAGCCTCAGCACACCAAGAATGTGAGTAAGCAGGAGTTTGGCACCAGCCTGAACCTCAGAGCTCCTTGATACAGCCACATAGACACAGACAAAGCCAAGCATCTGCCGTGACTGCAGAGGTCACAGGACAGTTGCTTTGCTGGTACAAGTCAATGCAGCACTGCCGAAGTTGGCAGAGGTGCCCTGATGGACACCAAACCTGGGCAGTAAGTGCCAAGAGAACAGATCGAGGTGGTGGTGAGAAAGAACAGAGAGTGGGAAGAGACAGAAAACGCCAGACAAATAAGAAAGGAAAAGATCAGGAAGTGACCTCAGGTTATTGAGCACAAGATTTAAAAGAAACAGGAAAAAAAGCACTTTCACAGAAAACATAAGTAAATTTTGGAGCTTCTTGGCAGAAGACCCAGTGGAGGTGACAATGGGAGATGGCTTGGGACAGAGGTTAGACCAGCTCTGAAACCTGCCAACCACAAGATCCCAGGAGGGAGCGTGAGGTCCCACAGGCTAGTTACAGCACCCATCACGTCTTGGTGCAGATCCATCCGTACCTGCTGTTCCTCACATCCATCCCAAGCACACATCAGCAGGTGCCCAGCACGAAATGGGGTGTACCTGGGCTGTCACCTGGCACCGCTGCTCCTTAAATATCTTCCAGGAGGGAGAAGCAGAGGGCAGGTCACGGGCTGATGTAATTCAGCTCCACTGAAATCAAAATGGACGTCAGGATGCAGCTAAAGGACTGCTGAACTCAATGCTGGAGGGAGGGGAATGCTGCTGAGTTTCATATGTGGTCCAAAGCACACTGAGGGGAAGAAAGAGAGAGGTTAAAGGTTTAAAAAGCATTTTGATAAAAACCCAAGATATTGTCAAAAAGTTAACCGAAGCCAAGATTTAGCCAGATCTGCTCTTATTTAACCTTCAGCATGAGATCAGGTCTCAGCCTTTCTATTCTTGGTAACAGCTGATGAACGCAGTGTAACAAGGTATTAATAAACATCTGCCCAGCTCTTAGATTAATATAGGGAAGAATTAATGGAGGCCTTAGCACTTTCATATTTTCTAATTATAGCAGATGACTTTATTTATAGAAATAGCAGGAAGAATGGAAATTGTCATTGACACCATGTCAATATATGTAATGAAATCCAATCATTTAATTGCATTACATTTGACTAAGGAGTCATATCAATAAAAGGCCCTCCTTAGTCAGAGCG
>NW_008824543.1:1074284-1097441 GCF_000699105.1 Pygoscelis adeliae
CTTCGTGTTAGAAAGCTATTAAGATTAATTTTTTTTTCAATGAATCATTGGGAAAATAAGTCATCTCTGACATACCTATTCCTGTGCCTCTGACCCCGAGAGGGACAGGGCTGGGGGGCAAAGCTTTCTACCAGGAGAGGTGAAAAGCCCTTTGCATAGCTGTTTGGTTTTTATGCTCATTTCTGGACACCCCTTGCCTCCAGTCCCCAAAGCATCCAAAATAATAAAATAACACCCAGACTGAGCCTGTGCCATATTTCAGTTGTCAATAGCTGCAGATAAACTGGCTCATGCATCAGCTCTGCTTCATGCGGTGCCCTCCTCTCTACCATGATAAAGTATCACTAGTGCTTCTGTGGGAACAATATCATACTATACCACTGAGATAAATAAAGCACAATTTTAAACCTTGATATGTTTACGCCTTCTAAGAGAGGGGGAAAGGCCTATAAAACTCCCGCTAAAGGAGACATGGCTGTTCGGATAATTTGCAGCTTGTTAGTCAAACCCTGAAGCCAGTTTTTATGGGGAGGTACCAGCGGTGGTGTTAGAGAGCTGCTGGGGTTTAAGCAGGCTTTGGACTGACTGTGGCTGTTTCTCAACATTTTAAAATACATTCCATAATGTTCAGTTCAGGCAAGCAGCTAGGGAAGTTTGGATCTTTTCTCCCAGAAGCAGGGAAAAACAAAATAAGGCTACAATTATGGTGACAGATGGTCTGTTACACACAGAGCATTGCTAGTAATTTTGCTCCTTGCACATTGAAGGAGGAAGTCTGGACTGATGCTGAAGAGCCAAAAAGTCCTCTGGTTCTCTCCTGTTCTTCCACAACAGGAAGTGTTTCCTAATCCATTCTGATCTTCCAAAGCTATCAGTCTGAATTAATGAAAACAGAGCAAGGAAATGTTACTATATCTATTAATTATAGAGGCAGGTTTGTGCAATAAACAGAATTCAAATCCCTACAGTGCTGCCTAAGTACCTATAATTCAGCTGCTCCACTCACAACTGCAGCATCTTCTTCACATTGTTTTACAAATTTGCAAACCTGAAATCAGCAGCCGTGTACAGTGTGATGACATTTAGTTTAACTACGGGAGAGCTGATCTGCTGAAATCCACGGGTGGTCTTCCAGTGCTGCTTTTCACTGCGATTGCATTACAGCTCCCAAAGTACTCCTAGATCAGCTCCATGTTTTCCATAGAAGTGAAAATACAGATGCTTAGGAAATACTGTCAGTTACTTATTGCAATTGCTGGTGCTCTTCCAAGTACTGCCAAGCTAACGCCTGGGGCCATGCTCTTTCAGAGACGAGCAGAAAGTGGGGCCAGGGCACTCCTGGAGCCAGCCTGACTTTCCAGGTCAGTAGGCTGGTTTGTATTTACTTGCAGGGTACATGGAGTAAGAACCCACACGTGGATATCTTTGCTCAGTGGCCAATGCTCAATACCTGTGTACCCCACAGGAATTCATTTTGTGCATCAAAGCCTGCAGAAACAGAACTGGGTTTGCTGTCTCCTAGTCAGTCCTTCCTCTCCCACCACCTTAATGCCAGGGCTGGCATCCTGTGGTAGGATTGATGTAGCAATGCGTTGGATGAGCATCTTCTGTCATGCTATGGGACGTTAGACCAAGCCTGGGACTAGAAAGCCCCAGAAGGGGCTGGCCGCCGAAAGCACTGTTGCTCCAGCAGTGATGAAGGAAGCGAGAGCTTTCAAGGGGGCATAAAGGGAAGCTGGAAGGGTGAAGAGTGATAGTCATTCTTGTTCCACTCCAGCTTTCCACCTTCCAGATTAAATAAACTTTGCTTTTCTCTGCACCTGAGTGAGAGGAAGCAAATTGCCTATTCCTAGTTGGCAAATGTGTTTGATAGCAGGGCTCCCACCACGAGCTCAGAACTTTGCACCAGCAAGCTGGTCTGACTGGGGAGCGTTCTGGAAATGGAAATACTCCAGTAGCAACATTTTGCAATAGCTGTAAGGTACCAATAGCAGATCACTTCTGATGGCAACATGTTCTGATAGCAAATTACTCCACCAGGATAAAGAAAAAAGAAAAGGCACTTCCTTGGGCTATAGTGCAAAGGGTTGATTTTCCATGTACTTATATATCCACAGCAGTGCTGCTGGTGTTACATTTTAAGCATCTGACTCAGGCATCTGAGTGGAAAGGTTATAAAATGCTTGACTTTGATTGAATATTGGACTTGAATTTCCATTGTGGTAAAAGGTGAAAATAAATACAAACAGTGTGAAGAAATCAAAAAGCTCCTATTGGACAAAATGTTCCACATCATTTTTTAAATCTTTACAGGTACTGAAAAATCTCTTTTTTGGCTTGCATGAAGGTCAAAATTCAGTTTTTGAGCATTCTCTCAGCAGGGATTATATTTGAATACTGAACCTCCTGCCAGTTTAAGGAGAGTATTTCTTAAATTACATCCAACATTAGTCCAGCTGTTAGGACTTCCCAAGGGACCACAGCAAACTGAGGAAATGCTTTTGCTCTGGCGCTGACAGGTTCTGTGGCATTGCCCTACCACTTTGCTTGCTTCTGCATTCAGCTCCTGACCTCGCTGAGGTAAATAAGAAGGGAATCAAGTACCTGGTCTCCTCTGAAGTACATATCAAAGAACATTGAAATGATAGACTTCATTAAGCTGGTACATCAGCTTTAAAAGGAAAAAAAAAAGCTGAGCTGGGGAACTGACTACAGCATTTCCAGTGTAAGGAAGAGGAGCAGGTGGAGTGAAAGTTATATTTTACACCCTATGAAATAAAAATGCAGTCCATATTACAGCAGCCTCTGATAATGTTTTCTGTAAATGAATTACTACTATCAAATTATTATGGGAGAAAAACTTCTGAGCACATTAGGAGGAAGACTACCAGCTTTTATTTACCTACTACACTGTATTACAGCAAAAGGCACACAAGTGTTAAAACAGGGCCAGCTCAAGTCACCTGCCGGGTGTTAGCTGGTACCTTAACAAGTTTTCCCACAGGTATGTTTGCTTAAATTGATCTAAATAAATTGAAGAATTCGAATGCCAGCTTTTAGTTGCAAGATAGGATCTTGAGAATATCTACATGTGAGAAAAATTTTTTGTTAAACTTACCTTAGCAGCCTCCTCATTCACAAGTTATGCTGTAAAGCACCTTGATAATGAGATACATACCCACTGTATCCCGTGGGAGGTGGAAATGGCCTTCAAGATTTCAAGGTCAATGTGGAAACACAGCTTTTCTGCATTTTGATTTGAATGTAATTCACATGATTACTGGGGCTTGGGGATTCTCAGGAGAGACAGAGGCAGGAAGAACTTTCATAAAAACATCAAAAAGGGTGAAAATTAACAGGCAATTGTTAAACTGCCCTAAAAAGTACAGAATACAGACATAACCCACATGTCCTGATTTTCAACATCTATTTCCTTGTTTCATTAATGGCAGTATCAAATGCTTAGTAAAAGCCTTTTGTTGTTGGGAAGAAGGTGGCTGGAGGCTGGCCAAATGATGGACACCTTATAGAAAAAGACCAGAGAAGGTAAGATGGTACAGGCTGTATCTGGTGGTAATTATTTGAACAAGCCCCATCCGCATGGCACGCAAGGGTAGGGGCAAGCTCTTGCTCTCTGCGCAGGCCTCTAGCATATCTTCAGTGCACGTTTTAGCAGCCAGAAGCTACTTTTAGTCTCCCATGTGACATTTGGCATGTCAGGACACTGAATTTTGTCTTGATCTTGATAGTTCCTGTCATTCAGCAACTGCTGAGTGGCAGCTGGCTGGCATTGGCAGCGCAGCCCTGCTGCCCAGAGCAAAGCTGGAAGAGTGCAGGGATGATCAATCCCAGTGAGGTGCCACGGGGCTCTCTACCTGGGGAGTGTCCCCAGGACAGAGACAGGACATTTGTCTGAGTGTCATTCCTTGATGGTGAGGAGTTTTGTGCCTACAGCAGGTGAACTGCTTCCCGCTTTGTGAAGTCCTTCATATTGCAAGTGCCGGTCCCCAAAGGGACAGAGGAGTGGGGAGCGGGATCGCCGCTGAAATAATGGGATTTGCAGAGTGTAGGGACCTGAAGTTAGGACCTCTTCTGGATCTGCAGCCTGCCCTGGTCATCAAATGCCTGACCGCTGGGCAGCAATGTGGTCAGGTGAACCCGCCTATGTAGGAGAAGCTGTTCAGTGCCAGACTTCTCACTGACTTTGCTAGAAAGGCAATTCTTTCTGGCTATTTTGCACTCGAACTTCTGTACTGAGGTGGGTATCTTCCAGGAGCTACTAGAAAATAACTTCCCACAAATGGCCCAGCAACCAAAAATCTATTCCTGCATCCTGACAACTTCAGTGTGTTGCCAGCACACAGTTTTTCTGCCACCTGTTCCTTAAGGCAGTTTTGCCCAGCACTGTTGAAAAGGAAAACATTCACTGTGCCCTGGGGGAAATGAAGCGTGGAAGTCCCGTTATCACTGACAGAAGTTTTGCCTCTAATTCCCCATCTGCTCTTCTGAATGTTAACCTACAGTATTGGCACATAAGCTTAAATGATACATAGGGATTCCAAATAGAAAGCAAGAAAATAGTCAGATAGGCTGCTGGTGTCTGCAAAAATGTGGTGTGGGCACTCATGTTTCAAAAAAGGGAAATTACAGGACAAAATAATGTTGTTATGTTGATTGAGGGAAAATGCTAGCACAGAATAGAACAAAGTAATGCGTCAAAACCAGGCTTATTTATTTTTTTGATCTTTAATCCATATGGGATCCTGCACAACTCTTCTTTCCTATTCTTATTGTTATTTGTGTTTAGCAGCCGAGTAAAATAACACACGAGGCAAGAAATCTGAGAAGAGAGTAATAATGTGATGCATAGTGTTAACTCGCTGGTTTGGGAAATATCCATTTATCTTGGTTAAATGAAAGCTTAGCCCAAGTACTAAGCCAAGTAATCATGATTAGGGAGAGAAAAAGACATTCACCTCCTTGGAAACTCAATACTCTTCAACAGTAATAGCACTGCAGTGACATTGTTCGAAGCTGGACACTTGCTGTAATTAATATAGATTATTGCCATATGAGGAATAGAAGCGTCTGTGCCTGCTCCTACCATTGTTTTCATTTCTAGACCAATTATGAGACCAAAATACATTGGGGTTTTGTTTCATGGACATGACCCCTTCACTGTTCAGAATGCCTTGCTGGCCTCAGAGGACTGCAGAGATTTTTGTTCTCTTTGCTGGTTCAGAACTGCGTAGAAGGCATATGTACACTGTTCTCTCTTATAGAGAATTTGTTTTTGTTTATTCTCATCATCTTTTTTCCTGGCTCTCAAGAAAAATTGGTTTTATGCTAAAAAGTATATTACAAGTACACATCTATAAAGAGATTCACAAGCTCTCAAGCGATTGGTTTTCTAAGGAGGCTAAATCTGCATCTGTACCATCCAGTGTATCGTGTACTGAACTCATCCACAAAGCAGGTGATTTAGTGCTTACACTGATTTTTGAACTAATAGACTGGTGCAGCACTGTACTAAGCCCGGCTCATCAGCCTCGTCTCAGTAGTCATTTGACTCATTGACTCCGTCAGATTTCCCATCCACTTCATACCACTACTTCTGTAGATTTCATTACTACCTTTCTGCAATATGCGGCTGTTCCTACTCTCTCTTGTGTGTGCACATCACTATTACCTTTTATGTTGTGTTCCCTGACTTTCTAATACTCTGCCTTAATGTAGCCCATTTAATATCTAATGTTCTCCTAGTCTTGCTCATCAGGCTGGATTTGATCTGTGTCCTAACTACGGATGAATCCATTAGAAACACTTCCTTCTTCTTACACTGGAAATTGTTCTCTGGGGCATGCACCTTCCCTGTAGGAATTAGGATTTTGCATTTTTTTTCCAGTCAGGCAATAGGTTTCTGTCCCTAATATGTGACTTTGAGATCTTTACCAGTGGGCAACGCAAACAGGGAGCTCCAGAGAGCACATGCATGAGTTCAACAGTCCACGGAGATGTAGCCGTATTGCACACAACTTAGACTCAAGAGCCAATAGGCAGCTGCCTCTACAGAATTACATTTTAAAAAATAAGGACACTTAAAATATTCAATTCTGTGAAAATTACATGAAATGTATGCAGGAAAAAAATATTTCCAGTGCTTTTCTACAGCACTTGGGCACAAAATTCTGTTTTGTGAATTTGACACAAGAGTTAATCATATTCAACTAAGATGGCTACAGATGGTGAAGTCTATGTCCTTCTGTCTTTCTGTCTATCTGTCTTTCCCCATCAAGCCCTTTTCTTAGTTTCAAGGGAGACAAGTAATTTCCACCCAGTGTCTGTCGTAACCAGATTTCTGAGCTGATGTGGTCAGTACTATTCACAACTTGTCTGTAGACTTCTCTCTGCATTCAAAGGTCCTCCAGCAGGTCCAAGAGACCAGTCGTGAGGGAAGCACAATGGCCAGGCAGCTGGAGACCCGAGCTCACACTCCTCTCGTTCCTCCAATCGGGCAATCTCAGACATTTAGTTCTCAACTAACTGTTCCTTGCATATGCCAGCAGATTTAATACAACATCGTTCACTGACAGCCAGGGAAACTCAACCAGCACATAGTTAAACAATTTGCTTGAACTTCCAGGTCACACTGGCAGGGCTGATCCAGTACTCCTGGTTCTCTTCCCTGGCCACTGTTTTGGATCAGATCTTTTACTAACTTGCCTGCACAAATCCAGTGCAAAAGCGGTTGCCTGCAAAGGCAAAGTAGCTTTACACCGATACCCAAAGCAGGAAGCCAACCTGCTTACTGGGGGAGCAGTGTGGGCTCGTGGACTTGGGCACTGGTCTGAATCAGGGATGAAGCCAGTGAAGAGCTTGTGCAAATCACCTACTTGCTCTGTGCCTCAGTGTTACACCTGCACTTTTGCAGTATTAACAGACATCTCTGCGTAATGGTCTTTAGTAAGGTGTGACATGTGAAACCTCAGCAGTGGGCTAGTATTCATGCTGACTGCCCGCTCATGAGCAGTGCACGCGTTCAGCCAGCTGCAGTCTGCTAGACCCTCGTAAAAATTAACAAGCAGACCAAATGCAGACTGCTGTATTTTGCCGTAGAAAATAAAGTCAAACAACAGCTAAAATTGGGGAGGGGGGGGAAAGGGGAGCAGAGAAGGCAGACCAAAGGCAATATAAGAGTTGTATTTATTTTTTAATCCCATCTCTTTTAGTGTCTGTGATGAGCGCTGTAACTAAAGGAATCTAACTGAATTAGAATTTCAATATGTCCTGAGCAGATTGGAGCTGTTTCCATTCATGAGCAGCATGTCCCAGCTGTAATTGCCTGCTTGCTTATCCACACAGCTCTTTACAGCTAATCCGAATGTGGACTCAAAAATAAATAGTGCCAGAGCATTCACTTCCTGCTGGGCAGTAGTTGTAGCTCGCCTCTGCCTTTGCTTTGTTCCAGCTGGTGCTCTCCATGGCACAGTGGCTGACTCAAAGGAGATAAAAGATGATTGACCTGCTCAAGGAATTAGGTGGGAGAAAAACCACTCCTGCCATACCTGCCCTGGCTGTTTGTGTTTTTCCTCTGGGTGCTGCTCTGTGTCTGTTTATCTTTCTCTGCCCTCACCTCTCTCCCCAGCCACATTGCTCGTGTGATCTCCTTCTTTGTGGCTTCCCTAAGGGCTGCTGGTGCCCTCCCTGTCGCTAGCAGCGCATCACTCTTTGCCTCCCTGTGCTCTCACCCGCAAACACACCATCAGGGTTTTAGCACTGTTTTCCTGAAATGAAACACTCTCTTCAGGGATATTTAAAAGCTGTATACTTCTCAGATCAGATCTTCTCTGGAAGGGTGTAAAGCTGAGGCATAGCTGCACAAAGCTGGAGCTGTAGGGGATGTCCCATGGATGGGACTTGGCTCTTCCTCAAAGCAAGGCTCTGCCTTTGCTCTCTGACATGGGAACCTGTATGTGTCTTGGCTCTCCTTGCTGCATGGAAGGTGGTTGTCCACCATCTTTTAGGCTATTTTCTCTACAACATCCACCACAGAATTCCTGGGAGACTTCGGCCAAGTCTCAGCAGCCTCTGTGCCTCTGTTCATCACCTGTAAAAAGGCAGTGCCAACACCTTGTAGCTTCACAGTTTGGGGTGTAAATCCCAGGGCCCTGAGATGACAGTGGTGCAGGGACATATGAGCTGACTCAGAAGCCACTTCACTTCAGCATAATCAGAGGAGTCCAGCTCCCACTGTGCAACAAATTATTTTTAAAAATAGTCTTTTTAGTATCCAAAAGGGCTTCCTGTAAGATCTGGTCAGGTGGGTACCCACAAAATCTCAGCTGGGGAGAAGGTCATTCCCTCTTGATGACCATCAAAGAGACTGACTTCAGTGTGGAGCTAGAGCTGGAAACACCTCCCAGCCCTGGGAGGAGCAATGCAGCAGTGAGCCTCCACTTCGTCTCCTTTCTCTCACCCTCTCTCCATTTCCCACTGGTCTTATCGTGGCATAATCACAAGGCACAGTGCATCTTCACTGCCACCCATGTGCTTTTAGCCAGCCAGCCTGCTCCAGGGCCATGTAGCTCTTCTGGTGCAGTGCAGTACCTACAGTGATATATCCCTCTGCAATTACAGAGAAGTGTGCTAAGATTTAGAAAGCATCAAGTGAGGTAGTGCAGCACTTTCGCTGCCTTCATTCTCACCCCCAGGATCCTTCCTCATCAGTGTAATGCTACCTGGTCTTTGGCAGAGCAGATCTCCCCATAAAACTGTCCTGGCTCAATTGACTAGGGGCATGTTGCAGGGGGATGACCCAGCGCCTGCCACTGCTGCACCCCCTCCCAAACCCAGCCCATTTTACAGGCGGATTGTGCCCTTCTCCAAAGCCAGAGAGCAGCTGAGATGATGAATATAGTGCTTGTCCAATGTATCACTTGCTATGTAAATTCAAATTCAGCACAGGAAGCCAAAAATGTTTGCAGAGTCCTGACAGGCAAAGGGGACAATTATCCTCAGCTCTTCCTCACAAACTTTGATCCCTGGTGACTGCAAGGTGCCAAGAGAGGCATTGCCTCATGCTTGGATAGCAAATTCACCCACACCTAAATATGAGGATGGTAATAAGGGCTGGCTCTTCACTAGATGCTCTGCTACCTGGAAGTGGCTTGAAAATGTCCTCTACCAGGTACAGTGATGGGACTAGCACATCCCTTGTACAGATGAGGAAGCTGAGGCCATAGCGTCAGACTGCTCCGAGGTGGCCAGAAGGTCACCAAAGAAGACAAGTTGGGACTCTCTTGCTTGTGATGATAGACAGCAGCTCCCTCCTTTGTAGCTGACCTGGGGACACAGGAATTTCTTCAAAAAGTTGCTGTTTTGATCAGCTAAATCAGAATAATTAAGACTAACACAGTGCAGCCAGAGTGAGTGAAACAAGTCATCAGGGAGACAGTAATGTATAGGAAGAGGCACTGGGAAGAAAAAAAAAAAAAAAGGAAGAAAAGAAAAAGTGGAGAAAGAAGTTAAAATTTAAAGGGTTGGGAAGAATAAAGACTATAAAGTCTACAGCCATGCTATGTGGGCTACTTAGACTCATACTAGGCAGGTAGCTCTTAGGAAAGGGGAAGCCTAGGGATGACAGGCATCATTAAATGGCAAGGCTTGAAAGTCTTTTCAAAACAGAAAGCCAACACTGGAGGAAAACAACATCATGAGATGGAAACCTGGAAGATTTAGATGTTACTTTGGAATATTTAATTTTAAAGTGTAAACATATTACATGTTGTCATGTAGCAAAGAGGTATAGATACCTCAGCCTTTCTGAATATCTCTCTTACTCCTGTATATACTGGGGAGAGGAAATTAACAATTGTAAAGTATGATTTGAAGTTAAAAGAAATTTTGGCTTTGAAAACAAAATCAAATGCCATTGTGTTCCACACACAGCTAAGCTGCATCATCATGTGATGGTTTCAGTCATTACTGGCAGCCCCGTTCTCCTCCTCCTTTGGACATGGAGTGTCCTAGACATGCCTGTACCATGGGAGCCCAGCAAGAACGCCCTGGGTCCAGGGTGTCTCCCTCATTCAACTCAAAAACTAGATGGAGACCTCAGCTCTGAGCTCTGGGGAGATTTAGGAGAAGGGCCAGAAACAGAGGTGAACTCATTAATGAAACATCATTAGCCATCAGGCTTCCTAAACTCTTGTCAATACATTAACACCAGCTGCCCATTGTTCATTTTTCCTTTGCCATAATGAGAAACCCCAAATTCAAGGTCATCTGCCAGCTGGGTTAGTCAGTTAGTACAGCCAGAGCTCCTGAGATGCTTCAATGAGAACAGTTATTTATGTCGCACTGTCCTGCACTGTGCCCATTAGCTTGCGGTACAGCAAAGTGCAGTCATGAGGCAGAAATACAACATTTGATATTGCTGTTGCTGCTTCACAATTTAGTGTTGCTGCTGCCAGAGCGTTAAATGTTCCCTAAGTGGTAACTGTCTTCTACTAATGCAGATGCATTTCTTTTATGAGTTAGCTTATTGCTGTTCTTCTTGGTCCATGCTTGCTGTTCTTCTGTTATGGCCGCAGACAAGTGGGATTAGGGCAAGCAGATACTGTGCTCAGATGGAGACCTGCAGAGAAAACAGGTATTTTAAATACAGAAGAAGCACTGCCCTCTGAACTGTGTCAGAACAGGGGAACTGCAGACCTCCCTTGGTACATGTGTGTTGGGGCTTCCATGTCACACCACGGCCACGGCCACAGCAAGTCTCACTCAGATACCCCAGGCAGATACCTGCTCAGTTTTTACCACCTAGTTGTGTTTCTCCTCACCCTCTCCCTGGTGTAGCTCTGCTTCCATCTACCCCTTCATATTGCCATGGACCGTACCTAGGAGTCAGAAATTTCAGGCGCTGGTTTTAGTCCTGGGCCCAGCTCTTACATTCTTTTAATACTGGGACTAGAAAACTCCCCTGGATCATCTCTTGAATCAGACAGGAGCATCTTAATTTAGTAGTTACCTCCACCACTCTGCATGGGAAACTCTTCCACGCGCTAAGGCACCTGAATGCCAGACTACCCGGCAGTCAAGCTATACTTTACATCAGAAATCCAACAGGCCATTTTATTTATCTCCCATCCTTCATCACACAATACTTCTGCCTGTTTTCTGGCTCAGCAAAGCCATAGGAAAACATACTATCATCAGACATAGGCGTGGGTAAGACCTATCAGGGCATAAAGTTTAACTGTCCATATTCAGTAAATTCACCTCAAAGTGAACAACCATCCCCTTACATGCTGCCTTTGATGCCTGGTTTCAGCCTCTTCCTTTTCCCATGGGCAATGGTGGGTGGGACCACCCCAAAAAAAGGCTCTCCAGCCATGAGAAAGAGCAAATATCTCCCGTCACTCAACAGCAGCCGCCCTGTCTGTTCAAGAACTGGCCCTGACCGCTGTGTTGTGGCACAGAGAGAGGTTAAAAGGTTCACTAGCGGGAAAACTTCAGGGCTCACAGGGAACTGCCTTAGGTTTAAAAGAATCCTCTGGCTGGGAAATGTTGGGATTAAGCATCCAGAGCACTTGGCAGCATGGACAGTGCGGGACGTGGGTGTATTCAGACAAAGGTTAAGAGGTCAGTGATTATATCTTTAGGTGAATGTTTAGCTTTTGTTGGCTTCTGATGACTCATGGTGTCTTTTATGAGGCAAAATTAATACAACTGCTTCTCTTTTTACAGTGGCCACATTGGCCAGGAAATGAAATGCCATAAGGAGAGCAAAGCTCATTAGTTTGGTGCCATAAATGGTTCTCCAAGGTCTCAGAAACCGTATGATTAACATAAACATAGACAGAGGCAATTACAAATAAACGCACATATAAAACCCAGCTTTCCATCTAAAAATGTGGTCTGCAATATCCCTCTTTGACTGTTCACAGATGTGGTGACCTAGAGGTAAGGGACTTTTCATATAAATCATGACATAAACCAAAGCCTGAGGAAGGAAAGCAGCCAGCCCAGAGTGAAAGTGAGGACAACAGAGCACATAATATAGTTACCAAGGTACCAGCTAAGGATTTTGAGATTCACCCTCAGAATTACATCTTTTTTTGAGCAATTTGAAGCAAATGCTGCCCCAGCATGTTTTCTTCACACTGCAGTCCTCTCTCAGGTGGTTGCTGTTGGGTGAACTTGTTGACACTCCTTAGGACAGGGCAGAGTAGTTCTAATCTTATAAGAACTATCTCAAGTCTTCATGTTGCAATAGCTGAAAAAGTAGAAACCTTGTCAGGTTTTCTAGTGAGGTCCATAAAATTTACCAGAAGATGACGTTCAAAAGAAGGATGAGAATGGGGGAAGATGGGAGGAGTGGGTCAGCCCTGGGGAGACCCACTGTGTCAGCATTACAGGCCCTTAGAGCTGCTCCTCAGCCAGCGCAAAGCAGTGAAGTGTCCTGGGCACAGGTGTACAGGTATTCATAGGAGATTGTATACTTGTTACTCCACGTTTCTCTCTTAAACATTGTGCATTTATTCAGAATAGACCCAAACGCCAAGAACGAGGCGTGTTTTGTAAAAACCAAAGCATGGCCTCCTTGCCTGTCTCTGTGGCAACCATGCCGAGAGACAACTGTGTTGATGCCACACTGGGTAAACAATGAAGGAGACAGCAATGTTCAGGCAAAGTCAAGCAGAAAGCCCAGGGTCCAACCCAGCATCCTGACTCTAAGAGTACACAGCAAAAGTCACATCAAGTACAGCAGTTTGCTGGTAACCTGCCCTATAGGAATATCCCCTACAGACTCCTGGTGGTCAAAAAGCAGCTTGAAGCACCTCTACTAAACTGTTTTTTTAAAGGTATTGTCATGACTTTAGGTGCTCTGTCTGTTCAAGTGATAGTACAATCCACTTTTACTTTAAATGCCAGGCTGACATCCTGCAGTAATGAGTTTCACAGCCTGATTACTTGTTGCATGGTAAAAATACATTGCCAGCAGCTGACTCAGAGAGGCAACAGGCAAAAAAAAAGTAATGCTACTTTTTTTTTCAGAAAAGAGAGAGGGGACAGGGAAGGAAAGGGGGTTCACAGTCCTTCCTTGGGATTAACTCAGGGGAAGAGAAAGGCATGGAAGTTTGCTAACTGACCTGGTGGAGCAGGACATGGTCACGTAGGTTGTAACTGTTCTAAGTTACAAGTCCTCCAAAGGCCTTCAGAGGAGGGTCTTGGGGAGTTTGCATTGTTACTGTTCTGCAAAAGGCTCTTACCTTACAGCTAACCCCCACCTAAAGGAAACATGGACTTTAGTCGCTTACATCTGACCTCTGCTGTGATGTCATCAGTGTAATAATTTTCCACAAAATTAGGCATGTAATTCTGTGTTAAATAGTGATGGTTAGCTTGGAGTGCCCGACTAATGAAGCAGGCAACGTTAATGCTATCACATATGGACTGCTCTAGGGCACTGGCACTATAAGGGAGTCTGAAATCACTTGGACTTTTGGGGGGAAGAAAGACACCCCTTTTCCTCCCCTGCCATCTCCTTGGTGGGACAGATCCCTCTCACCTAGCTTTTGCACCAGTGGTGCTCCTGCAATTTGCTCTGGAGCTTGTGAACATGCTTCCCTGCCCAGGCAGTCCTGCCCAGGTGTCCCTGTTGACTTAGACAGGCAGCAGGAGCTGCTGATCACCTCTAATGTGTGCCCAAGTTTTGCTTAATTAAGAACAGACTCTCTAATAGCATTCACCACCCTCTCCTGACAGCTCTGGGACCGCTCAGGCTGTGGCAGCACAGCCAGACAGGCTTTCCTGTCATGCAACTCACCTGTGACATCCTAAAGGGTGCAGTGGCAAATATATAGATATGAAAAAAAAAATTTATTTTCCAGCATTAAGGGGCTCAGCCTGGGACAGGTCTCAGTCCAATATCCAATGTGGCCTCCAGGCCCTTGGATAGTTGCTCTGAGCCCTCCTGCATTGCTCGATGCAGAAACACCAGCTCATTTGGCGTAGGCTTGGCAGTCGCTGTTGTGCTGTCTGGGGTCATGTAGGTGCGATCTTACATAGCAGAGTGAGGATTAGACCCAAGGCCCTGTGACCCAAATTTCTGGCCACGATCACTATAAAAACACTTCTTAGTCAGTGGCTCTATTGATTAGATCCTGGTAGATGCTATTTTACCTTCTAAACTATAGTTATTTCAGGGAGAAAGTGCCTCTTCTTATTGCTTAATCCCCAATACTTAACTACAGTGGTTGTAAGGAAAGAAAAGACTGGGTTTTGGCTCTCAGAGCTGCAGTGATGACCAGAGTCAAGGAAAGGGCTCGGGGAGATTCCCCTCCTTCTGCCTCCCTTCTGTTGGGCCACCTTCTTGTCCAATTTGTTGTGCATGAATGCAGCACAAAAGCTTTGTCAGATATTACTGTCTGTTATTTCAAGCAAGGTCCCTGCCTGCAAGCCCCAGTCCCGAGCCAGCGTCTCTGAGCGTCGCAACAACAGGGAGCAGCAGGATCCCAGCAGGGAGGAGGTGACGGGGTCACCAGTTTGGCCAGTTCGCCCAGTTTGTGAGTTTGGCCTGGGTCTGCGCCATGGACCCTGTGGTGGGGCTCTGGGCTGACTCCAGATGGAGAGCCCGGTCCCTTGGCACCCATCAGCCTGTCTGCATATGGATGGATTTTGATTCCCATCCATGTCAGTCTTCCCCTGCAGCCACCTCTGCAGGATTTAAGTATTCTCTCAGGTTCACCACTATGCAAACATTGAAATTATCCCTTTGCATGAGTATGTAGACAGTGACATCACAGACTTTTTCAGGCGAGGAACACTGAGGAATTCATTTGCCTTCTCTGCTGACAGCATCAACAGCCGGGTTTATTTTTCAGTGAGCTAAAGAATGGCCCCAGTGTGTGAAAGACTTTGGCATTAAAGTATTTGGTATCTGGAATAATCTGGAATATTTTTTTTTCTTAAGCCTTTCTCTGAATGCAGTAAAAGCACAAAGTGCTGTGCCATGAAATAATGTGAAATACAGCCCTCACCAAGAAGGGCGAAATTTTCAGAGATCGAGATTTTAACTGAGCCTCACTAAAACCAGGAGCAGATTAGGAGGAGCTACGAGGGGAGCTGTTGCCCCACTAGCGGGTCCAATACAGCCTATACTTCCAGCCTGGCAATGAAGTTACCATCTGGAAAGATGGTTGTTCACATTCAGTTGATCTAGGGTAACCAAAATCTGCTACAAATAACATAGATATAGTAAATGTGCCTTGAATCAGGGCAAGAGAGCAGCAACACTTCTTGAGATCCTTTCAACTCTGTATTTCTGATTCTGTGAGATCTAATTGAAGTACAGGGTTCAAATTCAGTCCTTAAAATGAAACCCCTCAGACTTTTCCCCTCGTCAGAAGACCCTGAGAGCCTGAGAGAAGGCAGCAGGTCTCATAGCCTGCTGTGAAACAGAGAAGCCCCTGGGCAGGCATCTAACTGGTCTGGTCCGATGGCTTTGGGACAGTACTTTCTCTGTGGGAAAAGACATCTTTGTCACATCAGTTTCATTTCCACAAAATGCTGCATTTACATCTCATACTTGTGCCTCATTCAGACACCTCTCTTGAGAGCCTCATCACACTGAGAGCTGCCATACAACCAATAAGCTGTAATGAACGTGTGTGCGCTTAAACAATAGCCACTTTCTACCCCCAAAATACTGCCATAGGAACATTGGATGCAGCTATTACCTTTTCTTAAACTACTGATGATTTCTTGTCAGTGGTGCAAATCCTTTGCAGTATGGAGCATAGCTAAGCCTGATTAGCCAGGATCACATTTTACCAGTGGGGCTAATGAGATTTATCCTTCATTCCCACACACTGATCTGTCATCCCCATTGTTTTACATCTCACCTTGAGTTAACAAATGGTCCATCTTCAGAGCACACTGGGTATGGCCACAGGGGATTTGGCACGCTGGATATAATGTGGTCTGCCACATTGGATGGGCAGTGACAAAAATTATCCCTCTTCTCCCAGGTCCTTCCATCGTCCCACTGCAGCGAGCAAAGACAACACTGGGCAACCCTCTAAAATGTTTATTTGGACCAGTGGCCGGAGCTCTACATCTTACAGACATGATGAGAAAAGGTAAATGGCATCTATGCTGATTGTCTTTTACAGGTTTTGAATTTTTAAGACTGTGGCCTGTAGCTTTTCTTCAGTGGTGGCACTGGAGAAGTGGGAGGGATGCAAAGGGTGTGTCCCTCCTTGCCTTTCACACACCCCCTGGCTACTGCTCCAACAACAACAGGACCAGCCGATGAGTGCCAGGGTTACCATGTGAAGCCAAAACAGAGTGGAGGAACAATGCCAGAGCCATGGCCAAAGTCTTCCTTGTCCCCAGGTCAGCAGCAGCACACCATGACCATCTCCGAGGTCAGCACACAGACATCACATATTTAAAAGCACACTAATCCCCAGCCACAGGTTTGCAGCCCCAGCTCCGATCCCTGTGAAGCCTTTATGCCTTTTGCAGGTGTCCTGCTTCCAGCCATCAGCCCACACCACTCCCGCACCGCCCTCCAGACAACACACACAGTGCCTCCTCTCCCCGAGCCAAATCATTGCCCTATATAACTTTTACACATCTGGATGGTGCATTTGGCTGTCAGAGATGTTTTCTGTTTATATGCATGTGTGTGTGAGGATGAACGTGTGCGCAATACATTGCACAGTGCCTGGTGGATGACAAGCAGCTTAAAAGTGAGCTGATTACTGGTAGCCCACCAGCCCACTTTACTGGTGTTGCTGGAGGGAATAGGCTGAAGGAGACAGAGGAATAAATGAGTTACTGGATCTCCCAGGGGAGCAGGGAATTACACAGAAGAGAAGGAAAGGGAAGGAGAGGTTTTAAGTCCACAGGCAAAGGCAGCACTCAGTTGGGAATGAAAGAAGTTAAATATCACTGATGAAAGAACAATTGTCAGTAAAGCTCAGACTCATCCTTCCAAAATCTCTCTCCTTTCTAGTGAGATTTGCCGGACAGCTTGTCTTGTCACAACCAGACACACTTCCCTTTCTTTTCTTTTCTTTTCTTTTCTTTTCTTTTCTTTTCTTTTCTTTTCTTTTCTTTTCTTTTCTTTTCTTTTCTTTTCCCCTTGCCTCCTCTCCTTGAGTTCCCCTTGTGGTCACTATTAAATGTAATCACAAAAAATCAGACTCGGGTGAAACAAAAACAGAGGTCAATATATCTACAGTGCCAATTAGCAAAACACACTCTTCAGTTATTCTAATGAGACATTACTGCTGGCATCTGCTTGGGAAAATGCACTCATGAGTTCAGGCAGCAGAGCTGCCCTCAGGACGCCATGTCTCTTTGGAGAATTGGTCCATTTGCTGAACTTTTCTGCAAAGGCTGCATAGGTGTTCAGCTCTTTTGATGCTCTGATCCCAAGCAGATATCTTGAAGCCACAAAGGCCAGCTTGGCAGCAGGTTTCCATGGACTTTCAGTTGGAGCTGGTTATCTAACTGCCTCATGTACTTCTGCAAGTCTCCTCTTTAATTGAATTTTCCCCAGGCTAACGTTCTTCTGCGTTAAAACACTGTCATGGACAGGACGGTACAAGGTCAGACACTTGTAGGAGATATCTGCCCACAAGTTGGGCTGGCTGGAAGCCATGTGCTCCTGATTAGCATGGTCTTCGGCTCACACCATGCCCCACAAGTGGTGGGACTTATTAACTTGGGCTGAGTGCTATGCTAAACAGGGCTCACCGGCATCTGGTCAGCTTAAATGCTGGGCAGAGCTTGTCCTGTCTGCCTGTAGAAATAGGGAGGTAGGGAGCTGTATCTCTGTACTTACACACCAGCCGTGGCAATTTCAGGTGCCTTTTCAAGCCTTTGGGTGGGTTTGTTTCCCAGGTGGTCCTGTAGAGCCGTACAGAAGGAATTGTTCATACTCTGTGAGTGATTAATAAAATGCAAGGGGGAAAGGGAGGAAGAGAAAATGGAAATAGGAGAGTGCTGACCACAGCCTCAGGACTGCAGAAGAAAGGTGTGAACACCGAGCAAGTGTTGCTGGTGGAAGAAACTCATCCACCAGCATCTGGCAGTGATTTTAACACGTGTAAGGTCACCAGCAGCATCACTGTATCAAACAGGCAGTGCATTTTAGAGAAATTACTTCCCTTAAATGACCCTTTCCTAGGAATTTTTGTTCTTTAAACTTCAGACAGGAAGATTGTCATCTGGAGCAGCAAACTTTTCACCTAACACATGCCACGACTGCTGACTTTTGAGGGGTCACACCATAATAATACCCTGTGCAGCAATGGGTCACTTGCTGTGGATGAATCGACTCCTCCTGGGTGGGATGTGTCTCTCAGGAATCTCCTTTTGCAGGATCAAGTCCAAAATTGATGTATTGCATTGCTGGTTTAGACATCTACTGTTTCCCAACTGCCACTTTTTAGGCTTTGGAAACCTAGTCAAGCCCTCATTCTTTCTCAGCTGTCAATTATGTCTTCCACAACATTGTAAGCTTGGAAAACCAAAGCACTGGTTTTGTTTGGTTCAATTCAGTCCAGTTTGGTGGGGAAGAGGGAAGGAATTGAGTGACTGTTCGTAATGATAGGAATCCTTCTACAACAATCACTGAGACTATTGTGAGAGCTCCAGAGAGATTTCCTGTTGCCATAGCTCTAATAACAAAGATTGATGCAGCTAAATATACCCTGTAAAGAAAAAAGTAAAGAAATTGGCTTCTGAGCAGAAAAGTCCCTGAGCATTGGGAATTCTGCACGTAAGATACAGGAGGTTTTTTGACCCTTGCATTCAAGGATTTCTGATATCAGTAAACACCTCAACATGAGGTAATCTGAGTGACATTTGCATAATAACTGTGATATCAGAGAACTGAATGAGAATTCAAAGTCACTCTGAATAATTCAGGCAGGCAGGTATCCCCATGTGACAAGCCTCATGACTGCACAGTGCTGGAGGAGGCAGCATCCCCCTCAGTGCCACACCACGGTCCATTTGCAAGGGAATGAATTTGAGGGTAGGTAGTTTGTGTATATTAAAATAAATAAATAAATAAATTTCTTTCAGGTGCCTGGTTATTCTAGATTTCCAGGGAGGAAACTTTGCAGTGCTCTTAGATCTACCCATTTTGGAGCAAAACAAGAACTGTTGTACTGCGTCAGAAGAAGCATTACTTTAGCCTTTTCTGCTCTATGTGGCAGTGCCCAGTTGCAAGCCCTTGACATACCGGACCGTTCCTAACACATGCCAATAAATTCATCATATCCCTGGAGCTGTGGAGCAGTCCTGCACCAGCAGAGCACAGAGCACATAAGATGCACATGGCATGCCTCATCCTTCACATAACCGAGTGCTAAAAGGCCATGTCCCTCATGATGGCAAAGAAAGGTCTTGGCTGCAGCAAATATGAGTAACTCTACAGAAGACGTAGAATTTCTTACTAAGGCCAGTACGCTTAAACCGGCACTGTAATTCTCCTTGACTGTCTCATGTTCAGGTTGAGTAACGTAACCTGGGCTGCCTAATTTCATCACACAGGTCCTCCCTAAGCCTTCCTCTGGAGATCACGTAAGGAGCTGCTGACCACGTTGCAGAGGGATCCCCGCACTGCTGCTGTCCAGAGATATGGAGAGGGAAATCTCTGCTCTGTCCCCAGCAGGCATGGTCACAGCCGAGATTTCCTCTCTGGCAGCTGAGCCCAGGTAGAGCAGCCAGCCCATATCCTCTGAGCAATTTGGCAAAAGGAACACAGAGATTTAGCAGGGGAGAACTTCAGTTTGGAAACGATCAGGAAAGCAAAGACCTTTTGTCCTTGGAGGCTTGCTTTCTATTAAATGTCTTTGCACATGGCAGAGAGACCCCATGTTCTGACAGCTGGGACTTCTTTAAAAACAAACACCCCCCCTCGGTGTCACTTTTGGGGAGTGATCCCAGGTAATCATAAGCATTAGATGGAGTCACCTAGACGAGTAGTGTCTGGGATGCAGTGATCTGTACTTAAACACACTGCAGCAGTCACCTAATTGTGGCTGTGCAGTCCTGGGATCCAAAATCAGCTGGCTAAGCATGGCGCTCTTCCAGCTCACCGAGCAGAAACAGGTCCCTGGGCTGTGCCAAAAGTTCACACGTACACAAAATCTCCCTCACAGAGCAGCACACACATGTGTGCAGGCCACCGCTGCTGCTCCATCTAAGGAGATGACAAGGCTGCTCTCCTAGTGGCAAAATATTCTGCACAGCGTATCATGTCCCCCAAAACCAGGGCTCTCAGGGGCAAAAACGTGAAGTCTGGTAATAGCAGACATTCCCAATCCAGAGCAAATTGGCACGTCCCCAACACAGGCACAAGTGGGGAGGAGGAGGAGGAATGGTTACTCAGCATCTCTCCTGGGCTGCATCAGGACCAGCGCATCATGCGCTGGCACGTGCCATGCCACCGCACGCCTTGGCGTGTGTTACCAGACTGACTCCTGGCAGGGATTCAGGAGAAAGCCCTCATAAGGTGTACCAGGCTACCACTTTCCTGTTGTTCGGGGCTTTGAATAACAAATATTTGCAAAAGAGCAACCAACGACTGCTCCGAGTGTGGCCCCCAAGGCAGAGCTTTGTTTAGCTTTATTTACCATGGCAGGCGAGCATAGGAGATCCGCCTGGCAGGTGGTCACCGCACACTGTCCCCTTTGTCAGTCACCTGCCAGATAAATCATTCCTACAACATACCCTTCAGTCCATCCTTTTTTACCTCTCATTGCACATTTCTTGGCTCAAGGCCACATGGGAAGTATTTGTAACCATTCTCAATTAGCTATTTGTTTTTAAATCGTCCATTTGTATCCCTTTTATGTCCTAGCTGCTCTGGTGACATTAGTGAGCGATTGCACTGTTTCTGTTTTATGTCTACACGCTGACATAAGTTATGCTGTGTGATTGGTTAATGTGCTGGAACTGCATGACAATCTCTGCCTTCCTGCCTGCTTCCATTTGGGAGCAATGCAAATCCTAATAGCGGCTCTCAGAGTTAAATACAGTTTGATAAATAATAATAGAAAAGTAACATTAGATTATTACTCTACATTACTTCTTTAAAGGCAATTCCATCTGCCAGTTCACAACATATTTTTTCTCCCCAGCACCAGAAAAAAATTTGACAGGCTGAATTACCATTTCATTTCCAACTAGGAAAACATTGGCAAGCTTTAAAGGATGGTTATGAAGAGAAACCATGGACATCTAAAGATGTAAATTATAGTTGGATGAAGAAACCTCAAGGGGTCTTAGGTATGGGAGACTATCGACTGCAGCACCATCTAAGCAAAATTTTTCCTGTAAAACCCCACACCATATGTGCTTTTCCTCACTATGACTCATCATCTAAATACAAATTCAACTCCAGTTTCAGGGATTTTATGATTAAACCTATTTTCTTGTTTCTACTGTGTTTATGTATGATTTTACATCTGTCTGAACTCTATTTCTTTGCCCTTTTTGCTGAATGTAAGCTATGTGGTTTGTCTGACACACAGTGCTTTTTTCCAAGGTTGAGTGAAACTTGGCAGTTTCAGCTTAAATGAGTGGTGGGTTTGCTAGAGCCCAAAGTGATGTTGATGTTGCTCACCTGCCATTTTGCAGACAGTAGAAGAGGAACTTCTTCCACGTGTACTACTATGTCCATGTTATGGTGGTGCCAGGGCTCAGAGGTGTGCGGTTCACATGCTTCGGGTGCTGCCTGGATGATTCAAAAGAACCGTAACAGAAAACACAGGAGATTTTGACCAGCCTCAGGTCTGTAAGTACATTTTAAACCCACAAAGTTTGAGTGTGTTTGAAATGTACTCAAATACTTCCTTCTTCACCATTGTGTCCTCATGACCCATTGAATCATCAAAGGCTCGGAGATGAAAGAAGGACTTATGGTTAGAAAATGCAAAGGACTCTCTGCTGAAGGGGAATGGTTTGTTGTATCTTCTTTTTTCTAATCCTATAACAAACAGCTTTGGTGGACAATTTTCTGCAAGGTTTTTCACTGTAATGAGTAACTGCATTTCCAGAAAGCTATTTTATAAATAAAGTAAATAAGCTTCCAAACAAAAAAAAAACCAGACATCAATTGCAAAATCCCCATAGTATTTCATGGGCTTTGAGTCACACTGAGGGTGAAAAATTACCCAAACCACTAGCTTGTAGGGAATCAAAAAAGAATGTGATCCTTTCAGATAATTTTAGTGACGACTTTCTTCAGGCTATTTTCTACATATGGTAACATAAGACCTGTTACCATATTCAACTGAAGAAAAGACACCTCATATAACTAACATCTTCTAGTGGCCTAAGTTGGCATTGACAGGTCAAATTCACCTATGGTATAATTCAACTGAGCCAATGAAGCTGTACCAAAGAAGGATTTACTGAGCTGTCACAAGAGTCTAATTTTTATATTTGCTATAGGAGGTTTTTACCTTTTCAGAAATGGCTGTAATTTATTTTGGAGATTAATAAATTTCCACCAGGTCAGAGTGAATCCGATGAAAAAGGACACCTGAGGTCTCTTAAGCCTTTCTCTCTCACGAGATGGGTATGGAGGTGGAACTACCCACCCTGTAGAGGGTTCATTGGTTAAATATGAACTTCACATAAGAATGTATTATTTTCAACCTCAGAAATATTTACCAAAAAATCAGGGATCATGATCTACTGGACAAAAGGAAAACAGTCACAGCCCTAAAAGCTGGAGAAGACCGGGCCATACTCCTCGGGCTGACCATGATGGTGTGCTCTATCATGATGTACTTTCTCCTGGGAATCACCCTGCTGCGGTCTTACATGCAAAGGTAATTTCATGATGGTTACCCTGATCTCACACTGTCTGCTTCAGCTGACTTCTCATGGCTTATTCCTTTGACACTTTTTATTAAAGTTTTATAATTTTTCCTTTGGTCAATATAAACCTGATTCTCCACTTCCTTACCCCAGTATAAATTAGGCATAACTACAGTGAAAGCGAGATGAGTAATACTGGCATAAGTGAGGGAAGAATTAGATCCCTGTTTGACGAAATCTTGATCCATAGGCTTTAGACTTGGCACAGTTTAATGCCTGTATAATATCTGTATCAGCTGGTCA
>NW_008824543.1:1097955-1111490 GCF_000699105.1 Pygoscelis adeliae
TGGCACAGTTTAATGCCTATATAATATGTGTAGCAGCTGGTCAGCTGTCTGCTTAACCCTGTAAGCCTCTCAGGGGATGTTGCTTAAAAGCCCAGTCAAACTCAGGAGAAAACAGCAAAAATATTTAGCAGCCTCAAGAAACAGCACACTTTCAAATGAAGAATGGAGAATTAATTTGGGAAAGAAATCAAGCTGCTTTGTAGCATGTAGTTTTCCACGTAGGTTATCACTTTCATTTTAACAAGTGAAATCCTCCTGAAATATAGGAATTTGCTGAAAGTGAAAGATCACCTTTCATCATTACTGCACTGCACTTAATTTTTCTGAGGCCTTCTCTGGCTTCCTTCTCTGCCACAGAGCAGAAAGTTTGGCCTGTGACTCATTAGCAGCATTTGAAATCAGTTTTCAAGCACCAGCCCTATTTAAAATCCACCCCAGACTGTAATAAGACTGTCAACCATGTATCTTCTGCCTTGATCAGTGGACTTAAGAGAATGAAAACTGTGTAATTGGGGATCAAAACATTAGTCTGTTATGCCCAAAACCACCCTGAGGCAGCAGCCAATACCTGGCACATTTTGGCTTATACACCACAAGCTTCTTCTCTAGGCATATACAATAAGTGCCTACAGTTAACTGGTTTGAACATCCTCAATTATATTAGCGTACCTGCAGGAAAATATTCCTTCTTGACCCTGCAACAATAAGGAAAAAACAGCCATGCCTGAGGATGAACTGTACTGATTTGCAGCATCTTATTTGTGCGATAAGCTATTTGTCCCTTTCAAATCCAGGCAAAGTTTAGATTTTGAAAACAGAGTTCAAGACCTGTTAAGTATCCAAGAGCATTTGCTTTTCCAAATTGCTCTCCCAGACCTTTCAGCAATATCAGGGTCACTTGCAGAGGCTGCTAAGGTCAAAATTGCTCATGTGGAAAGAGATGATTTCTATTACAAACCATGTGAAAAATTGCCAGAAGATATCAAAACACCTACAAAGTATCAAATATTCCATCTTCACAAGTCCGTTGTAGGCAGGTGTTACTTTATTACCCTCATGCATGAATAAAACAGCAGTCAGAAAGGTGAAAGTGAGGAGAAGACAACCTAGGAGTCTTTGCTGTCACTTCTCTTCACACAGCCAGATCTCCTTAGGGGTTGTTCTCCTTTACAGACAGCAATACCCCTCCAAAAAAATACGGCCTGGGAAGGGAAAAAAAAAATCCTTTCACTTGATTTCCCCCCAGAAATGATAGCATAATTTAATATAAATGTAAAACGGAATATACAAGCAGAATTACTGCCAGAGTAAAACACCAAGAGAATTAGTCAGAAATCTTTGATATCACTTACCGTGTAAAGCCTTTTGTAGGTTTGGCGAGGGATGGGCAGACCCTCAGCCCATTCATGGTGAGGGGCAGGACAGCCGCACTGGGTGTGAGCTGAGGGGCTGAGCAGGGCTAAAGGGGAGCCCTGGGGTGAAACCTTTCTCCAAGACCATGAAGGGCCTCGCACAGAGCCCTCAGTGTGCCCTTCCCACTGCTCTCATTGCTAAGGAAAATACAGCTGTAGATTTTTAAATGCACGCAAGAAACCCAAGTGAACATTGCCAGTGCACAGCCAGGCTCCATCATTCCAGTTTTAGCCTCTGATGAACTGGAGATAAGCTGAAATCCTCCAGAATAATTACATCAGCTGGCTTAACTTATGGAAAACCAAGCAAGCTGCCTCTAGAAAAAGCTTTTCCACAGGCGGGACTGCATGCGGTACCGCTTGTGTGTTACTGTGTCTTCATGCATATGAATATACATACCCTGGTAATTCAAAGTCATCCTCCCAGCCTTCACTTTAAATTGAACTGGACTTGGTGGTTAACCGTCAAGTCTTGGTCCAGCGTGTCCTGTCATGCAGCACTCACAGTGCCTGTTGTGCTCTTCCCAGGGCAGGCTGCTCAGTTTTCTTCCCTGATATGTCTGCTGATTTCCTTTGGTTTCAAATATACCTTCTCCAGACTAAAAGTTCCAGTTCCCTTTTCATTTATACATACACATAAGTGAATCAGGTATTTTTGTGCCCAAAGCACAAACTTTAGGTACTACAGAATAATATACTCTGTCTGCAATGTGTGACGTGAGAAAGTCCAGCCTTTGCTCACAGCTCTGCAACATGTATCATCTCCTACAAGATACCCCCTGGTATATCCCTAATGGAAAACCTGAGCTGTGTTTAGTGCTTATTGCCCATTCTTACCATGCCCTAATGTCTCTTTTTTTCCTACTTAGTGTCTGGACAGAAGAGGCTCAGTGCTCGCTTCTCAATGCATCCATCACAGAAACCTTCAACTGTTCATTTAGCTGTGGTCCAGACTGCTGGAAAATCTCTCAGTACCCCTGCCTCCAGGTGTACGTTAATCTCACCTCTTCTGGCCAGAAGCTTCTGCTCTACCACACCGAGGAAACAATGAAAATTAATTCTGAGGTAGGAGCATGGAATAAAATTTCTTCCTAAATGGGTTTCCGGAGGGCTGCTCACCTTATTATACCCATTCCTCACTTTAAAGCAATACAAGGCTTCCAGCTCCTGCTTCCCTGGTAAATATGGAGCAGAGAAAGCAGAAATCAGTGCACAAACTGAGCTCACATCTCTGGAGGGGGCAGTTTTCCACCTCCATCCCATGCATAGAGCGCTGCCCATCCCGCACGGGATGGTGGCCCCGGGGGCTGGACCCTCCCTCATCCTTTGCCAGTGCTTTACAGGTGCAGGCTAGCACTGAGCACTTGTCACATTGATATCCTTGTGGAGCTGTGGACAAGTCACTTCCCACCCGGATATGGCTCTGCATGATAGCGAACACCCCTAGTGATGCGCACAGAGTATCCGCGGCAGTGAGAACAGAAATGGCCTTATTACCGCAGGGCCAGGCAAGGCAACGCGGAGAGACAAGAGCCCCGTGTCTAACAGCAGACGTGTCTCTTTCTCAATCTCTGGTGACAAACTCTGCTCCCTGAACATCTCCGCTGAGGTCAGCTGTGCCACTGGAGTCAAGGCACAGCACTTACCCCTGCAAAAGATGCTGAAAGTTTGCTGGGCAGGGACTGTCAAGATAAAAGCAGCAGCATAAAAATAAAAGGCCTGGCTTTTGGGCATGTATAAGCTAAGGAGTCAGCCTACCTTTCTTGCACAACTTCCCTGATTCCAGACATTGAACCAAAAAAATGATTTTTAACAAATCTGCAGAAGAACTCCTCTCTCTGCTTCAGCAAGTACAAAATCCAGCATAAGTCCATCCAGGTGGGATGGAGACAGCTCCTGTCTGGAGGCTATAATGAATGCAGAGGATGCACAGAAGGCATCTCCCCGCCGGCCCGCAGCCACAGCTGTGCAGCTGATGCAGTGCTGTGCATCACACCCAGGCAAGCGACCGCCTCTTCACAGGTGGCCGTTTGCTGCCTCCATGGAGCAAGGCAGGATCAGACTAAGAAATGTCCCTCTCCCCACCTTCCTTTCTTTGTATCTACAGCGCCTGGGTACCTAAGACTGCAAGCTGCGGTGAGCCAGGACACAACTAAGTCATTAGACTTACAGGTGCCAGATTTGCATTAACTACTTAGTTATCCAAAGTCACTGAACCCCAAACTATGGGCACTTGGCAAAGCACAGCCCATAACAGCAGAGCCCCGGTTCAGACTGCTGACAATGTAACCTATTGTGTTTCTATTTATGGCAGCAGTTCAGTAGACCAAATTACTTCTGCATATTAAGATGAAGCGATATTAAAATTAGTCAAAGCACGGCATGGTTGCACTGGGCCGGTTATTCTGCTGGATAATTAGCTCCCGTAGCTGAGAGACGAAGTCCTCTGGATCTGAAGTGTGAAATGGAGAAGAATGCCCCCATCTTCCCCTCCGGTTCGGTGTCAGTGCAGAAGAGGCACTCGCCATTCGTGAAGCCTGCAGCAGGACAGACCCCACTTTCTGCTGGGGCAGAAGCAAAATCCAGTGATGCTCGTGCCGCAACTTGATTAAAACAGATCAGATATTGGTCTCTGTGCTCCACTGGATTCAAATAAATCAAGAGATTCAGCATAAATCTCCACATTCTGTTATTGATGATTTTTGCTTGCTGAAATGGACTTTGAAATTCTCCCAGATGCTGCCTCCTCTTAATTTATTGTAGGCACAGTTAATACTTCTCCTGCCCAAGGTTGTTTTACAGGTTAAGCTCTGCTCTCGGGAGGATTCCTAGGTTTTCCTGACATGCTGCTGGCTATGTGACCTGAATCCAAACACAGTTTTGAATGGAAGTTTGCAATGTCTATAAAATACCTTGCTTCTTGTGCCTGGCTGGGATCAGCAGAGACTCCAAGCTCAGATCAGCACAACCCATCTCAGCTCCCTGGATGGGTGCTCCCTCTCCCCCAGCCGGAGAGCAGCCCTGAGCACAGCTGGTCTTGTGATGCCCCAGCTGGGTGCTAGATGTGTCTCTCCATCCACCTACTCAGGTCTGCATTTCCTATCTTTCTCCTTGCCAAATAAACAAACAAAAAAGCCGTCCCTGGCTCACTGAGACCTAACATGACTGGGGACGTTGCAGAGCATGGTGCTTACCCTCAGAGGCCAACACCAGTGACCTTCAAAAGGTCAGCATGCCCCCCGCCAACCTCTCTGCCTCTCTGAGCACCGCTGCACACACAGAGCAGCACCTGGAGCCTGTCTCTCTCCTCTCCCCGCCAGCTAGCATGGATGGAGCAAAATGCATGTTGATTTTAAATAATGATGAACCTAGGAGACTTGCTGTCTAATGCAGCTGTTGTCCCACAAGGTGTGGTAAGGAGTAGGTGCAATTTATATTGAGATCTACGGTGCGCTGCTGCCAGTCTCCGGTGGGAATCAGTGGGAAGTAAATGGATACCAGTCGAGCTGCTCGAGTCTTTCCCAGGAAAGCACACAAGGTTTATCATGGCTTTTCATTGCTCTCTCTGTGCATACTTTATCTCTAGCCTTTAAGACAAGCCCAGCCCCTCGTCAATACTACAACCATAGCAGCTTAAATGCTTTCACAGCTACACTTTCCTTTCTCAGCTGTCAGAGGCTGTAACAGCCTCTGGGAGAGGTAAATTGGCCGGTGTCCCCTCGCACCCAGACCACGGAGCTAGGCTGTCACCCTGAGGAAGGGCTGCAGTAGTTAAAGCAGTTCTAGAGATCCTGTTTCAATCTCATACTATATCATTTTGATTCTTTTCGTGTCATCAGAGCTACTGCAGATTTATACCCATGCTCCATAAGTGAGAAAACAAGCAGGCTTTAATCACCAGAATCACCATTATGCCATCTATAAGTGCCTGAGACTAAGAAATGATGGGGCATCTCATGGTTTCCCGCTGAAGGTTCAGGTATTTACAACCCAGGGAGGAGTTTGCCTGGCGCCATGGGAGCAGCGATGTTCAGCTGCAGTTCCCAGCAGACCCATTTCTGGTCTGGGGCTGGAGAATTCAGTCTTCAGGAATCAATATCAAGCCAACACAGGCACAAAGCTCCTCCTTCAGCCCTCGGTTCAAACCTGTTGCACTTTCCAAAAGAGGTGTAAATTGGCGTCCTGACCACTTTCTCACAAAGATTGCCACAGCACATCTTATCAAAGTTTCCAGTCCCAGCTTCCAAGCTCAGTGTGACGGGGATATACACCCCAACTGCAGACATATGACAAGAGCCATGTATTTCACTGCCCAGCCTGAAATGGGGGCCTCTCTGGCAACAGGGTTGTCGGTGTAACTTCATTGTCTTAAGTGAAACTGCCCCCAGCTTTCCTGGAGCTGTTGTGTGATCTCCATCCTTGGAGATATTCATAACTTGACTGGGCAAGTCCCTGAGCGACTCTGCACTGAGCAGGGCATTGGGCTGGGCATGTCCAGAAGTGGTTCATACGGGCTACCTATCCAGTACTTTAGATCAGAAAAGCTGAGCTGGAAATGTAATAACAAGTTCTCTCTGTAACTGCCTAGTATGTCCTTCTTGTGATCAGATTGCAAGTAACACAAGAACCACTTTTCTCACATTGTATCACAGAATCCTCACTTGAGGTAGAGAGCCAGACGTTGTTTACTTTCAGATGTGCAGATTTCCAAGTGTTTGACAATGCAGAGGTGTAATAGAACAGCATAGATTTAGTAGTCTACCTTCACAGGTACAGCATAAAAATTGTGGATATAAAATTCCCTGCCAGGCATTGGAGAAAACTAAACGAAGATCAAACCAAAGAAAACACTGAAAACATCCCATTATCCATGTCTACCTACTTGCTTACCAATGACCTCTGCAGCACAGCAGAGCTAGCCCTGTGCTATCCCTGGGATCTCGCTGGGGAAGCCGAGGAGTGAAAGGAGATCAGGAGCACCCCACAACCACAACTTAATGCACACAGCGATTTCTTGCATCGAGGAGCTCCTCAAAGCTGAGGCCAAGATGCCTCCAGGAGCTCAGGAGAACTGGGACGAGGCAGATAGCATATGGAGTAAAGGGCACCCATGTCTTGGAGAGCGCGTGGGAGACCATAATCTGGAGAGAGACAGTTTCAGCACAAGGAGCCTGGCTGAGAGGCAAAGTAAATCAACCTCCCCTGCACAACTGCATTTCACAGCTTCATGCTCCCAGACCTTCACGTCATGGGCAGCCTGACCAGCCTGACACATCTGGTGGCTCTGCGCCATCAGGTGTAGGAGGTAACACCTCAAGTTCTGCTTCAGCATCAGGTCTCCTTTGAAAATGCTTGGAAAATACTTAGACTTGCAGGAAGTCAGACCTCCCCTTGCTGCACTCTTGGGACATTTCCACAGACTTTGAGTCCAGGAATCTGTTATCATTTGGGCTTTTATGTGCCTGCTGTTTTCTGTCAAGGGGGGAGGGCTGGACTTTGGCAAGAGTGGCCAAGTCCTCATTTAATCTCCTTGCTCAGGATAGTAACAGCTGGGACTTCAAGAAACAAAAATGTATAGTACCAAACTTGCAAGAAAAAAAAAACAACAAAAAAACCATCTAGGCTGGAAATACTGCTGTTATGACAGCGATAGCACAGAGTTTAGTAAAAGAAAATGAGGTACGCTTCAGCGAGAAATTTCCCCTACTTATTAGATTATGATCTATTAAAGAGTCATAGGCACTGGGAGAGGGCTTGTGGCTTTGGACATTTAAGACAAAGCTGGGCAGAGTGCAAGAGAATATCCTGGAGGGAGCAGACCTGCACTGGCAGGAAGATGGATGAGATATTACTGCTCTGATATTTTCCATCTTTAATTTCTAGAGCTCTATGAAATATTCATAATGGCAGTGCTGCCATGCTCTACCCTTAATGCTCCAGTCTGCTAACACCAGACAATCTTTCTGCCACGCTTCAAATTCTACTCTGTGCTAATAAACTTGCCAATGAATCAATCAAATCCTGTTGTGAGGTTAATCCCTTGATCATTATTAGGACTAGAGATTTGTCACAGTACGTTACAAAAAGTCATAGCATAGTCATGAAAAAGAACCGAGGGACGTTTATAAAGTATATACATTAAAACAATAATAATCAAAAGCCATGGGTCACATTATTTTAATCAAAACATCTTTTTTTCCTTTGCAAAACTCAATTTCTCTCATTAAATTATCTGGAACTACTTTAGGTGCTTACCCAGGACAAGGAGGTTGCGCAAGCAGGGAGCATGGTGGGGACCCACAATCACCCCGTAACTGCCAGGGAACAATGACCTGCTGGGTCCTCCCATGCACGTTCAACAAGAAGTTGAGCAGCAGATTTCTCCCTGTCCTCAAGCAGTTCTTGCCTAGGCAGGGAATTTAATCAAAATCCTGTGCAGGTGTAGAAAACCTTCAGGTGTGGAGGGGTGTTAGTGTCTAGAAGAGAGGAGGGAGTCAGGGGCCCTGAGCTGCTCCCATCAATCCTCTTCCAGACCAGCAGCAGCAATAGCAAATTCAGGTGTTTCTGCTCTAGGTCAAAATCCAGATGTAGTCTCAATCTTTGTGTGTCTGCCCACCACCTCACCAGCCCACACTAGCTCTTTGCAGGGAATGGTCAGCACAGCCTGGGTCCACCGTCCTATGTGTCCCATGGAATATCTTCAATGCAGGGACTCCATAAGCTAGTTTTTTAATTAACTTGGTTTCAGTATTCTTTGGGAATGCTAGGTCGAAACTGTGTTAGATAGAGCCACCCCCAAATCTTCTTTTCTTTGTGACTGAGCCTAAAACTCAAGCAGCATCTTCAGAGAGAAGGAACTGTTGGACTTACGCTGGGGTCAAGAGCAAAAACAAGACTAAGAGCCATCCTGGTAGCCAGGCTGATCTTCAGCTAGAGCTAGAATGAAAGTCTTCTGGGTTGTCAGTAGGAAAACTGTGTTTTTTCCTAGACTATCTATTTGTCCCTAGTTAAGGCATTTACCCCCATGGGAATATTTGTATAAAGCTCTCTCGTCAGCCTTCTCCTCTGTGAGTGAACTCCTGTGCCCACTATGATCACTTTGATCTGATCCAAGTGAGATCTGAACTACCAGATTTGTATTTACAAAGAGTCAATTACTCCTCTAACTGCGAGCATATGCATGCCACTTAAGATGAAGAGATACTTCATCAGTTCCATTTTTGCATGTGTAAATTAGCAAGAATATATTCACCTATCTCACGAGGCCGCTGTGCAGATTAAAGCATTAATGTTTGTACAGCACTTGGAAGTTCTCCAATGGGAAATTCTGTAATGTGCAAAATATTGAGTTTTGTCTGTGATAAATTTATTATTAGCTTAATAGTATTCCACTCTTATTATGAAAAGCATAATCATCTTGAGATTTTCCTGCTTGCCACCTGAAAACAGATATTGTATCTGGTTTGGAGATGCATTTTTCTACCCCTAATTTCTTCCCAGTGTTCATACATACCCAAGTGCGGTAAGAATTATGAGGAATCCATGTCGCTGGTGAACGTCGTGATGGAAAACTTCAGAAAGTACCAACGCTTCTCCTGCTTCTACGACCCCGAAGGCGTTCAGAAGAACGTGATATTAACCAAACTGTACAGCTCCAACGTGCTGTTCCACTCCCTCTTCTGGCCCACCTGCATGATGATCGGCGGGGTCGCCATCGTTGCAATGGTAAAGCTGACTCAATACCTTTCCCTCCTCTGTGAGAGAATCCAAAGGATCAACAGATAAAAATGAAAACTTGCCGAGATTTAATTACAGCGAAAATACTGTTTTCTCATTCTTCACCAAAGAACCTTAAGTTTGTAACGTGCAAGTCTGTTATAAGTTCCTTACTATATTCTTATAAGTAGAGCAATAATGCAAAAGCTGTTCTATATGCAAACATGATGTTATTATTATGCAGACAATTGAAAAAAATACTGTTTTGTGTTGACCATCTACATGACCTTGTTTTATGCTGAGACTAGTACTTCTTTCTTTTCTACAGCCAAAATAGGGCTCAGTGTGACCATTTGCCAAGCTTAGTTAATTGACATTTTCAGTGTAAAGGGTTCTGGGGGAAATTCACTACTGGACAAAGGGCAGCCAACCACTTGCGCATCACTGAGGTCTCACATCTGGCTCGGTCCATTCCATGGATTTGTGGCTTTGCTTTTTTATTATTAGCTGCGGGGGGGGGGAGGAAAGCATTGATAGGGTTTTTTTATGGTAAGATGGCACAAAAGGGATGTATTTTGAGGCCAGGATAAGCATACAGTATTTTCAGCCTAAGTAGGACTTGGTGATGCTTTGTCGTTGCTCCCCCAGTTCAGAAGTAAATTTTACACTATGGTGTTTAAGGTCTTTTGGAAAACACTTTGGAGTTTTATTCTATTTAGTGCTATAATTTCCTTCTGCCTTATCAACATCATCTTTGTCACTTGCAGAAGCTGTAGCCAAAAAACAAAAATCACCTTATTCCATTTTCTATTCTAGTCTGAGCCCTATTGATGGAGATGGGACCAGAACACCTTATATAAAGGTTTATTACTCATTTGTCTTGTATTTGCTACCATATCACTGTAAAGAAAAAAATAACACAATCAGCTATTTTTTCATTTTTTACTTCCAACTATTTTAAATTTTTTTACTTGATATATATACAGATATATAAAGAAAAAGCTATATTATATCTAGTTGTGTATTGGAACTTGATTATGGGGGTTTTTTCCTTTGTTTTTACCAACTGGAAAGTGAACAGTATAACTAATGTATTTATAACCTTCATCCTTGGATAATAGCATAACATGGAGGAGCAGCACTGCAGGATCTTATCCAATATTTATGATATTTTTTCGGTCAAAAGTCTCTGTTGCTGTGACATCGGAATTGACAAAAATCTCATCCAATTCTATGGCTCTATTAACTGAATTGTTAGATAATCATCATAATACACCTGGAAATCTCTCCTGACCTTAACTCAATATGCAGTGCTGGCTGACATGAATTATGATTTAAAAGGCCCAGGTGCAATAATTTATTGGAAAAACTGAGATTCTGAATAAGATGTTGTCCTAGCTGTCAAATATTTACCATGGGGATCTTGCCAGTATAATTTCATGCACACTATAGTCATGATTTCTGCATAATTTATTTTTATTCCCCTGTAGAAAGCATTCCTTCTTATGTTATGTTTTAAAGACATCTCTCGCAGTTTCTCATTTTGTACCCAGCCTGAAGGACAAATGCAAGGCAGCTCCTGTGAGCACCCTGTGAACTCACTATCCAATAATTCAAAGAAATCATTTACAGGCCTTTTCAAACCAAGAAACTAACTTTTTTCCCCTCAAAAAGACTGCAAAGCAAGTATCCTGCCTAGTTCATCTATATGTAAGTACCTTTCCGCAATGTAGCATTAAAAATTTCAAGATGTTACAAAACTTTACAAGTCATGCAAGTGTAACGTGAGCTGTAAAAAAATGAGTTCTCAGCAGTGAAAATGAACCTGCAATCTTGTAATCAATAGTATAATTTTCCTTAGGTAAATAAATTCCTGGAGGGTGGGGGTATAATCAGGGCTCCAAACATATGTAATAAAAATATCAAATTAAATCTTCCAGATTTCAATATCTTCTGCCTTCAGATCTGGCTTGTTTCATCAGAGTTTTCTTTGTAGCTTCTATTACCACAAAATGAAGAGTGCTGATGCAACAGGGAATGCATAAATGTTTATTTGCAAAGATGTAGTTCTGATCAGTCCATGGGATTCGCAGAAACCATCGTCAGTGGATCTGGGCACCTTCGGCATCAGTAGGACTGGAGTTGCAGAGTCTTTGGTGGACTGACAGCAACCTTTATTTGACCTCCCGTCCACCAGCAGAAAGCATGACTCACCCCAGGTGCCAGCATGGATTGGGGGACAGAAATGGGGGACCAAGGCCCCACTGCCATGGTACCCCACCCCTCCGCTGCACGGGCATGGGTGCCACCATGCAGGGACACGGGGATTCCTCGCCTGGTGCCCATGACGCGAGGAGCTCCAGGCTGCAGATGCTCACTGTTGTTACAAAACCTTATTCTGCAAGTTTTGCCAAGAGTGGAGGTATCTAGGTGAGGGTCCCAGAACCACACAGCCGAGGAGGCATCTTGACCCATTTCTAGACAGCCCAGGTGGCTCCCAGGGTGCATCTTCAACCTTAACAAAGCTGTTTTCCCTTCAAGCAGAGAGGTTTGATCTGTGGCCGGTGTTGCCATCCTCATGGATGTCCTTCATCCATCTCCCCACCATCAGCTCGGTCACCGATGCCAAAGGAAGGACTATGTTGCCGTCTGCGATTCACAAATCAGAAATGGTGCACGGCCTCACTAGCAAAGAGCTGTGGTAGCTTTTCCACACCGTTACGGACACTGATGTTGGACATTTACATGATGATTTACATGGTCTGCGATAAAGTGGCTCTTTGGTTGTGGGTGTGACATTTTCAGCACCTGTATTTGTGCATTTTAGTTCTGGTGACAGGAAAGTTGATTGTCCTGACATTTACACGTCAAATGCTGCTTTTAACATGCTGCGCCATAAACATTTCACCAGCACTCCTGTGGGTGAAACATCTTGACGCTGTTGCAGTCTATAATCATTTTGTTGATATTAACAGAGAGATCTGTGGGATAGCAAAACAACTTGAGTAATTGGATGGAGTGAGGTTAAACAATAATTTTAAAGGGAATTATCCACCTGATCACTGGCACAGTTAACCCCCTACTGAAGTGTTAGCACTGCAAACACGATTTTGAGAACTCCTGCTGCCCCAAAGAGAGGTTGTGTTTCAGAGGAGACATTACCCTGTGCTATTTCTTTCTCTACTTCCATTTTAATAGCACGTTTATCCCCTGCAAAAGGAACTGATGTTCATGTAGGCAGCTCAAATGAATGAGAAATACACAGTAGTGAAATTCAGTGATCAGACAAATCTACCATGCTTCTGAGACCAGTCTTGACTCTTCCCAGCACAAACATTTCACCTCTTGATGTCCCAGGTGGGCATTTGGGACAGCAGGGAACAATAGTGCCGCAAAACCCCTGAACAGAAAAGTGCGGTATGAAAAGAGCAGCACAGTATTCAAAGGCATTACGAGCCTATGAGAGGCACCCTTGTGGGATTTAAAGCATGCATAAGTATTCCAGGTGCCAAATTCACATGGCCTTTTAATAGTTGTTATTTTCTTAATTAGATTATTTATGTCAGGTCCTAGTTCTATTCTGGAACAGCTAAATCTGAAGCTGAAGTGTGAACATCCCTGCTGTAATACTCTGAAACTTGGCACCTTGCAGCAGACTTACTAAATGTCATCAGCTAGGACAGTGGAGAGCATATTTTGGTCTAGCTTTTCTAATTCTACACAAAATGTACCCAGAGTGCAGGTGTACCCAACTCCAGTGTGAGTTTGAGGTGAATACAGAAAGGAGAGAGGGCTCAGGAAACACAAGAGCCTGCACATCTTAAGATGACACAAATGCAGCAATTTCAAATCTGAGGGACAAAAAGGGACTGAAGTCCCAAGGCAAGGCTGGGGACGCTGCTGGCTTCGCATCCTCATCCCCATCCCCAGCCACAGAAGAGTTCAATGGAAGAAGCTGCTGAGAACAGACTGACTGCTGTAAGCCTTGTCCAAGCAGATTCCTATGCTTGTTTGACTATGAAAGGTGTGACCTTATGGCAATACAACTGTACTAGTATAACCTCTACAGGGAATGGCAATTTTGAGGTAATACCACCTTAAAAATTGGTCAGCTAGTTTTCCTTCTCAAATAAGTCATGCCCTTATTAAAGCAGCTGCAGCCATTCAAGTGGATTGAACCAATATCTTTGCAGCAACACAATTTTTTCGTAGACTCAGCATTTGAGCACAGTAGCATCAGCTCTCCATTAGCCACTGTACTGCTCATTATCTATCAGATATTTGGGAAACACCTCACTTTTCCGCTCCAGTGAACACTTGTCAATTCCCAGCACTCAATTTTGCAGAAAGAAACCACCCACAGTTTGTGGCATCTCACAACTGGATACAAAACTTTGCAAACTCATT
>NW_008824543.1:1111558-1118813 GCF_000699105.1 Pygoscelis adeliae
TCAGTGCTTTATACAAGATGTTTCCATTTTTCAGTTTGAATTGATGTTGCCTTTTAAAATCCGGGGTGGGGGTAGGTTTTTTATTAGGAAAGCTTGAAAAATAAATGTAATAGTTCCTCTGACGTGAAACAAAACTATCAGCAATTGCTCGGTTCACCAAACATTTTGAACATTTTATTTTTTTGAGGCTGACCGGCAACACATTTTCTTTCTTCCATTTTTCTCACCCATCAGCAAAGTGCAGAATCAGTCACACAGACATAACCACCAGCAGCCCCGCACAGGCTCCAGCCAGGATCAGGTGATCATTGTCTCAGGGAACATCACTGACCATTACTATGAGCAAAGCAAAGCACAGCACCTACCTCAAAGAGTATAACAGCTACTAAATTCAGAGGCACTGGGAAGGAGGAAAGGAGCATTTATCCGTTATCATTACCTGTGTGGGGCAGCAGCCACCAGACATCAGCTCCTTTCCCAGGTGCAGACATCCCTGCAGAAGATGTTGCTGCTCCAAAGAGCAGTTCATGTGCACTTTAAGCCAAACCAGCTTCATTTTTTGGGTGGTTTTTGTTTTGGGGTTGGTTTTTTTTGTTATGGTTTGGGTTCGTTGGTTTTTTTCCCCCCGCCCCCTCCACAAAATGGAGCAGTCAGGCCACACAATTCAATTGTTTGAACTCTTGCAATTAGGGAGGACCCTGCGGGCAGAGCCCATGGACAGTACACCTGGGTGGGTGGACTCAGCATGCCATTTTAGCCCCAGGAGCATGGCCAGCACAGCACTTGGCCCATTATGCATTGGCTCTCCCAAGCTGTGTCCTCTCTTGTGTTTTGAGAAATTGCAGTGAAACAGGAGGGGCGAATGCCTCATGTGCTGCCCTGCAAAGCCGCGCCGCCTCCGGCCACATGCCAGTCCCCCAACAAGCCATTTTTTGGCCCTGACCTGCAGTTGCTGAATGTAAAACAAACCTCATTTCACAAAAAGGACTTTTTGTCCTTTAGAAATTATCTGAAAAAAAATTAGAACTGCTGCCAGGTGAATTCACACCAGGCTTTTTTAAATGAATCAAATTTCTCCGAACACTGAAAAAATGTGTTAACATTAGCAGAACCCTCCATAGAAGCCTGTCTACTTTTTATAGTTCTCCATTTTCATACAGGGAGCTGGTAAGTGAGTATATATTTTTAACTGAACTACATTTATTCAGGTGAGAATTTAGCGTATTTCATTGCCTACTGATTTTATTGTAATATAGAGGGTAAGAGATGCTCATTCTAAAATGCTCTGCAAGCTCTATGTCCAGCAATACTAAAGCATGGCCATTTCCAGGCAGAAGAGCAGCAAATGACTCAAAAAAAGATGAGCAGAGATGGGGAATCAGCTTTCTCATCCAAAACACAGAAAAGGCTTGTTTACTTTGGAAGTTCAAGAAAAACAGGTGAGAAGTAGAAGCATCTCCCAAAGGAGTCAGGCAGGTCAGATTTAGGGGAGCAGATATGTTCACCCCCTCTGGTAAAGAAGGGGCTGATCCTGCTGTGTTATAGGTTGCAAAAAAAAAGTTATGGCTATTTTTTCAGGAGTGTCCTCCATTTCTAATGCATTATAGGGAAAAATGTTAGAAAACTGCTGAAACACTGTGTTTGCCACTCAGTTCACCCCAAGCAAGCTTCATTTTTAAATACACCATTTTGTTCCAAAAGTTAGATTAATTTGGCTTGGAAGAAAATACACAAAAAATTTGAACCTGAAATGGAGTGATCTGCCACTATCCCACTGAGCTCTTTATATTGACCCAGCTTTATTTTTTTCAGGTTTTTCAGTTTACAGAAAGTTTTGAAGATTTTCATTTTTCTTCCCATATGCAGAATAGGAAAAAAACAGCTGAAATATTGTGGAACTGAAAACATCCTTCCCACACAACTTAGGCTAAAATGTCCAAGAAAGTCTCCTAGGGTAGACTTTCTAATATATCATGTGATAGTGTATATGAGGAAGGTGGGAGGTTTCATCATCATCATCTCTCCTTAAAGTCTCCAACCTGGCTATTCTTTTACAGAACAGTAATTGCAGTTACGCATTTAATTATAAAAGCACTTTTTAATACCCAGCCACCCGCACACTTAAATCCAGATCACAGGCAAAGGATCTCCTGTGCCAGAGGCTGCTGGCCATCTCCAGACCCAAAAATCAAGTGGGCAAGAAAGAAGAGCACTTACAGTTTTAATCACCGTGCACATAAGCTCTGTTATATTCATCACAGATTAAGTAGGAAGCAAAGTGTGATGACTAAGCAGCAGCACCTTAATCACTCCCCTTACAAGCAAGAGTTCAAAGCCATTAATACAGCAAGACAGCTGAACAATACAACAGGAGTTTGCTAAAACTGCAGAAAGCTGCAAAACCCGACACGGAGGGAGTCCTGGTGTAATTAGTTGCTGCTTCCTCTGCACCACTTTACCACATGCTTAAAGACGGGTGGGAAAGCAAGTTAGTACCAGCAGCAGCGCATTTCCCACCACCGGCCGCTCTCTTCCCTCCCCAGCACATGCTCCTGCCCCGGCACAGAGGAGTTGCTGGGACTCAGCCTCCAAGTATTCGACATTATCTCCCACCCAATAGCAAAACACAGGCCAGGCAATCTATTCTAGAGAGTGCTATTTTGTAGCATGTAAACTGCCATGGGCAAGTCCCATCAGTCCAATGTTCCTATTAAACAGTCAAAAAGACAAATAGCAAACATGAATAAAAGAAACATTCTGCTTTGCTCAGGAGAAACGAGGATCATCTGCTTCCACGCGGGCATTTCCCAGGGCACAAGTTGTTTGGGGGCCTCACTCCGCACAGGCAGCACTGGGTGTTGCAGTCTGACTAGCCGGGACACACCAGACACACAACCCTTGGTCTAGCTACAACCACCTCTCCTGCCGACAGACCTGTCCCTGGACGTATGCCCAAAGGCAAGTCAGAGGCCACAAAACTCTTCTGCAGGTGGCATGCCCTGTTTGGAAATAATGCCCAGGATTTCATTTCATGGGTACAACGCATGGCCCTTCATGAATCTCTGCTTCCCAAGGAGTAGCTGCTTATTAGTCCCACCGAACCAGATAGTAAAATTTTTAAGTATTCAGTATAAAAACCGAAAAATGAAGAAAAATTTCCAAGGAAAGAGAACGTCCAGTCTGGATATCTGACCTTGGTCCACTGAGATCAGCAGCCAAACCTCCACTGACTTCAAGCAAATCGGGATTCAAGAGCAGCCCAATGAGTGAATCAACGTGGAAAACAAGTACTTTCTCCAGCAGCAGAGCTGCCCACACTTGTGCTCTCTGTAGGTGCTCACCACTCACATTCACTCATACCTGGGCTGGGACAGCATCATTAACTTACCAGCAACCTCCATGTCAAAGAGGTTTGTGTCAGGCAAACCTCAAAAAAAAAAGTTGCAATGGAAACATTTCCAGCACAACTCTACTGACCCAAAACGTCCACCTTCTCCGAAGTCACTTGTGATTTTTTCTCCTCTGTTTATCAAAGACAAGAAGTTGAAGACAGACCTCCTCCTCTGTGGCACAGAGCGGACACATGGGATCAGCTGCCTTTGAGACACGCTGCATTACCGAGCACTGAGATGATATTCAGCTGCTTTGGGGCTGAATATTCAGCTGCTCAGGTCCCCTCACGGTACATCCCCATGGCGATCACCGGAGGCACCATGATAAACCAGCAGACCAGGGTCCCACCAGCTGGGCAGCAGGTGAGGAGGGACTGCAAATGCTGCAAAACCCACGCAGAGGGCAGCAGAAACACTGGGCTGGGCTCTGGGGACAGCAGTACCCAGTGGCATTGGGGAAAGGACACCCCAACACCTGGTAGGCAAGTGCCCTGAGTACAGGGCTTGTCAATGAACAGGAGCAGGGTCAGAAGCTGTGATGGAGTTGGCTGTGAGTAGAGAATTTGATCAATCTCATTTAAAAAAAAACTAATTTTCTGCTAATATTCCACCACACCATTTTTCACTCTTAACTCAAAGCATCCTATGGAGGACACCAGGCAGAGCTATCCAGGGGGCTTTCCCTGTACTAAGGAGCACCAAAATTAGAACTGGCATTAGAGGGAATTCAGATCCTTTCCTGGCAAAACCAGGTCTTTACATATCTCTGACCAGCAGGTTAATCCTGAGACAGGAGCCAGGAGTGAGGGACTGCAGCCTATGTCACAGAGGGGCACAGGGGAGCCTGGGCAGTATCGGATGCCCTTGCCCCAACAGCAAGTGATGCCTGCTCCTGAGCCCCCCTAAGTCTGCATGCAGGAATTTGGGAGGCACTCACTGCTCCTGATTTTCTGGTGTCCTGCCATTAGCTCTGTGCTGCTCGGCAGTTACCTTAAGGAGGGAAAACATCTGCAGTCCGAGGTTTCTGTTGCCATCTCTGGCAGTCCTTCATCTCGAGCCAATAACATTCTGTCCGCAAATAGCAAATTAATGATCTAGGAAATTTGTTGTTCCCTCGTACCCTTTCAGAGTCCCCTCCCACCTCTTCTGGCCCCTCTCCAGGTCACAACTTGGCCATGCTGGTCAACACATTCAGGAAAGCATGAAAAGCAAAGCCAAAATGCCATCCGCTTCCCATCATCAGAGCCACGTAAACTGGATCAGCACTAATCCAAATTAAGATCCTTGGGCAAGGAGGCCTTGGTGTCACCAGCCCTTTGACTTTGGTGCTGGCCATCACCACCAGCAGCTTGCTATGGACCCATTACCACAAATGACTCAAAGGTCCCCAGAGGAGAGTGTGAGGAAGGAGCATCCAGGGCCCTCTCACACAGTCATTGGCCACTAACCCTTCTGCAGGGCTGAACCATGTGCCTGGCCCCCAAACCCTGCTGCCCCATGCCTGAGATAACCCTCAAAGCTCTCACATCCCATGCCAAGAGCAGGACAGGAGGTGGCAGTCCACCTTGGGCATGCCATCAGGCATGTGGCACTGAGTAAGTCCCAAATAGCCACTTCATTTCTTCTGTGTCTGTGGTGTAGATATCTCAGTGGTGATCTTTATCCCTTATGTACAGTGGTTTGCAGGAGCTGCCTAGAGCATGGCAGTGCTATAACCATTGCCCCAAGCCCACAAGCCATCCCGCCTGCTGCAGAGGCTGTGCATGCACACCCATGGGTGGGCTGGTCCTCTTCTCCATTATGTGACTGGAAATACACACCTGTCTTTCCTTCATGTCACCTCAGCTGTTTAACAAGCTAGCCCAACAATTACTTCCAGCCTTGGATAAAAATCTCCTGCCCTGATGCTGTTAAATTATGTAGAATGAGATAATAATTACACCCTAAAAGAACCCCAAACTCTACACTTAACGTTATTCAGGCTGCAAAAGCAAGCACTCAAAAGTTACAAAATGCCAGAAATAGAGCTACCTGAATAGCCTCCATGCAGCGCCACCTGTATATATGCATTATGATACAGGCTTTAACTATACAGTGATAGACCATTTTCCACAGGACCCCTGGCACCGCCCCAGATGAATGATGTTTAGTGAACAAGTCGTTCTTCAACATCTTTTTTAACCCTTGTTGTTCAGCGTGTGCCCTCAATGCCTTATTGCGCCACTGCCAAACACTGCTCTGCCAGCAGAACTGTTTGGCTCCTTCTCCAGGGCACTAAGCAGCACCATCCAGAGATAGCCACGCAACCCCTGAGCGGCCCAGCTCAGAGATGGACACCAGCAGACACTCAGATTAAGCTGGTTTTCCACAGCAGAGCATCATGCAAAGTTAGCTACAAGGCTCTGGTATCCAGGGTAGGGTCGCAGCCAAGGTACCATACGATCAGAGCAAGGATGGAAGAGGGAGACATGTCTGATGTCCTTCAGAGGAGGACACTGCTGTGATGCCTGTGAGGGTGGTGGAGATTAATGATGGACAGCCTTCCTTTCCTCAAAATCCCGCAGATCCATTTCCTGCTCAACTCTGCCAAGCATCGGTAAAGCTGCTGGGCTGGCACAATGCAAACACTGGGCTCAGCTCTTAGCAGAGTACAGCCCAAGCAGGTCAGCTCCCTGCCAAAAACAACCTGAAGGAAACATTTTGACAGCTTCAGATTGATCATTTTCAGACATTTCTGACCCTGGGAAGTAGGGACAGTTTACTTTTAGTTTTTAACTCCATAGTGTTAAAACCCTAGGAAAGTGCTGCAGGACAGAAGACCCCATCAGCTCCCCTTCAGTGCCCTGCACCAGAGTTGAATTTACCCCTTGGCTCTGGATGGCTGCTGCCAGTTGAGCAGCATGTCACCAAACCACCCACCGCACCCCACAGCCAAAGGGGTCCCCGGTGAAGTGCCAGTCCCCTCCACCAGCCCCGCTCCAGGAGTCTGCATATGCCGACTCCCCCATCTCTCCCCAGAAAGGTCTGCCAACTTGTTTCGAGGCAGAGCAGATAGACAAGAATGAGACCAGCAAACAGAATTTCCCTGAAACCCCTATCTCTGGCCATTCCCCAAATAAAATAAAAATCTATTGACACAGATGCTTTACGGCCACCAGAGACCATGTTCCTCCAGTTCATCCTGGCCTTACCTGTATGCCAGGCCAAAGATCAGGGTGCTCGTGCACTTGAAAAAGTAGTAACTTTTTAAAAACAGCCATCAGCCCCACAGATAGACCGAATCCTATTCCCCTCACAGAGGATTCTTCCCAGAAAATCCCTACAATAAGCCATGAGTGTCCACCTGGATTTGCCATCAGTTGTCAACCAGCAGCAGCCATGATGCACATCACCATATTCTAGCAAAATGTGGTGAAACATGATAAGGCAAAGCAACAATCAGGAAGAAATGAAGCAAAACTAATTGACTCACCTGGATTGTTTCAAAACTTTTTTCCCCGGGTGACTACTGCTTCACAGACAGTAGAGACAGTGTAGTAGACTCTTTTCTCACCGGTCCTTGTTTTCAGTGTCGCCACTTTTTTTTTTTTTTAACATTTGGTTTGAATCTGGCAGAGTTCCTGCTCAGTGACTCCAGGGTATCTCCAGCATATGAAATATAAAGAATTAATACAATTTCAATGCATAACACATTTGCACTGTGTGGCATCTCCTGTTTCTTGGGAAGCAAATAAGCATATGCAAGTTGCAAAACATAAAGCTTTTTGAACTGAAAAAAAAAATTAATTACATTTACCTTCTCAATATTACATGGTTCTATGGAAGATGAGACAGTCTAGCAGCACACTAAGACAGGGCCTGTG
>NW_008824543.1:1118857-1144194 GCF_000699105.1 Pygoscelis adeliae
CTGTGGGTTTCAAGCTGTACCTGAGCCTCACCTTCCATACATAATTGGGCTTGAGGTGCCTCAGAAGTACACGTGCTGCTGCTAGCTTCATGGTTCAGGGGGCTGTTGCAAAGAAAAGGAAGCAGGAGACTGAAAAGACTAAAACCAGCAAGATTTCATGGGAGCCCAGGAGCTCCCTTTCACAGAACACGTCAATGACAGAAAATTGTCCTGCAGTAAAGTTTTCCTCTCCAATGCTAACCAGTATCAGCTATTTGCTCCCCATGCCCAGTGGTGTCCATCTGGGATCTGCCACTGCAGACCATGAGCCCTTCGGGCAGGAAGCCATCTTCTGCTCTGGTTTTGCAGTACTGAGTACAGCTGAGCCTTGATACACACAGCTGAAGCTACCTTACACTTACCAAAGTAAGCATGAGCACCAGAAACAACTTTATGGCTGATTTTCTAGTGAAAAAATCTGTCTGCGGCCTGGAGCTGGTTGGGTCTCTGAACACTTTTCCCCAGGGCTGAATCACTGCAGAGTGGGAACTGCACGGGGTACAACCACAAAACCTCTTTATGATCCACCAGCCACAAGGAAGAAATTTTAATCCATCAGCCAAGGGCACATCCAGGGTACACAGGGCTGTGTTGTCGTGCCAGTCTTGGTTGGGGTAACATGTAGAGAAGAGGTAGATATTTGCTTGGGAAATTTTCCTTTTCTTTTTTATTTTTGGAATCTATTTTCAACGCTATTTGTCATATCTCTGCAATTTGTTTGTACAGCATTCATCTCCTCATCAGTGATGAAAGGCAGTGCTTTAAAGACTTTTTGGAGGCCTTTTAATGAGCTGTTTAAACCAATAAATTCAGTTAGGGAAAAATACCTTAGAAAGACTGATGATTATTAAATAGAAAGGATCTCCCAAGCCACAGCCAATCTGAAGGAGCAAGCACTGGGATGCAGAGCCGCTCTCCTCTCCGACTGCATTTCTGCAGTGCTAAGGGCAGTGAGTGAAAGTAATGGGGGCATCAGTGATGCCTTGAACCAGCACTCTAGAGAGATGGAGCACCACATCTGCATGTTCAGAGGGTCTTTTATAAGGTGGGCTGGCACAAGGACAGCCTTTAAAAATTATAGTGCATTTCCTTGCATAAATATAGCCTATAAATGCATATGCTTGTGCTTATGGGTGGAATGTCCTTCTCATACAAATTTGGGGACTCACTTTCAGTTCTGGAAGGTGGCTCAAGTCAGCAAAATGCAGGTCTGGCTTGCAGAAGGGGTTTGCTGCTAATGATGCAGTAAAAAAAGGTTCCTTCTGCAGGGTGTTTTCTGCAAAAATTAGTAATGAGAAGTTTGAAGTTCAATGCATCCATGGTTTAGGCCAAGTTTTGCTTTTAAAGCCAGTTACAACATCCACCAAAGTCCAACCACTCTCCTGCTGCCAGCAGGTGTACCCCAGGGCTGGGTCCTGCCAAGGGGTTCACCAGGCAGCATCCACTACTACTTCATATGCTATCTTTGGCAGTTGATGACTGAAGTCCAGGCTTTTCCAGCCTGCTCTGCCAACCAAGCCTGTTCTGTGTATTTGGGACAGACCCTAACACTCTCAGTTTATCTTTGAGTTTTAAATGATCACGTGAGTTGGCAGGAACCACATTAGACTGGGGGCTGTGGGACCAGCTGACAGCACAACACAGCCAGCCTCCAGGATTCCACAAAATCCCACTTTGAGTCCTATTCTTCTCTCTGCTACTTTAGTTCACTTTATGCTTTTCCCTGTAGATTTTGATTCCTTCTCTTCCTTTCCCTGTATTTCCTTAAGTGGTATTAAGCATCCAGCAGCTCCCAGCCCAGATCATATTTGCAGGTAGATACCAGCTTCCACGGAGCAATTCTGTCTTGCTCTGGCAGAGGAAAAATCACTCCTGCTCCAGCCAGACCTGATACTCTTAGCAAGGTAATACTAAAATATTGAAGTACATGAATTTCAATCAACCTAAAGTAAAAAATGAATTCCCTGGAGGAGCAGTACAGTTTCTTCCTCAGAGAGCTGCTGATTAGCAAGGTTAATTGTGTACCTGCCAACAGCAGTCAGCGCAAGTTTGCCCATGCCTTGTAAGGGATAAGCACCAATAACAGCATCCTCGCTATCCTTGGGTGTCTAAGCACATGCCAGCAGCTATAGCTCCAGCTTTGCCACTGGAATGGGAATTTGTGAGCAAGAAGATCTGGAGCTGAGGTCAGGCAACTTGGTTCATAGCTGAGCCACACCAGTGCCTCCCACAGCCTCTGCCAGCACATCGCCTCTGCCCTGGGCACTGGCAAGGACAGCGCTACTGAGCATGAAGATGTTGAGTGGTTTATACTAGACGAAGCCAAGCTTCTGCGTATTTATACTTACATGGCTCTTGCACAGTTACAGAAAAATCGCTGTCCAAATTTAGTGTTCTGAGCAGGGATTTGGCAGGCTAAGTTTTCCTGTGTTGAATCACAGGGTTATAAAAGCTCAGTCCCAGAGACAGGTCCAAAGAATGAACAAGATGACAGCAGCCACTGCCAGAGCATGGCAGCAAGAAACCCAGAGATGCTGGCCTCTGCCTCCTCCAGGTGCCACACACTGCTTGTGCAGGATTGCACCCTTCACTTTGGCCTGGAGCACTCAGGCAGGTCAGGAGCAGCTGCGTCCTCATGTGCAACCACTGAAAGGCTTCCCCCTTAACATGCCTTTCTACAGGTGTCTGAGATTTTACTCACAGAAGCAGGATAACTGATTTTTCAGCAAAATATTTTTCTGTCAGATAATAGTATTTCTTATCCCAAAATTCCAAAGGGGATTGTGACAGTACCAATAACGTTTTATCTTAAAAGATACAAGAAAGGGCATTTGACCTCTTCAGATGAGGATTTTCTGTTTGCAATTCAAAGTAACATTTCTTATTTTCATTTATTTTCTATTATAAAAAATCAAATGTCATTTTGGTATCAAAACAAGACATCACCCAGCTGTGGTGTTTGCACTGACCTGAACTGTCATGCTGAGAGAAACCACAAACCAGACTGTTGCACAGAGCAATAAATTCCAGCTACTACACTTGGAGCAGGTATTTCATGCTCTGAACACCCCAGCACACACAACTCTGCTATCAGGCACAAAGGAAGAATTTGGAAACTTGCAGCCTTTGGGGATGTGGGAATTGCAGAGCAAACGCACAGTGGAGACCAAGGAAACGCCTGCTGTATTCAGCCTGGGAGACTTGGAGACCTGAAAGACTTGCACTCGGCTTTGTCAAGAGCAATTGGTTTTGGCATGGAGCAAAGCCTGCAGCAAGAACAGTTCAGCAGAAAGCACTCAAAGGCTGGGTAATGTTTTGGGTTTGAAAGCTGAAGCTGAGATGGACTGTTTCAACTGCTTATGGGTCTCCAGGGCACAGGCAAGGGCTGGAGTTTGGTGCTGTGAGGATGTGAGGAGCAGAGCAGCCTGTCCCAGGGCCTGCCCGAGGGCTGAGCTGGCCCGTGTGAGAGGGGAAACTGAGGCACACTGTCTTCAGTCAATGGGTAATATGCATTTCTCTTACAGAGGCACACTTTCAAAGCCAGATGCTGAGCTTGTGTCCTTGGAGTCACAATTTGCCCATGTCTTTTTGGAGACACGACTTTTGTGAATATTTCAAAGCACAGGCTGTCATGTCCAGCTCATACTACGGCGCAGATTTAGTCAACTGGACAGCTACAGGCCCATTCCACCACACTGAATTGCTTTTGAAATACCAGACACATACAAAACTCAGGGTTTTTTTGAAGAGCCCAGATGAGCAGAGACATGTTACAGCCAGCATTTTCAGAGGTTGTGCTAAAGCCATTTTGCAAATTCAGGTCCTGAACGGCTGATAGCCCTTCGGAAGCAGAGAAACATTTGCTAAATGGCCAAGTTGTTTGGACTGCGCCTGCCAGCCTGTGCCAAGGCACCACACTGGGCTGATACCCCTCATTAGCAGCATCCCCCCTCAGTCTCTGGACTCCAGCTGTGTTTGCATCTGCCACATTGTTGCTGGGGAGCTACCAAGCAGAGCAGGGCAGGCTGCAAGGGACCTGCAAAAGAGGTTTCCACCTGGCCAGCACAGCACTAAGACCTGGGCAAGATCTTGTCTTCCAGATCTGATCAATAGCCAGTGCAAGGCCACACCCAACACAGTTCCTGGCAGAAAAGCAAGGTTTCAAAACATCATCCTCTAACAGCAAAATAGATAGCAGCAAAAGGGTTGTTTGAAAATATAAATTCTTAAAATTTTCTTATAAATAATGAAACTACTGCTTTTTTTTTTTTTAAAGAATGGATGCAAAAGCACAAGTTGGGTGACTGTCCCTACACAGTTGCAATGGATTAGTGCTGCCATTCAAGATGAAAACCAGCAGCAAGCTCTGCCCTTCAAGAAATAAGTAACCACAAGGCTGAAATAAAATTGGGTAATGAAAGGCCTATAGGACACCCATAAAGAGCAGGCTGGGACACAGCTGAGCTTCTCTTAGTCCAAGCCAATCTCACCACCTTTCTTCTCTGCTTTACATTGACATTTGCTGCAGAAGCAGACATTGGAGCTGCACCCATAAAGCAGGACTTCTTCGACATGAGCTGGCCTGGGGTCCCCCACATTGCTGCAGCACGTCCCAGGCCCTGAGAGCTGCAGATTAGCTGCATCATTGCTCATCACTAAGAGCCCTTCACAGCAGAAGCTCCAGGAGTTTAATCCATACACCTCAGCCAACTTATCAAAAGTGTTCAAGATGTTTAGGTCATTAAGCAGCAATAGAGAATAATGAAAAAAAGCTTGCACATCATTACTATTAACTGCAGTGGCCTGTATAGTTTCAAGTTTCCAAACAAAATGCTGCATAGCAAAGCCAACAGAGCCATGAAATGTGGAGAGAGTAAGGTCACTGAGAAGGTGAGAACAGAGGCAGGCCTGTGACTCAGAGCCAATGCATGTACATGACCTCTCCTGCAGCCTCTCTCTGATTTACTTAATCAGCTGTTTGGGGTGGATTTAGTGCTAGGGAATTCAAAGCCCAAACAGCAGCCGGAGACCCCAGCACCCCCTGAGGTGGGAGCAGGGCAGGTTTCCCAGGGCTGGCTGTGACAGTACCCCTTGCTCCCTACCCAACATAGCCAGGGGTCTTTCTTGAGCACAGGCTGCCAAGTTCCCACAAAAAAGCAGAGGTGGCCTGGGAAAGATGACCCAGATCGTTTGTGACTGAAAAATTCAGCCTGCAGCAGTGGTAAGCTAGTGCACATACTTGCTGCACGTACTTCAGCAAAGCTTGACCTCTCCCCCCTGTGACCCCAAAGCACCATGAGGCTTCCTTGCCTTCACAGCAGGGTAACAGCTTGAGGAGGGCGGCAGCGGCTGCGAGGGGTGCAGCCCAGCACACAGGACCTGTCTGGCCACCAAAACGAAGCCTGCAAAGTCTTCGTAGCCCCCACCCAGGCAAAAGATTTTGCAGTATGCCCAGCACTGCATACCCAATATCAGCTAACACTAATGCAGGCTCAGGCTGCAGGCAGCTGAGATAACAAAGCAAACCTCTGTTTTCCTGTGTGAAACTGCAGAAGTTTTCTTTTTCTCAAAAGGATACTTAAAACTTTTGGTTTTCATCCCCTTTTTGTAAACTGAAAGCAAGAACTTCTTTGGCTGATGGATCCAAAGTAAACTGGCTTTTACTAAACAAAATTAAAACAAACTCCCTTAAATGTGGTTCTTCCTTGTAAAATGTTGATTATGCAGTAAAAACATGTCTCACAGGGAAAAAGGCATTATCAAAAAAGCCTTATCAATTCTGCCCAGGATGCTCCAAAACTTTGCCATAGCCAAGGTAGCTTCAGTATATTCATAACATCACATGCACACCGAGAAAGGCAAAAGGGTGACATACTATGAAGGCCTTGAAGTAGATAGTTGAGAGTTTAGGTCCTAATCCTGGCCTTGGCACTGCATGCCCTGTGCAGGTCACTGCTCTTCTCCCCCATTTTGGCCCATGACAGGAGCCCTGTGGTCCATGCTTACCCCACAAGCTGCCACAAAAGCCCACAGCAGCAGAGAGCTGAAGGGTTAACACGAACATTTGGGTGTTTATTTTAAGAGCAGCATAAAACCCTGACAGGCCATAATTACAGTGTTGATAAGCAGGGAAAGAATATTTGATGTTTCAAATATCACATGACTAATTGGTGCTGGAACAGCTGTGCATGCAATTTGGGTGATGCGTGCAGCATGTGTCACAGGCTCCTGCAGTGCGGCAGGGAGGAGGGGGCTTCACACCAGGGCTGGAGCAGCGCTCCTTCCTTGCCTGTGGTGCACCCCAGCCATGTATCATCCTGACACCACCAGCACATGGGATGACCTTCCCCTTATTATATTGTCAAGATGAATCAATAGAAGAGTAAAGAAATAAACGCCCATTTCTATTCTTTGATTATCTTCTTTGATCAGGCTTCTCACCAGAACATTATGGATACTCCACAGAGATGCTGATATTTTTTAAAACATTTGGCAAGAGACCATTCAGAGAGCCCTCAGAGGATGCCCTGGGCTGTGAAGGGTAAGATGGAAGGCAGGTTTCTCTTCTTGCAAAAGCCACCCTCATTTCATGATTCAGTACACCAGCTTTTCTCTTTTTTTTTTTTGAGCTAAAAATGGTAGCCACGGAGACTGGTGGCCCATGTAGCAAAGAGCTCCAGAAACACCACCACCAAGCCCAGAGGGACAGGGACAAGCCCTGGTGGCACTGCCAGCCTTCCTGCGCCCTTCACAGTGAGTTGCTTCAAGCCAGAGTGAAACTTCATCCCCTGATCCTTCTACCCTTCCACATTTCTCCTCACTAGGGGTGTCTTTCCACACCCATCCAGTTGGGATGGTAAATGAGTTTAGGCTTTTTAGAAAGGGATGAATATTTCATTGCTGTGATTCTCTCTTCTCCTCCCCTTTCTCCCACTGACTTTGTCTCTCCAGATTCCCTCCTTGGGAAACAGTTTTCCACCCAGCTTTCAGAAGTGATAGGAAATGCATAAGCTTCTCTATCCTATATTGCTTAAGAATTACTTTTTTTCCTTTGTAGTCCAGGGGGAATTGTGAGCTATTTTTACACCAGAGCTTGGTGCGATAAGAGCCTTTAATTACTAGATAAAATGTGTGCATCAGGATATGGAGTTTGACTCTCTTTAAGCTTCTTTAAGGAAAAATGCACTGGGGTATAACTGTGCTCACGACCAAATATTTCCAACATTCACTGGTGGGAGCCATTTGCCTCATGAAAGGGATAGAGAGTGCAAGAGAGAAGGCCCGAGGGCTGAGCACCTGGCCAAGGCCAAGCTGGGATGGGGCCAGCAACTTCCCACAAGAAGCTGCCCACAGCCCCACGGACAGCCCAGCGCTCACCACAGCATGTTTGTTGATGCCATGGCCTCCTAGTACCGACCGGAGGACGCAGTTCACAGCCACATTTGGGAAAGAGCTCATAGCACTCCACACGCAAACGTGACTCTTTTCACACCATCCAGACCCATGTGCAGACGGAGAGAATGAGACCAACACTGGGGCACTACCTCCAGTGCCACAGACACTTTCTCTAGGACAACCTGGCCACCCATTAGCATCTCCATGCACCTACAGCTCCCCATTCTTTACAAACTTCATCTACACTTTTGGTGTCATCCAGAGACAAGAGCTGCTCTCTACACACCCAGAGCTGCCAGTCCACCCACACAACTCTAGCAGGGCCATATCCTCAGCATAACAGATGGATACAGCCAAATACACCTAACAAAAGGCAGTAGTCAGACAGGTTGTGACCCATCCATAGCCACCTTCATTAGCAAGTGGACTTGACCTTCCAAGGAGCAACTCTGGACCACGCAGCCACCTGCCAGGCTGGCTAGGCCATCCTTATCTAGAGCTTTTAGCAATTGCTGATTGAGTCAAACCAATAGCCTATAGCTACAACAACCTATAGAGAAATTCATACCTTTACCTGAAGTACTATCAGAAGACCCTTTCCACCAGCAGCACCCTCTCTGACTGCAATCATAGCAGAGCAGCATTAAGAACATCAGATGAAACACATTTAGGACTCCAGCCCACTCAGGCTTGCCATAGCATGGTATAAACCTAAGGAGCACTCCTAGGAACCAGGAAACTAAGCACACACTACAAATGAAGGTAAAACCTTCCAAAGGAGGTACTTTTGAAGTGTGGAACCCTGAGTGCACCAATAAGCCTTAACCACCCTAATCATTCTCACCTGGAACCCCACCCACACACCCTGACCATTGGCCCAGCTGCTGCATTTAAGCTCTGTCCTTGGGTCTGTGTGTGTTTGTTTCTGGTTCTGGTTTGTGGATGGGGTTTTATGGCCTTGCCGTGGACCATCTCATTAGAGTATAATGTTATTCCCCTGTAGTCCAGGTGCTGTTCTTCCTGGGGCACTCAGCTCCATGGGGGGTACTGTCATCCTCAAGCTCATCCCTATCCCTGTCCCACCCTGGGGATGGTGCTATAGGGGTCATAATTTCACCTCTGTCATTTTGCAAAGCTTGATGTTTTACTATAATTATGTTTTGGCTACAAACTGCAGAAGAGAGAAATGATTATGGGGTTTACTATCTCTTATAATTCAGCATAAGAGCCACAGAGCAGCTGTGGCTGAAATGATGAAGTATTTATATTGCTGTTTTTCTATCACAGGTGTTTCAGGATAAAAAAAGATTCACTTGCGTTACACTAATATGTAAGTGTACATTGATTAAATCTACTGGCACCTGGTCCCACAGTCAAAAGGAAAAACAACTTGCAGTTCATTCACTATTCATATATTTATAAACTCACCCTAGTTGATGTATTATATTATTATTGTATCTATGCCAGATGCAGCAGTAATGCAGAGGGGTTTATTCCACGAATAATGTTCCATCATGATATTTTCACCTGTAACTCTCTGTGAGGTAAACCTGGAGGTCTTTACATAGATTTGGGGAGGGAGAGGGAATTGTTACTGTTTTGTATATTTTTTTTCTGCTCAGGAAGTGGAATACGTAATGCTGTCCTCACCACATATTTCTTTGCATTGAAAACCAGTAAATTTTTTGTAGGAATCATTCTGGAGTAAATCCACTATGACTGAAGGTGAGATAATTTAGTACTTCATTTAAAATCCACTAATATTGATTTCTGAATGCTTTTCCTCCCCCCAAGGCTACAAATCAGGAAAAATGTTGTCAGGGTCTGGCAGCACACCCATGTCATCAGCATCTCTTCCAGACCTCAGCCAGGATCCGGCAGCTCTGGGGAGAGTCCATGCACCCAGTGTGGCTGTTATGGGCTGGGCAGCTCTCCTGCACCTTCCACCCAGGCTTTGCAGTCCTCTCTGCAGGTGAGGGATATTAGGACCAATAAAGCCACTGCTGGTTTGGCTCTGTTTTTCCTGATCCATAGACATCATGGATTGTATCAACTTCACTCAAAGTTAAAGGACTGCTGTAACTTGCTGGGGCTGAGGATGTTTTATCAGCTTGTTTTTCCTTCTTCCTCACTTGCAAAATGATGTTGCTGCTCAAGTTTTTGAGGGCACGCACATCTCGGCTCCTTACTCGGGTGGGTGACATCAACTTCCGAGGCATCCTCTGCTGGTCTGACCGTGGTTCGAGCTGTGCCTGCAAACTGGTGCGCTCTTGGGATACCCCAGTCCTCCTCTGGTGTTACAGCCTGGGACCCTCACTGAGCTTTGCTCTCACCAAGGGGCAGATCTGACTAAGGCAAGAGGGGAGCAATGAGCCACATTCCTCAGAGCAAACCCAAGCTAATATGAGCGAAAATGAAGAGCTGATGCTCTCCTGACATCAAAGCGTCTCTGGGGTGCTGAGCTCTCAGCTCCCCCCGTTACCATTGCACGGGGGCTTGGGGATGTGCCCTGAGCACTGACCTGCTCTTCCCAGCCCCGCTCAAGGGAACCACTCGCTGATTCACATGAGTAGGCAGAAAGGAAAGAGGCTCCTTTGGGAGGGTTTTTCTCAGGATTAACCCCCATCTGAGAGGGAGTATATCAAAGGGAAGCAAGTGGGCAGTAGGATAGCTAGCATCCAAGACCTGTGGTGGTGGAGAAAAAAGCTCAGCAAGGAGACAGAGATAACTAGCGGTAGTGAAAGATTTGGGGGTGCTGTACTTACTCTGTAAGAATACAGTGGAAAAAGGAGATAGTGGTTTTACAGGTCCAAAAGCAAACCTCTTTGCATAGTTTGTGTAGCTGCCTAGGCAGGAGACAAAAAGTGCAATAGGATGTGGAAGCCTGCAGGTTCAAGAAGCATACCAGGACTTCACATTGAATATTAAATAAGCATCCCCACTAAAAAAGCAGAATTTCTCACAGATTATACTTTGCATTGGTGTCACTTTTTTACCAAGGACCAACTTTCCAGGAGCTGCCCTGGTTATACTGCCATCCACTGCCACGAGTCAGGGGTTGAGGTAGTTGTTAGACTGGACTAGCAGCAGGGCTCATCCCTAGTTCTGATTTAATTCACTGAAGTTTGTGCAAGCTTAAACTAAAAGTTAAGCTTAGGATGGTTTAGGAAAAACCTAGACTGGAGACGCAAAACAAGCATCTTGAAAGCAGAATGAGGTTTAAATACAGCTGATGATCCAACTTTCAAGCAGATAAATTTCTTTGCAAAAAGACTGGTATAGCAAAGCCCCTTTTCAATTACAGAAAGCTAACTCAATCAGCTCCTATTCTTTTTAAATAGATCTGCTGGGTTTAAATGAATGTGCATAATATGTGGTCCATTTACTTCCAAGAACATTGCAGTGAAAGTTGCTTTATGGATTCACTGCAAAATCCTGAGTAAAGGAAAAAAAAAATCAATAGAAAGTATCCACCTTTCTTAAAAAGAAAAGCCATTTTTCTCCCTAAAGTTCAATTCATTTTGCTCTGGCACTTACTGACCTTGATTAAGACACTTTCAGTGTTTGTATAGGGGTTTTCTTCAATCAGCCTGGCAGAAGTTTCTATTCCTTAAGTCACAGGGGTATCTACAGACTTGGAGGGACTTTGGTGGTGGGAAGTCACAAAGCTGAAGCTCATCTTTGCAAGTGAAGGGTGACAGCTTTTTTGTTGTTATCTGGCAAGCTCCAGATGCTGTACTCCCCCCGAGTATGGCCAATATATATTTGGTGTGGCTGAATCAGGAAGATTGGCCAGCCCGATCCAGCCTGCAGTCGCCAGGCCCTGCTGAGCATGCCTGCAACACTCCAGTTTTGAGACATTTGCTAGGGTTTGGGGGTTTTGTGGGCCCAGCAGACCTAGTCATTGAAGAGTTGGTGCAAGTCCTGAGGCAATGAATTCAACAAGGGTCCTGGGAGCAGAATAATCCACTTGGTCTCTCTTGCGTACATATTTTGCTTTGATTAGGCAAAGAAAAAAGGCCCCAATGGTTTCCGCAGCATCTGTCACAACAGCACTGGGCAACACGTCTGTTGTTGTTCAAGATCTAAGCATGAGTCACTGGTGCTTTGGGAGGTGGTGTGGTTACCAGCAGAAAGCTCTGCCGGCTCCTTTTTATCTCTTTCAAGGACTAGCTTGGCTCAACCATAGTTATTAGCTAGCAGAGTGGATGGTTTTCATCATTAGGCAGCTGTAAGCAGGTGGCTGTGCTCACTCGGAAATGAGATAAGACATGAAATGCGTGTTTCTGGCGTTTACATGAAGCTGCTCATTCCCCTGTACGTACCACCATACACAGGGTGGCTCCTCATAAAGGTCTGTGCTGTATGAAGATGCAGAACAATCGTACAGTGAGATAATGCTTTTTCTGTGGGTGGTAGGGTATCTCTCCAAGACAAGGGAAGAAATAGTGAAAGTACCGAACAGAATCTTTGCTTGTAGTGAGCCTGACATTATCCTGTGTCTGTGTGTATAGAGTGAATGGAAAATGTCATGTAAATGCAAAAGCACCTGTATATTCACTTCATCCAGCTTCAAATAATGACACATGAACCAGATGCAGGCAAGAACAGCAGTGTGCTTTGCAGAAGACTAGTTCTTCTCAAAATGCTTTCTTTTTTTTTTTCAAAGAAAGTCACAAATATCTCCAGGTTGAATAAATATTTGGAGAGAAATATTTTGCTTCATTTTCTGAGATTTCCTTCACTAGGAAAAAACCCACAAACTCAGTATTTTTAAAAAAATACTGCTTAACTTTGATATAGCATTTTTAATTCTCTTTTATTGGTGTTAGGGAGGAGGTCAAAAGAGAAGCACAAAGGAGCAAATGATTTCCCAAGGTGATCTGCAAACTGAACAGCAAAGCTAAATATATAACTCGGACCACTCAAGTCCCTGTCTATACGGAAGTCTGTTGTCTACAATATATATAGCATGTAACTCTAATTAAACACTGCTCCCAAGCTGTTTTAAATGAAGATATAATGTTTTTTTTAGTAACAAGTGCCTCATATCTGATAGGTAAAACTATCTCTGGGGTTGGTGGGGGTAGATATCTCAGATTAATTATCAGCCAACTCAGAGATTAATGTGGGAAAGTGTCTACACTAGCCTTAAAAATGTGTGACTACTTTACATTAATTGTCAGTCAATTAAATTGTGGTAAAAAGTGCCCAGAGTGGACACACTCAGAGGAAAAGAATTCACTCTGCGCACTGTATACATTAATTTAAAATCACTGTAACAGTCATTTCAAAGCTAAGTCTTTCCCAGTGTGACTGGGGATTAATCTTCATTCGCATTCCAAGGGGGATAAGTACATTGCTGTTAAAACAAAGCCATTTTTCAGTTTTCCAAGCTAAAAAGAAGTTATGACCTTTTTGTCAGAATATGTATGACAATTTTAGTTTTTAATTGACCATTCTTTGAAGTTCTCCTCTGGAGACTCCCCACCAAACCTTGCGATGTAACTGGAAAACCCTATTCAGGGTGGGGATTTCCCCTCTCCCACACCTTACCTGCGAAAGGCGGGTGAATTACCCAAGGTTAGAGAGGAGAAGAAACTTTCTTCTCTTCAATGAGACTGCTTCTGCTCCTGAGCACCAAGATTTCGTTTTTCTCATCTTGCTCAGAAAATTGAAAAGCTCAGCAGATAAAAAGTGTGAAATAAGAATTAACAGCCAAAGAGGGAACTGTATATATTTTATTGCAAGAACTTTCATTGGGACATTAAGGGTATTTGCTTCACTGCAAATTGTTATTATGTACAATATACAGATTTCTTTTAGACTCTTTTCTTCATTCTTTACCTCAGAAAAAGAGAAGTGTTAACGATGCTCTCAGCTATTAGGGAATCACTTTGTGGTGTCTGAAATTAATGTAAATTGAAATCAGTGCTTCAGGTGCTAAGGTGAAGTTCTGAAGTTTTCTATGATGTGAAGCAAAGAGCGAGCTGAAAAAGCATGAAGATACTCATCAAAATGGTCCATTTTAGCTGCACGGCTTTTTCTATTTTCAAAAGGCAGCAGAGGTGAGATTATTGCAGCAGTTAAGAGAAGAAACTGAAGTTTCATTGAGCTGGCACATCTAGATAAATTAACCCCAGTTGTGAGATGTGAATGAATAAAGAAGACGGCAGAGAGGTGGAGATGGGAGGGGGGCCTGCTTCCCCTTCCTGCCCCCGAATCCCCATCTCCTGCTTCGACAGGCAGTCCTGACAAAACGTCCAGGTGAAGTGGTGCCTGGGCACCATGCCAGTATTTTGTGGCAGCTGATGTTCTCTGTCCTGGTTCTGTCAATATTTACTGATGTTTGCCACACTGGACAGCATGGAGGTGACTGGGGCTTGTCCTTCAATATGCAGCAAAGAGGTTAATAAGAGTGAGAGTCTTATCCAGAAGCAACATGGGCACCCTCCATCTCCTTTAGATACTTCTGTCTTTAAATTAACGCTAATAGTTTCATTCTGGTTCAGTGTTGCCTGTCTTACCTCCATGGAGCAGCTGCTGGTGGTCCTTGAAAAGCCTCTGGCAGTGTGACACTAGCTGTGTTCCTTCTTTCAGATGCTCACTGCATCCAAACAAACAAAAAATAGAGATTAAAAGGGCACTTTTCCACATGGACAACTGCTGTCCTTGTCAGGAGGGTCTTCCGTTGACTCAGATAAGGGAAAGGGAGAGAGGGGGCAAAGTATAAAGGTCTGGTGGGATCCAAGTGGAAATAGTCCTCGTTCCTATGGGACCCAGGGCAAAGCACAGGTTTCTGCCTGCCTCGGTTTCCCATATACAGAACTAATTCAAATGTACCACGTGGCTGTGAATCGCAATAGTCTAAAAAAAATGGCAGCAGTTTAAATAGTGCAAATGTAACATAGGCTTTGGGGTCAGAAAAAGATAGGTGGCAGCTTGAGTTTTCACAGATGAAAACAGACCTTTCCAGAGGATAATCTCTATTAGATTGGGGAGGGATGTTATGACAAAATTGCCAGTGCTAAGCAATTTTCTATTCTCAGGCACAGGAGGTTTAAAACAGCCCCATGTGCTTTGGTTTAGATCATTTAGTCTGTTTTGCTAGCAAATATCACCATGCGCTGATAAGCTAAATTTCAGCAAACCTTGGTACAGTCAGCAGGGAGCCAGGTTTGTTCTGCCCTTTAACTTCATCAAAGCACATTCTTTCTTTCCTTTTTTCTTTTTTTCCTTTTTGACTGAAGTACTGCAAATACTTCTAATTCCGATCTGAATAAATAATCTTGCACAGCAAACAGTCCGCAGTCCCCGGTACCTGCATTGCACCGTCCCGCTGGTCCGGTACTTCGGAGGAGTCATGATGACACATCAATCATTGCAAACTCCCTTTGTACCTCCTCAACATCTACATCAATTCCTTGATGTACTGCGCTTGGAGCAGAGTAAACCCAGCGCTATTACACGCCGGCTTTCCAAGCCACAGCATCTGAGCCAGTTATCATTCACTCCCATGTGCTGTAATTGGCCTTAGAAACCTGCACGTCTTAATTTCTGGGCCCCAGCCCAGCTCTCAGTGAAAGTTCACCGCGTGCCAAGGTCACTACAGCCCTCGGCGGTCCAGCGCAGAGGGAAAAGGAGGAAAGGCTCCCTTTGCTGTGGATACAATTAAATTTCTGACACTTTCAAGTTACTCATTTGATTGGAATAGAGCAATTAAACCAGCTGTGCCAGGTTTTTCAGGAGAGCCTCCTCCTCCAGCAGCATTTCGGAGAGCCTGTGATCGTCAGTGGATGCAACCCAAATCCCTGGGGCCTGGCTCCCGCTCAGGATCCTGCCCGGCCTCTGCGGACCTGGCTCACCTCGAAGAATTCAAACGAACAACAGAGCGTGGCCACGCTGCACCTGACTGATAGAAATGTTAAGAGACTGATCATAACGTGAACGCTAATTAAGGGAGATAGTTATTGACTTTAATGGGAGACAGACCAGGCTCTTGCACCTCTACTAAATAATGAGAAAGTACCGAGGGTGCTGTCAGCGCTGGGGAAATAATCACAGCAATAATGTGCTGAGAAAAATGCAGCTTCCTCTTGGTAAACCTTTAACCGCAGTGAGAACTTCACTAAAGGAGAAAGGACTTTCTGTTCACAGTCCCAGGAAGTTAAATAATTTCTTTCTGTATAATTTACCGTTGTTACAATAGCACTTACAAACCCCAGTAAACAAGAAGTATGGATTTGTTAGGAGGCCACCTACCACTAAGTTATATGGGTAACTGGCACTTTTAAGATGCTTATGTAAAATGTCATTCCTCCCCCCGCTCACAGCACCCAAAATTCTTTATTTTTAGTAAAAAATTCTTTACTTTCAGTAGCTTTAGTGTGAGCTGGGGTCAGCCCTCCTCTGATAGTACTACCTAATGTCCCAACACCCAGCAGAATAAAAAGGAAAAGACTGAGCTTCCATGAAGTGAAAGCACAGGGTCCCCTTTTCCTCCCATCTCTTTCAGGGATGGGGACCACCATGGCAGGTGCTGTGCAAATATAACATAGAAGAAGGTCACAGCCTGGTGAACTTGGACTCAACACAGGACATGAAACTACTGTCAGATGTAGCAAAAAAGAAGAAAGAGGGGAGCAAGCCAAGAGAAAACAGTATGAATATGTATTTATTCACAGAACCCATGTACAGACATAGAGACGTTATTTTGGGACAGTTCAACCTAAGCACCAGCCAGCCCCACTGGCTTGGCAGAGCTCCTCTCTTGATGAGAGGAGCAGGGTGATGAGAGGTGGAAGACCGGTGCCTCTCCCTTGGAAACTAGTTTTGTAATTTGGAGCTGGAGGCAGCTAGCATGCTGACAAGGATGTAACACGCAGAGCAGCTCACTGGTCCTGGAAGGGGCATCACCATCTCTCCCTGCTCTGGGTAAGTTCAATGCAAGGGTCTGCAGCACGTATTTCTGACAGCATGGGAAGATTGTTCTCTTTAAGTGTGGTTGAGAGCATTCACGGTCAGTATGTGGTCCATGATTTCAGGGAACTGTAGAGGGAACATTATTTTACAGTGATATTTGGAGCTAAGTATCAGGTTTACAAATATCCTTCCCCAAAATTTAATGCCGTAAGATTTCTCTTGACTCTCATTTTTACTTCTACCAATTCATCTTTGATCTATTGCTCCTTTCTTAATAGCAGAGGGGAAGGGGAGGAGGAAAGGGGTGTTCAAATTCCACTCTATCAAGGTCCTCACAATGTAATAAATAAGAGCTCAAAAATCCATAAAATTGGCCATTGTCTTTCAGCTGCAAAATCCACGTCACATGCCAAGTATTACCACAATAAAAACTTCTCCATCCTTATTGCCACAGAGCATATTGATTCATTGCAAAGTTTCCTGGGAACATTTGTATTTATGCACATGACTCTGTGAACATTGACCAGATAGGGTGAAAAATCTCCAAGCCACCTTTTTGGCCAAATGAGATTTTTCAGCTGAATCATTGAGACTACACTTCGATTTTCAATGCTTGTGCTGGGATTTTTATGATAGTGGCTTTGGCTTATTAACAGAGCACAGTGAAACCAGCTTGTTGTTTTCCCCCTCCTTTTCTTCTCTCTGTTATACCAAGGGACATTTATTACTTTTTGATAAAAGATGCACACCCCTCCCTTATGAGAGGGGCACTGAAGCAGGACAAGATGGCTCCTGCCTTTGTGCACCATTTCCAGAGTAACTGGGGAAGGGCAGGAACCGGAGTGTAATCATTCAATAAAGCAAAAAAATACAGGACTGAAGAAAAAAAGCTTAGATTAAATAATTCTTCGATGTCCCTTATGTCTTCATCTATTTCTCAAATGGCATTATGTGCAAAGCAGAAAATGGTATTACTTTTTGTATTAATAGAAGAGATGAATCATCTAATGCCATTCAACAGTTGGAACTAATATCAAGGTTCAGGTTTCACAGCTGGCTGTAAGAAAGACAGGAAAAAAGTCACACAGATCAGAAATTGTTCCAGTTTTGGGGAAGATCCACATTCAGCCCCAAGGCCTGTGACTTCCTCTGATATCTAACTAGCAGTCTGAAATTGAACATCTCCCTTTAAAGCCTTCAAACAATTTTTGATCTCCTGAGCTCTAAACAGCCAGATAGAGCATTTTCAGGACATGCAAGGAGGGCAGTGTGGGCTTGCTGCCATGTAGCCAGCCTCCAAAAACCCAATACAACCTTTGGAAGGATGATGACAGGCTGCTTCTGCGTGTCTAGAGCATCTCATTGGGACAGCAGCAATCTCGCAGCATCGCTACAAAGGCTGCAAAGAGCCAGGTCACACACCAAGGGTGCAGCCCACCAGCACAGCGCGCACCGGGGGCTGGCTGGCTGCTCTGTGGTGCGGGGAGCACCTCCCACAGACCACCAGGACCCAGGGACCTGGCAGGGTCTCCATGCACATCTGTGAGCTTTGGAGGAAGCCCAGGGTGAAAGGTGGCTCTGGAGCAAGGCATGAGTAGGTCCACTGATAATGTCAAAGTGCTTTTCCAAGATCTGTGATTTTGGGGATGCTCACTCAGGTGGATTAAAGACTGAGGTGGCTCCTCCCCATGAATCACTCACATTTTCTCTCACATCTTCTAGAGGCTGCCTGACCTCCACCTCCATCCCTTGTACCACCGATACCTGAATAACCACATGAAGTGGCACTGAATTGTTGGTACCTGTTTGTCCTAATATGTTAGACTGTAAACTACAGCGAAGCAGGAGCTGTTTCATGTGCGGTTTGGGTGTTTCTGCTGCAGAGGTGGCAACCTAGGTACAAACTGCTACAGCCATCTGAGTTTAATCCACCTGCATAATCAGTCAGCATTTTTGGAAAAAGTCTGGATGCAAGCCCACTAGCCCAGGACATTATGACTAATCGTGAGAGGGGAAATAGAGGGAACAGCACGCATGAGGGGTATAGGTAGTACAGTCTCCAGAGCAAGAGGAATTAATTGCTTGCATCCTAATTCTTTGCAAGGTGTAGAAGCCAATGGGAGGGAAGGATGCCCACGTCTTGCAGAATGAAGGTGTGTAAAGCCAGGGTCACCTTTCACAGCAAAACTTCATAGAAATTAGATGACAGCCCATCCGTGCTAAGAGTTTCTCCACATCAGAGGTTTTGAATTGCAGCAGAATAATTCCAGCATCTGTAATTAATGCTTCCATTAAATTCTCATTGCTCTCATATTAATTTCAGGAGTTTGGAACTGTCAGAAGCATTATTAAGGGATGCTATCCTTGTCAGGAGCTGCAAATAAAAGTTGAGCTCCTGATTAAAAGTTTAGGGCAGCCCTCATTATTTTCTGCATCAGAAGAGTAATCTTTTTGGGTTACCCTTTCAGTCAGTACTGTTTCATTACAGGGGGTCTCTAATTGTTCCTGTCTCAGAGATATTTAAAAAAAAAAAAAAAAGACAATTTGCTTTTCACATGCTCCTCAGTGAAGCCAAATACAAAAATTCCCATTTGTGTTCAGAGTCAGAAAGGCACAGTGACACTGGGAAGGTGCTGGAAGGAGTCACTGTTGAGTTTTCCAAATTACCTACCGACTGGATCAACGAAGGCTCTGGGAGGTGTAAGTCCCACGCGGATATTTAGCCTTCCTTGACTTCAGCCGCTAACTGCACCATCTCTCTTGCTTGTCACTTTGCTCTGCTAGCAGAGGTAGCACCACCCAGGCACCTCCTCCCACCATCCCTCCAGGTGCGGTTTAGTCCCATGGGTAGTGGGAATTTACTGTCCCTCTCATTAAGTACCTTATCTAGCATACATGTTTCCATATGAACCGGTATGATTATTTTCGCTTTAAAAATATACCCAGGTTCCTGACTCCTCATCTAGCCATGCCCCCAGCACAGCCCCAGCCATGGGGATCTGGGGATGAGGCGTTGTTAGTTTCGGACAGGGAACAGGCATCGTGTGGCAAACCAGATATGGGAAACTTCTTATGCAAAAACTGGCCACCTTGTGCTACAAGGCTACACTGCCTATATGCAGTCTGCATACATTGACAAATAGGTATACAGGCTTAGACAGGGAGGCAGGCTGGTACTGCTGCCCGCGTGTGGCTGCTCTGTGGCTAAAATCAGGACGCAAGGCTGCTCACCAGAGCAGCTGCAGGGTTTTCAGCTAAATATTTGTCAGGAAACAAAGATTCAGAGGGACTGAACCTCATGATAAACACCTGTCAAACTTGTGTAACTGTTTTCATTGGAAATTGAAGCCAGAAAAACTAATAAGTCACAAAATGCCTTATTTTGGATTATAAAGAAAGATTTCACTCCAGAAGGATGTTTTGTTTTGGAATTTATGCATTTGTTGTTAAATACAAATTGAAAACATCTTTCAATTAAAAAATATATATATTTGGAGGGTTGAATAAGGTTTTACTAAATCTGATTTTTCCGTATTTTTCCATACATACAGAATGACAATTACAGCAATTATTTTTTTTCAGTTTGGGCAGTAAACAAAGAAACTGGCTATTAATCCAGTAAGCTGCCGAATGCGTTTTATTCTGTCTGAAGCTGAACATCTCTGAAGACTGAGTTCTGTATTCCCTTGGTTACTTTTTAATTACATTGCAATAAAATCGCAAGGAAACTAATTTTGCCAGATGAAGGCCAGGGGCTCTGTGGAAGGTGATGGGGGTCCAGCTATTTTATACACTAATTACACTAGCACAGGCCCTGGAATACTGTGCTATTTTTATTCATTCATGAAAAAAAAAAAAAAGCCCTTTCATCTAGATCTGAGTGACTGCTATTTCATTCTCAAAAACAGTCAATGCACTCTTCATTTCTCAAAAAACAGCTGCCCTCTTCTGTTTTCAGGGGATATTACCACCTTTTGAAATCCTAATGGGTGTGCTGTTGAAATCAAAATATAATACCTTCACTTTACCTGCCTCAAAACAACAAACCAATATCAGTAAAGCTCTGCCACCTTTCTTAAAGCCTCTGAAAAAGGGCAATATTAAATAAGAGCTTGAAATACGGGTTTAAGGAGGGAATTATTTGGGATTTCTAAAAGTATGTCTGCAGTGCCATCAGGAGGTGTGATCACAGCATGGGAAACCTTGCCTGAGCTGAGGCTGAGCCAGCTCGGTTAGGCAGTACAGTCATCAGGACAGACTGACAAAGGTGCATGGATGTGGGGACGGGCATCCCACACACAGCTTTCAAGGGACAACTGCATCTTGACAGCTCCAGGCACCCATGAGAGCCAGCCACCTCTGCAACCATCCCTCCGGCCGCAGCCAGGACTTCAAAGCCTCGACCCAGCTGAAGACTGATGGAACTTCTGCATCCTGAAGGCTCAAACACATGAAAACATGTGGCCTTCTAAGGGGCTACCAGACTTTTGAAAATTTCACTCTCGATTTTTTGGTAGTCAGTTAGGAAGCCATGGCCTGAATCTGCAACGGGTGTGAGGCTGGTTGGTGCTTACCAAGCAGCACATCACAGCCCCCAGTAAAGCTGCTGGACCAGCAGGTAAATGGGAAAAACGGAGCCCAGAGAGGTGGACACCAACTAATATGAGTTATTTTGGAATTATGAATTACCGTGACCCATCTCTTCCAAAACTGGTCTCAGTTCTGTATTGTTCTCAATTTTTTTCAGTTACTACAGCCATTCCTCCAGGGAAGAATGATTAAACACTTGTTAGAGCATTTCAGGAGGGTGACTTGCAATCTCACAACATGATTGTTCACTTCCCTCCTCTACCCCATAAAATGCATCAGAAAAACGCCTGAGCTGCCCAGTAAAAGCCCTTAGAAGAAGGATCAAGTGCCTCACTGCATTTACGTTAATATTCAGCACAGTCGGATTTGCCACTCGTATTACACCTTGTATATTATTTATATCCTTATGAAATAGCAATGAATCGAGTCACCCCACACTTGCTCTTTCCTCAGAAGGACAGGCAAGATTCCCCTGAGACAGATAAATGTCATGGTTTCACCAAGGTCCCATTAAAGAAAAAGTGGTGGCTCGAATAGATGAAGACGGAGCAAACAGCCGCTCCCCATTCTCTGCTCCGAATGGGCTGGGCATGAGGATGCTGATTAAAACTGGCCTCTTGCTGTGTATGTGGAAATCTTTTCCAATAAATAGAGCCTGCCTGGACTCAGGGCACCTGGCTTTGTACATGGGCTGCAAATGAACAAGATTGCTCCCCCCCAAAATACTACATTTCATCACCAGTTTAACTTCATAACAAGAACCTTCACTGCAGTTGGTGATTTGGGTTTAAAAAAGGTAATAACATAAAGGTAGAAAAAAGAAGAGTGAAGCTAGGTGGACATACCCCTCCTCAGCTTGGCTCTGGACCAGCACAGCCCTAGCATCTCACAGCTCCCATTTGGTTTTTCCTTCCACGGGCTTTCCACGTGCACCGCTTGACTTTCAACATTCCCTGCAGTCTCAGCAATAGATTTCCATGCTTCGAGTGTGTAAAAGTGAACCTATTTGGGAACAGCCTCAAAGCACACAAAGCAGATGAAGAGCTAACACACACTTAGCCCTTCAAAGGCTTACTTTCTGCAAGGTGACAGTTTGCTTCGGTCATACAGCAGCTCCACGGAAGCAAAACGCTGCAGCCATGATTTTTCCACAGTGCTGTAGGTGGCATCAGCTGTATTGGGTTAAAGGCAGCATTTCCAACATAGATAAGTCATTTCTAATAAACAGAAATTGGAAAAGCCTCCAGCATCAAAACAATATTAAAGACTGAATCCTTCTGGGAAAGACATGTGGTATTTGTCTGGCAAAATTGCTGCCAGCCATCCGACACTATAATTGTAGAACATTAAGTTTATCCCAAATGCCAAACGTAAGTGATGTTCCTGCGTGATGTGACACAGCTTTGTTTCCTTCTGGAGGAAATCTAGATCATCTTCAGCAGCACCTGCTGAGCACAGGGTGACCTCAACCAGTCTCCAGGAAGACATTCAAATATTTATAATTTGACTGTGGCACTGCAGTATTGAGATGATGGGTTTCTAATTGGAGCAGGTAGCTTGAGACTGGTAACCAGTGCTGCACCCTAGCAGAGACAGGGGACTGTAATCTTTAAATTTGATGTAGGCAGTTCAGGCAACCCCAGATCCGTGCAGGGAATTCTCCTGAAAACTCTAGCTAGGCTCAAAGGCTACAGCTGCACCCATTGCAGTCGCACAACCACATGCTAATGACTCTCCTTGTAGGGCTAAATTTTGTAAAAGACTAACTCACTTGGGTTTCTAAGCCTTGTTTTCAAAGACGACTTGCAATCAGATTTACAAAAATGCTACAGTAATTTAAAATGTCTGCTAAGATTTATGAAAACACCCAAACAGATTAAGGTGCCAAATGTTTTTAAGTGTTACCCATGACCTATGCCAGTCTTGTGTCCAAGGGTTGGCAGGATCACCCAAGGGAATTTCAAATTTTCTCTCTCTATTTTTATTCTTATTTCTTCCACTGATTGTTAGTCTTCCCTCTGGGATGTGTACATTATATGTTTTTTTAAGTATTATGGCCTGTGATCCAGACCCAAGCTATATCTTTAGGTCCTGATATTTTGGGGAGGCATGCTCTAATTTGGAAGACCTGTGCTGTATTCACCGTGGGAATATTATGTTGTATGCCAATGACAATAAATGCTGGCTGACATTTTGTAACCTCAAAGCTCTCATGAACCATTTCAGAGAGCTTGGCTGCTCATCCGTTTACCATGCAGTCTGTTAAGTAGGCAGCCTGACAGTTGCAGTAACACAGCTTCACTTTCTCATAACAGCTTTAGGACACCATTTCGTAAATCAAGACAATGCCTTTGAAGTTAGTGAGAGGAGAAGGCAATGCTGGCTTTGTTACTGCAATCAGAAATGCAAGTTAAAAGTATGTATGCTAATTGTCATGACTGTTGCTATATAATTAGCATCTATAGTCTGTACCCGAATTAGAACTCCCTTGGAAGATTATATTCTAATACATACCCAGCACGTATAGACATATAGCTGTGGTCTGACCATTCCCTGCATTTCTTAATAGCTGTGAGAAGCTGTGTGACGATCAATGCTAATCTAGATTAACAATGTGTCTTCAGAAATCTGTCCCACGTATTAGCCACTAGGCAACACATGAAAGGACTCCAGGCTGATATAACTGTCTCTCCATTGAGAAACCTGTTAAGAAGAGAGGTACCATGCCACGCGTCCACATCCACCCTGGACTTCTAGAGTCTCTCTTCATACTCTGTTCACCCACAACCTCCAATGCTTCCTTCAAAGCTTCAGGTACGTGGCTACATCTTATGTTTTAACAAGTGTTGTCATGTCTTCTGTGCTGATATTAGGCTAACACACAGCCCACCCTAAGGACAAGGGCTTAACCCGGCCCTGTTGCATTTTGCCTTTGTGGGAAGAGAGTGCAGAAGAAGGTGCAGACTGTTCAGCCATGCGTAACAATCCCCAAACCTTCTGCATCCTGCCTGCTGTCTTGGACCACAGCAGATCAGCCTCAAGGGAAGGCTAATACAAACGGTCAACAGTATAGCTTGGATTTTATCAGACATTATTTCAAGGTTATAACTGCACATATGGCAGCTGAACATCCAACATGTGTCTTGGGACTGTGGGATCGGCAAAAGACAGACTGGTACTATCCACTGCTGCCTCCCATTTCTACCTCCTCATTTTTGTGTGCCACCACATTCATCCTGGGGTCACTGCAACCTTGAAATATCTGTCTTGTTTTTATTTATATTCTTCTGTTACCACTTTTCTTTGTACTTTTCAATAACATTCATTAGAAATTACTTGGGTTTTGCGTAATAGAAATCTGTGCTTCACACAAGTAAACAAACTTTAAATCAAAGTCATTAAACAAACATTATAAAAGCTGTCCTATTAATTACATTTCTGTGACTGTGTGACAAGGCAAACCAAAGATAGACTAGTCAAAAACAGACACCCAAAGACATAGTCACAGAGACCAGTCATAAGAGAAGGCATGAGAAGCACTCAGCTCTCATGCCTGGGTACCTTGGTGCCAGCTACCAGACGGACCAGCAGAATGCACAGCAGCCCATAATCCCACCTGACATAAGTAAATGCAATACCCTGGAGACGAATTACATTGTTCCTCTGTCTGAATTTGGACCTGCCAATCCAAATATGCTCTGAGTATCACTGTTATAAGAGTGGCAGGTGCTCATTAGCTTTTACAAACAGAAGCTACTTGTCTAAGACCCCCACGTATTTGGTAGTTTGGCCATTTCCTAATTAAGCCCAACATGCTGCTGCTGAGATACTGCAAACAGTATTAGAGGTAGCTGCAATAAGGAGCTACTGGAAAATGATCTCTTATAAATAGTGGATAATACCAAGGAGGAAGAGTCCTTAAAGGGACAGCTTCACATGCATGCACACACATACACAGCAGGTCAAAGCAGAGAAGGACAAATGCCTCAGGGCTACTGAGACTGCAGCCCGCCCTGCCTCGCACAGGAGTTTCCACTCCGCTGAAACAATACGCACCTATACAAGTTCACACAGAGCAAAAATGAGCCATTGTCATAAATGACATCTCAGCTCCCAAACTCTCTAATCAGCTGCAATCAAATATTTTTCACATCATGCTGTTGTTTTTACAAGTCCCTTAAGTCTGAAGTATTCTTTGCAGCCTCCCCAAAATACCAGGTGTTAACCCATACGCCATCATCTCTTCTGGTGCACAGCGATTTTGCCATTTGACTTTTCACAGGTTTTTTCATACCCATGTTTCGTCTTTTAAAATCCAGGGTAATACACAGGCTACTGTAGTGTTTTTCACACTATTGGTCTCATTGCATTTAGCTACGTACATAGTCTGG